>NC_139943.1:2618060-3218060 GCF_963454915.1 Gymnoscopelus microlampas
GTGTCTCTCCAGCTCTTTATTAAACAGAAAATGCATTTTCAGTACTCTCTCCTGATTGGCTTACTTGTCACCTACCTGAAAATGTACTATATTGTGTTTACTAAGGAGCTGGAGAGACCCCTGTGACCGAACAAACGCTATGTAGCAATGATTACTATCAGAATATTAAAATATATATATTTATATATATATATATATATATATATATATATATATATATATATATATATATATATATATATATATATATATATATATATATATATATATATATATATATATATATATATATATATATATATATATATATATCACTTGTCTTACCCTACCTTTAACCAATAAAACCTTATTTTATATTTTGGCTAAGCTGATTGATTATTTTCTTACACAAAAAAACGTGTAAATGGCTGAGGTGCTCCTTTAAGTACCAGTAAGTAAAAAACAACAACCCTGTCCTCCACCCCCCTGCAGGTGACGGGGATGTTCGCCTCCACCTACATAATGGTGATGATGACGCTGGACCGCTACATCGCCATCTGCCACCCTCTGAAGACCCTGCAGCAGTCCACCAGGCGCTCCTACATCATGATCATCTCCACCTGGCTGTGCAGCCTGGCGCTCAGCACGCCCCAGTACTTCATCTTCTCCCTCAGCGAGGTCAAGCACGGCTCCGAGGTCTACGACTGCTGGGGCCACTTCGTGGGGCCGTGGGGGGTGAAGGCCTACATCACCTGGATCACCGTGGGCATCTTCCTCGTCCCCGTGGCCGTCCTGATGCTGTGCTACGGCTTCATCTGCCACAGCATCTGG
The DNA here is from genome assembly GCF_963454915.1 of Gymnoscopelus microlampas. Lineage (NCBI taxonomy): Eukaryota > Metazoa > Chordata > Actinopteri > Myctophiformes > Myctophidae > Gymnoscopelus > Gymnoscopelus microlampas. The sequence goes on from NC_139943.1 coordinate 2,618,871, forward strand.
AAGAACATCAAGTACAAGACCAGGAAAACGCCCGCGGGGGCGGGAGGAGGAGCCGCCGCCACCAAGAAGGGACTGATCGGGAAGACTTCGGTCAGCAGCGTCACCACCATATCCAGAGCCAAGCTGAGGACGGTCAAGATGACCTTCGTGATCGTCCTGGCGTACATCGTGTGCTGGGCGCCGTTCTTTATCGTGCAGATGTGGTCGGTGTGGGATGACAACTTCCAGTGGGATGGTGAGTAGACTTAGTAAAACTCTACCTGAGTTGGCCCTGTACTTGGATTGCTTTTTTTTTACCCCCCTCTACACCAAATCTCTTCACCAAAAAGATCACCTATTTATGGCTAATGTTTCCCCCGAGAACATGGATGCTGGGGTTCAAGTGGCTATTTGCAATAACTGGAGGGTAATAAATAAAAAAGTAATTTTAATGTGTTGCAGCGCAGAATACAGATGCTAGGGTTCAAGTGGTTAATCATGTAAAGAAAGTAACTCTGTGGACTCCTTGAAGGGATAGTCGACCCCCGAAATGACTTGTTGTCTATCGATTAGTCACCCCATGGAGACTTGAATTCATTCATGAACACAAAGAGTCTCCTTTGTGTCTCCTACCGGAACCGCTGCCTACCGGTCCGCTGGTCATCAAACGACAAAAACAAAAAAATAATCTGTGAATTCAAGGGTGATAGGGTTCATGTGGTTAATAGATTCTACCCGCAGATGTTGAATGTAATTGATCAGGTTTCCTCTTTCCTCTCAGAGTCAGAGAACACGGCGGTGACTCTGTCTGCGCTGCTGGCCAGCCTCAACAGCTGCTGCAACCCCTGGATCTACATGATCTTCAGCGGTCACCTCCTCCAGGACTTCACCCACTGCTTCCACTGTTGCTGGAAACAGGACTTCAAGAAGGAGGACTCGGACAGCAGCCTCAGGAGGACCACGCTGTTGACCAGAATGACCACCAACCGGACTAGCCCCACGTGCTCCTCGGGCACCTGGAGAGAGCTGGACAATCACTCTCCCAAGTCCTCCATTCCGTCCATACAGGCGGAATGAGCAAAACTGTTGATTTGAAATGGGAATATACTGTATATCTGAGGAGGATCTGAAGGCACCGTGGTGCTTTGATAATGGACACTACTGAAAGGGACTCAGATGTGCGCGTGCGCACACACACGCGCACACATGCACACGCGCGCACGCACACACGCACACACACACACACACACACACACACACACACACACACACACACACACACACACACACACACACACACACACACACACACACACACACACACACACACACACACACATACCTGAGGTAGATTGGTGACAGTATTTGTGAACACTGCAAATGTTTTATGAGGACTTATAATGTGGTTCATCATACAGTATATACTGTGGTGCCACAGAAACATATATGTTGTTTGCGTATATTAACTATTTTGACTAGAATGCCACTATGTTGTCTAAATGTTACTTTTGTAAAAGCAGTTGCTGCTGATGAGCATTACATCCACTGATAATTTAATTACGCGACTCATTGTGAGCTTGTAGATCGGCAATATTTGGCAAAGAGATTTTGGTGCAGACTGAAAAAAGCTGATGATTAGTGATTAATAGCCAAAACCAGGGATGTAGCCAAATGGATTTAATTTGGGAGTTCCTATTGCTGAAATCATTCTCTAAACTCCAAACCACAATTTGAAAGATTTGCTAAATTCCCATAAATCAGCAAGCATGGGAAGTGTGTGTGTGTGTGTGTGTGTGTGTGTGTGTGTGTGTGTGTGTGTGTGTGTGTGTGTATGTTTGCTACTTTCCACATTTTTGAAAGTTGTAAAAGTAGCAGATATACAAGATCACAATGTGTCGCATCGTGACACATTTTTTGAGACACTCTTGAACGACGGAGTAGGGCATTATAAAAAAAAAGAAAAGTGAATAGTTGAAATAATAGAGATACAAGGTTTCTGCCCGACAGCGACATATTGTATAGCGACAATTGCATTACTATAATTTGTATTACTATACTTGTGTGTACATTTTAGGACAGCATTTTTTTGCCATTTCTAACCCCAAGCCTAAAGCCTGAGTTATATTTGTACTTAGTTGTGTGCTGGTGACACGCACCAAAAATAGACCATTTACAAGCTCACAACACATCGTTGTGAGCTTGCCTAACCTCAACCTGAAACTGTTCCTCACAATGTCTCTTTCTCCAATTATACTATGGGGACGTTTCGTCACAAGAATAGTAATACAAGTTACCCCCCACACACACACACACACACACACACACACACACACACACACACACACACACACACACACACACACACACACACACACACACACACACACACACACACACACACACACACACACACACACACACACACGCGCACACACACACACACACACACAGAAACAATGCTGGGGGGAAAAGCCCTCACATTCCACACACACTGCAGCAAAGCGCTTCCTGAGGTCTGCTCCGTTGAGGGTGTGTGTTTTGACTTCATTTGGACTCCAGAAGCCAACAGCTCGCTGGACATGAATGTTAGAGTATCCCCGTGGGGGCTCTCAGTTACTTACTACTACAGGGGGGCGTTGTGAGCTTGTAGATAAGCTATTTTGGGCGAAGATAAACCATTAATTTACACAACACTGTGCTGTCAAACGTCTTTGAAGCTATCTATAAAATCTATGAAAAAGTTTAATCTGCAACACTGAAAAACATTGAAGATAGAGTATGTTCTATGCAGCAACACGCAACTGTAAATGGAAAAGAAAAACAAAGAAAATGACACAACAAATGAATGAATTATAGTGAAATGTATTGTGAAAGTTAAAGTTGTTTATGCTTATTTTTATAAGTTTACAAGTATATACACATTCTAAGCACTGTACATACAAAGGCACTCTTTGATGTTGACTATATCTGTAAATATAAATGATGTATGTAAATCTGGTTATTGTGACTTTTATTGTGACCTCACTGTAAAGAATATACAGTATATGTATACCATACCATTTGGGAGTGAGAATATGTTGGTATATTACGTACTCTACATCTCTCGCATTGAAGAAACGGTTAAAAAATCATGTCAGTAGTTTGTGTGGGCATGATTGACAACATCCTCCACTCTGTGCGTGTGTGCGTGCGTGCGTGAGTGTGTGCGCCCCCGCCCTGCATGCACACACTCATCCTCTGGGAGAAAACGTGAAGGGATTGAGGGGTGCACTTGACAAGCAGCTCTGGCTTTGATGGATGTCTCAAATTACCCACCTAGCGACCGCTCTGTCTAGCATTAGACATGCCAATCATGTTGTACTGTTATTTAGTTTTTACATTTCTAGGGATGCCAGGTTGACTGTGGTTAAGTTGATTGGTGCTAAGGTCATTATAGTCTAGACTAGAGAACTTATGCATTCTCACTGTCAGTGAGTACTTTTGCCAGCCGTCCTTTTATCCAACTGTGTTGTTTTTAGTCTTCAAATCCTTTGAATAGTTTATGTTTGTCTAATATTATAGTTTGCTCTTTGTCTGTGAAATCTGCTGGCAGTAGAATTGTCCATGTTTGCGCTCGAACATAATACTCCAACCACTGCACTGCCCCGTTTACTTGAATGGCCGTGCCAAATGTACTCACTCATGGCAAGGTTGTGAAAACCTGGGCTCTTATCTTAACGAGTTGATAAGCACCTTGGTGTGACTGATTAGTGGGATTGTGGTTGTTAGGTTAGTGAAGCCAGATAACCACAGGCCTTTTTCCTGAGGAAGTCCCCAACGCTTCACACACACACACACACACACACACACACACACACACACACACACACACACACACGCACACACACGCACACGCATTGGCTATCAACTGGTGGCGGAGGTCACAATCTCTCAAAGTGGAGCGCCGGACAGTTGAAGGACCCCTGAAATATGCAGCAGTCCTGAGAGCCGGTTGATTATTAACCTTAAATATCTTTACTGTAGAGGAGCTCCACACACGCACGCACGCACGCACGCACGCACACACACGCGCACACACACACACACACACACACACACACACACACACACACACACACACACACACACACACACCTCTGTCAGATGCATGGTTGCAGCGGATGGTGAAGGCTTTGCGTTTGGGATGGAAAAAGAATGTGTGTGCAACAGTGGTGGAACAAGCACTCACTTGCTGCTTCCTACGTAAACATCCCCCACAGTGTTTTTCCTGTCCTGTATTAGCCTACTACTATCTGGATAATGTTGCTGCCCTCCACTCAACACCTACGCCTGACCCTCCACCCAAACACAGAACACTGTCATCATCGATTGGCCACTTTAAACCAGACAGCCTGAAGAAGAAAAAACTCCCGCACACTGTCTTCAAATGCAATTAAAAAGTCGTAACGGTAAACAGCGTTTTGGTCTGTTAGACCTTCATCATATGATAACCTGTCTAACAGACCGGAACGTTGTTTCCCATTAAAAAAATGTAATTGCATTTGAAGACAGTGTGCGGGATTGTTTTCTTTTTCAGTGCGTTGCCCTCGTTTGGTCTTCTCCTACGCACATGTCGCCTTTGTAGGCATACAATTTTCTGGCTTTTTATAAACTAAACAGCCTAAAAAAAGGCAAGCAAATGTTTATAACTTCCGAATTCTAACAATGGCACTGATGTCCTCATTGTCCTGCGGTTAGAGTAACGGTTATATTTGTGTGATTTCTACGGCATCGTATGAGCCTCAGACACAAGGAAAGCAGCCAGCTTGGCAGACTCAACATGGTGCTTGTTTGTTGTGATTAGCAGAGAGCCCATTCAGCCCATTAATAGAGGAAATGCCACTGCCTGTTGGTCTTATGATGGCTGGAAGTGGCTGATTTAGTGCTTCCATCTCCCCCTCGCTCGGTCTTCCTGTTCTATTGTTCTCTTTGAATCATCCTCACAATAACATGTCAACCTATTCACCATTATCCCTTTTCATTCCTGCTCACGGTACAGTATGTGGCATAAACAAACAAAGCTTGTGTGATAAATATAATACAATATATCAGACAGCAGGGAGATTAACAGGGAAATGTGTAGAAATCAGCATCAATCATTGTGTCAGTGCCTTCTGCACTATACTGGCTACATGTAGAATGAAGCACAAGTCTATCATAGTCATAGTCTATCATAGTCATAGTCTATCATAGTCTATCATAATCTACCAATTATCACAAACATCAGCCTCAACAGAAAAATCCTTAAAGGTGGTGTAAGTGATATTTTATGGTTAAAAAAAAAATATATATATTATTATTTTTAAGTTAAAGCTCTATATTGTGATAGTAATCATTGCTGTATAGAGTGTCTCTCCAGCTCTTTATAAGTAAAACACTTTCAGGTGGGTCGCCAATATCAGTTCCAATTTTGTCTGCTCATGTATTTGTGTCATCACTTCCAATTTCACTTGTTTATCCTGTATCCTGTATGGATTCTCTCTCCTGATTGGATCAAATTGGTATCCTGACCTGAAAATGCATTTTCTGAAGAGACCCCTGTTCGTGAACAAACACTCTATACTACTATCAGTCATAATATAGAGCGATTTAACACTTATTCTAACAAAAATCACTTACATCATCTTACTTAAAATATGAGTCCCCTGAGGATATTAACAACCTCCGCACGGATATCGTTAGAGCTGGTAGCATATGTTTATCTTGTTTACGGAAGGGAGGTCTGCTGAGCATGCTTTTTTCATGTACCCACATGGACATGTATATTGTTATTCTAAATTCCCCAACCGGCAGCATACTGTATAATGTTTGAGTGGGCTCACGTCACCACATCCATACATTATGGTTTCCTAGAAACTATGCGTATGGTTCCTGGAAAGCTGAACTTCTTGGAATGAAACGTTGAACTGCTTCCAATGACATACAGCTGCTGGAAGCGGACATGCCTGCTTCTAATGAGTTGTAGTGGCAGTGGTCTCTCTCCGGGTCGTCCTCAGACGAGCCCTCCATCGTCGCCTCCAGTCATCCCGGTTCTCCATACATCTTGAGAACGATGAGATAGGCTACCGAAGAACAGTGGATGGGTTTGCTGGTTGGTGCAAGAGTAACTTCCTTCAATTGAATATTAAGAAAACTAAGGAGGTTATATTTGATTTTAGGACTAGTGCTCATGATGCACACCAGCAAATAGTTATTGATGGGGATGGGGTGGCGACTGTTGAGGAAGTATTTGGGTGCAACAATTGATTCCAAGCTGATATGGAATTCCAACACTGATGCCATCTATAAGAAAGGTCAGCAGAGGCTGCATTTTATGCGCAGACACACACTTTCAGATCTTGCTCGGTTAAGTTGAACCATAAGTCCAAGTATTTGAGTCCTCGACTTCCTTCAGAGCTGTTCCTCCTGTTGTTGTTAGAGGTGGATGTTCCGATAGGATGTTATCGGTTTTCTTGGCATTTAGCCGAAGACCAACCTTGGCACACTCTGACTCCACTGTGTTCAGGAGCTCCTGTGCTTGTTCTACATGGATCGAGAGCAGGCTGATGTCGTCCACATAGTCCAGGTCTGTCAGGACTACTGTGAAGTGTCGTCTCGGGGGAACGTAATTAAGTACATTTACTCAAGAACTGTACTGTCTGAGGTTGTTTATACTTAATAATGCATTATAGCTCAGAGGGAAATATTGTACTTTTTACTCCATCACATTTATTTGATAGGTTTACAGTAGTTACTAGTTACTTTGCAGATTTAGATTGTTAATACAAAACATGCTTTAACTACTTAAGTCCTATTTTGGCTATTCGACAATAGCACATAGTGTGAGCTTGTTACAGTAGAGAGTGGCAAAGAGAGTTGGTGTAGATGGAAAAAGCGGTCCAAGTGCAGAGCCAACTCAGGTCCAGTGTATGTGTAGATCTGTTATGTTTGAAGACTTTGACACACTTTGAAAAGTTTGAAAAGGAAAAAAGAATATCTGAAATGTTCTGTAGAATGAGTACTTCTCCTTTGTTACTGTAAAAGTAGGTTATACAGTATGTGGATATAGGTGTTATTGATATACTTTTTTTCAAAGAGTGAAAAGGTTTAATCTTAAAAGGCCGCTTTGATGGGTGGGTGTGTGTGTGTGTGTGTGTGTGTGTGTGTGTGTGTGTGTGTGTGTGTGTGTGTGTGTGTGTGTGTGTGTGTGTGTGTGTGGTGATGACAGAGCCAGTGGATGCAGTAGAATGTAGATTGAGTTCCACTGGGAGCAGGTCACCTAAAAGCAGTGGTGGAAAGGAGACAAAGGGTAATTTTATTTTATTATATGTTTACATTTATTGTAAAAATGGCCATTTGTACACTCTCAGAGTTAAATTAGGATTTGGAGGATTTTACAGTGTAAATGTGGGGTACCAAAGATTTAAAAAAAAAACTGATATCTGTCAGGGACCGAGTTGGCCGGAAGGAGACATAGGGAAACTTGGTTGTTGGTTTTAAAATAGTTATTTTCTTCTTTCTTTGGTTCAAATAAATGATTTAAGGAATAACAAAAATAAGTGTGCCCATAATAAATCAAATCAACTTAAATAACTAAACACAAACTGAACTGAACAACTCAACTGAACTTCAAATGACACATGAGGTGGACCTATATAGGGACGGGTCAGACCACTGTTAACACAAAGGGGCAAAAGACAAAGACTACCATTTAAACACCCTCTAATAATGAGAAGCCTAATCCCTGCCCCTCCCATGGTGCAGAGAGACTGTGGTGCAGTCCAATTGTCCACATTAGCAGCAGATCTGGAGCAGCTGATCCCCATTCCTTTGGCCAGCCCATCATCTCCATTTCTGTCAGTAGCTTCCCACAGAACTGGTAACTCAAAGAAAACTCAGTCAACTGAAATGCAAATGAATAACTCACAGATACAACGACAAAACAATAAACTATGTTATTGTCTCCGCCAGGCCGAAGGCATGGTGGAGAGTATGTTTTCACTTTGTCCGTCCGTGTGTCCGTCCGTCTGTGAACACCTAACATTGGTCAAGCTTCACGTGACATCACAATATGTAATAAATAGGTAAGACAGAATTAATCAGGAACAGTACTTCCTTTCACCACCTCGCCTGGCGGAGACCTGTGCTCCGAGGGGCACATTTTCTAGTTTCAACTGGTTTCAACTGAAAATAAACATTAAATAACTAAATAAACCAAAAGGAAATCACCATACAATATAGGCTGTCTCAATGTGTGGCTGCTGAGTCAGCCATCACACAGGTATCAAAGGTGAATATTCTGAATAATATAGACAGCTCTGCCTACAGTTCTCAGTTTAAAGGTATTAAGCAGAGTAACATGACCTCCAGTAGGTATCTAGGTAAATAGAATCTATTTACCTAGATACCAGTGAAATGGGAGTTGTGGAGTAACGCCAAAATGTCAAAGTGAGGGTTCCTTGAAATGAAGAAGTGACGTGCAGCATTACGCAGGATCCTCAAACCTTCCCATGTTAAGTGAGGTCAACCTAAACGAGGACAGTGACCTCTGTGCTGTAGCCAGGGCCGGAGTGGGACTCCAAATCTGGCCGGGAGATACACGCCCACCCAGGCCACCCTGTGCCCGCGCGTGAAGCGTGCGGGCGCGAATAACAGGTGCGCGCGCGCCGATTTTTTGGGGGGGGCCTTATTTTTTGGGGGCCTTACAAAAGGGGGGCCTTTTTGGGGGTTAAAGGTAGGGGGGAGGCCCGCAGCTGCACTGAGCTGCAAGCAACACTGACTGCATTGAATTGAAATTGACTGTGGTTGGCCTGGCCTGAGCTTAGGAGAGATTTTTTTTTGCTGCATCACTTAAGCGCCGCGCTGGCTGTGGATGGCTGGCCTGACCTGATATTTTTTTTTTATGCAAAAAAAAAAAAAAAAAAAGTTTTTTTTCTTCAGGCAGGCCACTAGAGGGCAGGCCACCGGAAATAGTCCCGGTCCTCCCGACGGCCAATCCGGGCCTGGCTGTAGCTTACTGTCTGCAGCCACTCGGCTCCCTGCGGCCGTGCATCACATCATCCCAGGACACCACACGCAGGATGTGGCATTGGCTTTAAACACATAAAACCAGACAGACAAAGTGTGGCCTGGGGGCCAATCCTGGCACGAGGCCTGTGACTTCCTTCCTAAAATGTATTATTTGTGAGCCGTCAGTATAGCACGAGAAGTCGTTAATAAACAGAAAATACATGTTCAGGTGGGTTGCAAATTCCAGCCAATCGAGAGTCAATCGAAAGAACCCATTCATCAATTTGATAGTGTTCCAGTTCCAATTGTGTCTGCTCATTTATTTTTTTATCACCTCCAATGTCACTTGTTTATCCTGTATCCTGTATGAGTTCTCAAGAATCAAGAAGGTTTTTTCGCCCCACTCATACAGGTACAAGAAACGAAATGCTATTTTGTGAGGTCCACAAAGAACTCTGCTACAACAATGACAATAGTAATAATACAAACTAGAAAAAGTGCTCCTCGGAGCACAGGTCTCCGCCAGGTCAGGTACGTTATTGTGGCCTCCTGGTGGCACTATAATGTGAAAAGGGTGCCATTTATTCTTAGGCCTTTCACGGCAATCGGACACTGCATTCATGATTTGATGCATTTTGTTCCAAAAATGTGTTTTGCTAAATTAGACCTGGTGGCACTATAACAGTCCAATGTGAAAAGGGTGGCATTTCTTCCTCGGCTTTGTGGGGTGCGTGTGAAATTTCATGGAAATCGCAAGCTGCGTGCATAATTTGAGGCATTTTGTTCAAAACGGACAAATCCTGCAAACTTTGGAAGCCAACCTTAGCCAATGAGGATGGAATATGGGAAATCGGACAGATTTGTGTTGATCACATGACTATAGAGATACTGTGTAGCGATTTGCATGACGTTTGGATAAAATCTGTAGGAGTACTATCCACTGTTATAGCGCCGGTGGCGCTATACGGACGGACGGACGGACGGACGGACAGGGTGCAAAACATACTCTCTCGCCATGCCTTTCGGCCTGGTGGAGACAATTAATAACTAAGATAAAAGAGTTCCCTCCCCTGATTGGATCAAATTCCTGACCGAAAATGTCTTTTCTGTTTATTAAAGAGCTGGAGGGACAGTTATTGAACAAACACTTCTAGACACTATAGCAATGATTACTATGGGGATATAGAGCTACAGTATTTAACTCTTCTTTTTTTTTTAAATCACTTACTGCACCTTTAACTGAACAGGGCTGTCATAAAGAATACAGGGCAAAACAGAAGACATGAAACTTCCCCGATTCGTGCAAAGATTAAATCAGTGTTTTACTCCAGAGACACACAGACTTTACAGGCCGTCCTGTGTGAAAACAGTGGAGTTTGACCACAGCTCAGCAGACAGAAGGGGTTGCGTCATGGCCATTAGTAAGCGCTGTTCAGTGCAAGATTCCCTGGTGAGATCCTCTGGACATCCCCAGCTTAACCCTGGATGCTGGGCAGATGGGAACGGACTCTGGTGCCTGTTAGCGCTCATAAATATCACCATCACACACAGTCACACATCAACACCGACGCCACACTGCTCTCAGGGAGTCAATTGAAACAAGATGAGGGTCTAATAACTGACTGCTCCAATGCAGTTGTGGGAAAAGTGCTTAGATTTCGGACCTAAGTAAAAGCAGCAATACCAGAGTGTAAAAATAACTTTGTTACAAGTAATAAAAGTCCCGCATACTGTCCAAGAACTAAAAGTAAAAGTACTCATTATGCAGAATGCCCATTTCAGAATCAATATATCATGATATTGGACTAATATAATCGATCATTAACACCCTATTTTATAATTCGGCTATTGCAATGCGATGAATCGTGAGCTGGTAGATCGGCTACCTTTTAAACGCTAGAGGTTCGGCCTGCTACGCGGCCCTCACACCTGCAGTCGCACCGCCGATCTGACCGATATGCCCATATATGGAGATCTTTGTATCCGTCATTCCTTGTCCCTTTTATGCCCATATATGGAGATCCCTGATGTCATCGGTATATGCCCATATATGGGTTATGTGACGGAGTTATGTCTGAGTCATAGTGACGGCTGGCCTCTAATTTGGATAATCAAAATCTAATTTATAATCAAAATCTGCAAAGTAACTCCCTTACATTAAATTTGTCTTATGAACCTTTTACATTTAACGTGAGCGGATTGTCCCGTGACATGTGAGAAATGACTTCATGTGGCTTTCGGCTTTCAGTATTAACAGGTGTGAATTGTTCCATTTTGGGACACATTGTTTGTCTTGGATTGCATCACAGATGTGACACGCCCATTTATGAAACCAGATTTTCAGTCCCGAAGTGCCCTGAGAATCTCTCTCCCTCCCCCCTATCTCCCTCCCCCCCACTCTCTCTCTCTCTCTCTCTCTCTGTGCAGAAGCACAATCCACAATTGTGATGGTTAGGACCTTGGGGTTTCTATGGCATTTTACTGTGATAGAATCCATTGGAACATCATCATGTTCTGTTCTCCAGGAGAGCCTCAAAGTCTGGCGAGCAAACCAGTTTCTGTTTGATGTGTCCCAACACCGTCATGTCCCCTGTTCCCCCGTCCGTACCAATGGACACCAGGTCCTGAAGAAAAGCACATGGAGTGCCCAAAGCCACGTCAAGCGTGATGTCTCCCAGAATGAGCTGAACGCGGCCAGACTTCCGCACCACCATCTTTCCCACCAGACCCTCCCTCAGGTCACGCAGGGTGCAGTTATTCTCCTCTGCTTGCTTTCCTTGAGACTCTGTCCTTACCGGACTGGACTCTTTGGCTCGGGGCAGGCCAGGCAGGGAGTCAGGAAGCTGCATGAAGAGCAGCTCCTCCCCTGTGCTGAGACTCCATCTGTGCAGGAGGTCAGGCAGAATGTCAGGCTCAGGGAGAGAGGGGGGCTGGGACCAACTGTCCGCCGGCTCCTTCTTAATCGGGAGGGCACCATCTTCAGGCGGCTCCTGTTTCACTCTTATCACAGGTCCTGGCCCTCCTTCATCGTCCTCGACCTTCTCAACTTTAAGAAGAGTGTCAGCGTATTCCTCCTTGAATCCCCACCCTGATACAGCGAGGGGGAGCTGGACAGGACAGTTTCTCTCTTCACTCCTCAAAGAAGGATCATCTAAAATGTTGACTCGCTCCAGATTGCGTACGAGCTCTGTTTCCTCCTCGGCCTCCCTCTTGATTTTGATGATGGGTGAGGGTCCCACGCTTTCATGGGCACCTCTCCTCTTCACCTTCATCTCCAAAGGACGCTCTTCAAAGATAGAGTGGGACTGGATAAGCTCTGGTCGACCCCTGCCCCCCCTTCCTCCATCCCTCCTCTCTCTCCTTGGTCCGCCTTCAGCTTTTGGTTCTCTTCCTTTGTCTCCTTTGGTCTTTCGTCCGATAAGGTTTGGGGTAAAAGTATCCTTCCTCGCCCCTCCCAAGGTGAGGTCTCTGGCGCGCATGGTGGGGAGGCGTCCAGGAGACAGGGCAGCTGGCAGTCTGTGTCCCATCAGCATGCCCCTGCCACTGCCTCTTGGTGTGGATGGGGATGCACACTGACCACTGGAGTCACTAGAGCCTGATTCAGCCATCTTCAACGTATCTCCTCAGATCATTAGACATACTGGATGCCGGCACTTCTGTCATCACTTATATACGTCATCCGTGCCCAAATTTGGACAAGCCAAGCCCCCATTGACTTCCATCTATCCATGACTCAGACATAACATAACGTCATATGACATCAGACCCAAACAAACCGTGTCATCATGACATCACACTCAAACAAATCATATAAGGATCCATGTAAATTTGGGTAAAACTAACTTAGAACTCTGGTCGTTATGGTTACTGCTGTGAGTCGGTCAGATAGGCATTGTCCAGAACCACCGATCTGACCGATACACCCATGCGCCAGGCATTGTCCAGAGCCACAGATCCGATCGGTATACCCATACAGTCATATATGTGCATATATGGGACCTTATCGATTTATCGACAAGGACTCGAGGGAGTGCGGTGCCCGCCATCGAGTTGCCCACATGTGGGCACCTGTACCAGGAGCTATTACTGAGAGTTGACACTCATTTGGAAATGCGTCACACCTTTGGGGAATCAGTAATAACCTATGCCCATATATGGGCATACACTGATGACATCAGGGATCTCCATATATGGGCATAAAAGGGACACAGGTAGACAGATACAGCGGGTACTCTGACATGGCCCCCGTAACGCCCATACAGTATACGGGCATATCGGTCGGATCGGTAGGTGTGATGGATAGTAGAACCTCTAGTTATAAAAAGGTGTTTTTTAAAAAGAAAATAGTTAAAACATTAGTGAAAACTATTCAGTGGGGCACTAACGTTAGCCTACTGGCTGTGAGCAAAATAAATCTAGTGCAAGATTAGCTCTGGACAGACAGACAGACAGACAGACAGACAGACAGACAGGACTGGAGGTATGGAATAATTTCTTTATTTTTGGAACACAGTTCATATATTACGTGATATTAAAAAAAGGTCTATGGGATTTTGAATGGGAGAGATTCTTCATGATCCTGGTGGTATGGTATGATGTCAGTAGCCTACTATGATGCTCAGGGATCTCCATATATGACCATAGAAGGGACACAGACACACATACATCGAGATGGCGAAGCACATTGGCTGACGGCCGAGGATCTCCGTATCAAGTGTTTTGACCAAAGAGTGTGAGGGTTCTGGGATCGCCATATGGAGAAGTGTTTCAACCAGCTAGGGTCTTCAGCGTTATTCAGACCATGGACCCTTTAGCTGAGACAAACATGAAGCAAGGACTCCCACTACATATTGGATAAAATTATGTTGCAGATTCAACTCTACCCCTGATTGATTTATGTACTTTATTTAGTAAGACATGAGAACATCAGTACATCACTACATCTCTTCAGCCAAAATAGCTAATCTACAAGCTCACATCTGCTATTTTTGGTGAATAGGGAAGATTAGAGATGCCAAGTGGTTAACCCCCTATTGAAGACCCCTGGTTTAAACCAATCAGCTTGGGGGGATTTGGGGACCTCCATATTAACCTCCACTTAATAGTCCAGATACATGACCCTTGTTTTTGACCCCATGAACATCTCAATGGCCTCTTGGATGCCAGGTCACTGTTGACCTGGTATCCTACAGTGTGTACATAGTTTCAATGTACAGGCTGATGATATAGGTTCTTGGTTTACTTATGCATTAGTTTACTATTAGATTACAATGATTAGTTGTATTAGTTTGTGTATTTGTTTATTATTAGATCACTGTTTCTATGCATTTGATGTATTATCTTGTGTTGTCCTTGCTTACTTACTGTAAATCGCTCTGGATTAAGAGTGTCTGCTAAATGCCTTAATTGTAAATACCTAAAAAGAAAAACTTCATCATAAAGCATAAAAACGAAACAAACTAACTGGTCAAACATTGGCCAAATTGTCAAATAATATAAGAAAGAGGAGAATATTGTAGATTGTAGATCTGGTCCCCAGTTCAAATATGATTATTTTGGGGGGTCGACAGCCTGAAAAGGTTGAGAACCACTGGTCCGTACAACACTTTGGTCAATGACAGTTGTTTTTAAACGTGTTCTACAAATAAATGTCCATTTTGGGGCATAATTATTCCACACATATACATATTAGGAATTGAAGGAATAATATGACTGTATCTGTGTGTGCGTGTGCGTGTGCGTGTGCGTGTGTGTGTGTGTGGCCAGGGTACACTTTTGCTAGGTCTTCAATGCGATGGTGACACCTGCTGGTTAAACAGGAACAACACAATGTTGGTTTATGCCAATAAATGCCCTCATGTAAAGCATTTTTATCTGATCGGTGATCATTTTCTCATAGAGTTATAATGTATCAGAGTGCAATACACTCCCCAACCGATAGGGTCATGTCAGTTGAAAGCATACACGAAAATACGGAGAAAATGGCCGCCGATTGGATTAAAATGCTTTTTATTGAACAATTATTGCAGTTGATTTGCTTTGTTTAAAGCACCATGAATTCAAGGCTTCATGGGGTGTGTAATTGATTGGGGGGGTGAACTACTCCTTTAATGTTTATTTTTTTCTAAAACAAACGTGTATAATATACATTGTATCATTAGGACCCCCTCGAAATGCTACATCTCAAGGGGTTATTATTCGTAATAAAGATTTTCAATCATCATCATGTTCTCAATCTCATCATCTTCTACCCTGCTGTGTTCACCCCGCCCTCTAGTGGTTCCAAATTGCAATTGTAATAGTAATGTAGTCAATAGAATGGGGAGTTTGGATCATTCTTTGCACTAAGAATTGCTGTGTAGCATATTTGTAGCAATTGCAGCTGAACCTGCTTTGATGTACACAGTGGTTCAATGTGTCACATGTACTTACTGTACCTACATACTAATAATAATTCTTGAACTGCTTAAACTGCCACAGTTGAGATTTAAAGCTAATTTTAGTATCCCTCTTCCAATGTAATAAAATGTGTATCACTTTTACTCTTTGTATTACTTTTGTGCGTGCGTGTCTTTGTGTTCAGAATTGTACATCAGAACTGAAGCCATTCCTTCTTTGTTTATATTGGTAAAGCTGTTAGAGAGCACTCACAACTCACGTGGTCATATTGCACCATTGTTTAATAACCAGGATCATTTACATAATGATATCAACAACAGATATACAGCGAAGAGTCATGTTATACAGTACCTCCTAAACACACTGATACGACTACTTCTCATCCTTAAGCCCATGACCCACATCATTCCAACAAACTTTGCTAGTTTGGGAGGCAGAGCAGAGGCAGCTCCACTGATCACGTCCAACCCAGATTTGGCTCTAACAAAGGTTTGAATTCGTTCTCCTGCTATGCCACTAAAATGTGGAATGCCCTACCAAAAGTGGTGAAGGAGTGTAAAACCCTACTCTCCTTCAAAAATGCCCTAAAAGAGTACCTACAAGTGGCTGCAATTCGAAACTGGCCCCTGTCAAAGTCCAAACCTAAATATCACTGGGATTGGTATTTAAGACAGTCAAAGTCAATACCCTCATACCTGTCTAACTACTTCTCCAAAGTGAGTGACACACCCACAGCCACAACACTAGAGGGAGCGACCATGATATGATCTGGTACCACACAAAGTTACAATGTGGAATACCCATAGACATATAAAGGTAGACGCCTCCTCTGGCTCTGAAGCGTCTGTATGGCGGACGCGCTTCCGCTTTTGGGGGTTAGCTGGAAATTTCCGCGTGCGTCACAGAGGCAGGTGGGGGCAGGTGGGGGCGGGACAACTAGATTCTGACAAGTCCTGGAAAACACGCGCTGTGGTTGGCCAGTAGTCAACACGCTGTGATTGGCCAGTGCCCGTTCCCCCCGGAAATATGGCGGCCACCATACCAAACAGGTCGCTCCAACGAACTGCAGAGGCCAATGAGGTATCTAGGTTTCTATATCTATGGAATGCCCTGACACCATCCAATAAAGGATGTGAAACACTGGTTTCTTTCAAAACTGTCCTGAGAATTCTTACATTTCTGACTAATAAAGTATTCAATCAATCAATCAATCAATCAATCAATCAATAATCATGTCCTGAACATAATCAACCCCTGCTCATTGTTCTCCATAAAAATCATATTATTAAATTGATGGTCAGCCACATCTAAACATCTATTTTGATGGGCTGTGTCCATGGAGAGAAAAGGCTTTATCTCCCACGTGTACAAAAAGGCAGGAATTGTAAACTTATACTAACAATAAACATATTTTTTTTTGGAGGTTGAACAGTGACAAGACTTTTAGGTCCTGAACTGTAACACATGGTACAATATACATCCATGCATAAACACCACCTGTTGGCTTACTCCTCCTCAAACTGCTCCACCACCTGGCGCAGCTTGTCCACCAGCACTGTAGAATAGAGATAAATATCATTTATTTTGTGGGATGTTTACGACTGAAACCAAAAGGCATGAGTTGAAATGACCAAAGGGGTACAGCAACAGTGACCAATGAGGTTAGGGTTAGAGGGACACAAGAACGCTCGCCCCAAAACACGCTCGCCCCGGGTCAAATCGGGCGACCTCGGAACGGTCACCATCAGGTATTCCTAAACAAAACCTCAGAAAAACTATGCCTAAACCTAACCTTATTCCTAAACGTGATCTCAGTAAAACAAATACAGAAATACAATAACCGCCGGGGGCGATCGGTCCGTGGAAGAAATGGGGGCGAGTGTGTTTTGGGGTGAGTGTTCTGGTTACCGGTTAGAGAGATAAAACCGGTGTTATTAATGTGAAACAATAAAATAAACTTTAATTTAATGCATTTTGACACTTGCATTTCTGGTCTGAAGAGTGAGTAGACTCTTCATCCCATTGGAATTGTTTGCCCAGTCTACTCTAAATGGTAAATGGACTGAATTTATAGAGCGATTTACAATGTATTTCACATTCACCCATTCACATATTGATAGCAGAGGAAACCATGCAAGTCACCAACTTTCTCATTGGGAGCAGTTAGGGGTTCAGTGTCGCAGTTAGGGGTTCAGTGTCTTGCTCAAGGACACTTCGACACGTAGCCAGGAGGAGCCAGGGGTCGAACCTGGAACCTTCGGATTCCAAGACGTCCGCTCTACCTCCAGAGCCACTGCCGCCCCACTACTCTACTCTGTCTTCCCTGGGATAACACTCAACCTGTGTCCAAAAGAAGCTAAACAGAATTACCTCCAGCTGTTGGCCTTTGGAAAGGATCATACCCACGACAGGCATCGATCAGTTGTCCCAGCTTTTTAGGACAGTCCGCAGGAAGTCGTTCTAGCACTTGCTTCTCCTCACACACTCTCTTATGAATGTCGAGATCTGTGGTACAATCTGTTATGAGAGAAATAGTTCATACAATGTGTAAAGAAAGTGTGCAAGAAAGGTACAGTCTGTGTTAACCACTGTTTTCAGGACACACACCGGCAAGGGGTTTCATACGGGTTGCGATTTCCCACAGGACCATTCCAAGACTGGGAAAAGAAAAGAGAAATACAGTGTGGTTTGGTTCATTCATTAATTTCAGTTGGCTATATAGGTCCAATTAGAGTTAATTGGTTATCCATTGTTTTACAACTTTATTGTATTTAGGCATTTTATTTGTTTGTATGTGTTATACTATGTTATTATTCTTATTACTGTAGAGGACTGACCTGTAAATCTCACATATCTTGCAGTATGGATGGTTGACACTGCTCAGCTGCTCAGGTGATCGGTAGCGCAGGGAGCTCTTCTTTGGGCCCTCAGGGCTCCTTCTCAAGGACGTCTCTGTTTGTGCCAGCTCCAAACCACCCAGCTAGTGACAAAACAGACAGCCAACCAATGAATGATAATACAAAATAATAATTACCTTAGGAAATACAGAAAAATGTGTTGGTGTGTTAGCCGAAAGAATACAATTAAAATTGTGACATTTGAAAGATCATATACATGCAGTGAGTTGCGAACAAAATGAATCAAAACTAAATTAATAATTTCATATCAACTTAATATGAAATATTTAACTCTGTCATACCTTAAGTCTGTAGCCTTGATCTACCATGAACTTGTCACTGGTGATGCTCCCATGGACTTTGGATTTTTGTTCTGTCTGGTGTAATCTAAGAGGAAGCAATAGTAGTCACTATAGTCAGTGTGTAATTTATCAGAATCAACTTGTAAGAGATTTAAAAGGTGTGGCTTAACCCTGCCTGGACACTAGGAATGTGTTTTTTTTTTTAAATCAATTTGTCAATAATCAACTTAATGAACTTGTCAATGGAAGAATTCTGTTGACCGGATCTGTAGAGGGTGCAGCGGAGTAACTAAATAATGTTTTACTTCCAGTGAAATATTTTACATTTTGGCCAAAAAGTGTATTTTAGACGTGAGGTGGGGGCTCAGAGTGTCCTCACTTAGTAGAGTTGTCTTTCAACTCCATTAAACCGTCTTTGTTTTGGTGAGTAGCGAAAGTGTATTTTAAATTTTGACTGCACCCACTTTTTTACCTTGTAAACCTGTGATGTGACAATAAATCTGATTCTGATTCTGATTGTGATTCTGATTCTGACGTCGTGCATGTGCGCTTGCCGTGCGCGTGGGAGGGAATAATCATCGTATACCCTTCAAAAGACCTAGAACACACCACTGGAATGTACCATGTGTCAAAACATCAAGTCAGATTCTTACTTATTGAACTCATTCTGAATCTAATTGGTTTGTTTTTCTCAACCAAAGACTTTCCACTGAGAACTCACCTGTAGATGCCCTGTGCAGCATCCAGACACATGCGAGCCTTCCTGGCCCAAGGTAGTTTGAACTTGGAGTTGTTGTTCAGAACCTCTCTCAGACTTCCCTTGGCACAGTACTCCATCACTATGAGTCCTGCTGGCAGGGAAAAGGATATATCATATGTTATAGGACAGTGGTTCTAAACCTTTTTAGGCTGCGACCCCCAAAAATAATCACATTTGAACTGGGGACCCCCCCCCCCCCCCACCCTGATAAGCACTTGGAATTGTAGGAGTTGAGGCATTAAATTTAGTTTGACTCGGTTCCCACAGATAAATATTATGAAAATAGCAGATCTACAAGCTCACAATGCCAAACAAAGAGAGGCGTTGTGAGCTTGTAGATCTGCTATTTTCACAACATTTGCCTCTTTCTTATATCATTTGACAATTTGGCCAATGTTTGACCAGTTTTTATAGTTTGTTGATGCATTGATGATTAATTTAATTAATTTTATTTATTTAAATTTAAATCTTTAAATTGTCACTTTACTGTCATCTGGGGACCCCCTGAAAATCATGACCCTGGGGGTCCCGACCCCCAGGGAACCACTGATATAGCAGACAGGTGCAAAGTAGAAAAATGAAACCAGATGACGTGGTTTCAATAATGCTTCTCAAGTAAAGCACAATTATAAAAATGACTCACCATCGGCACCCTCGAAACAGACTCCAAACATCCGCAGTATGTGTGGTGATTCATAGAGCGTCATGGTTTTGATCTCTTTCTCGAATATCTTCATCACCTCACTTTTAGGGAAATAATACAATACATAGATTAACATCCAGCCAGGCCCGCTCTCTCCCCACACTGTATAATAATAATAATACAATACATAGATTAACACCCAGCCAGGCCCGCTCTCTCCCCACACTGTACCTGATTGACAGTAATGTTAATCTATTTTGTTCAATTACAGCAGATGGTTCTAAAACTTTTTCATGCAAGGACCCCCAAATTGATATGTATTTGGCCGTGGAACCCCTTCTGAAAATATTTTGTGCCAGGGACCCCAAGAAGAGAAGATGTGTGTAAAAAACATTATTCAAACTTTTCCAAACATCTCCGATATATTGTATTTGTAAAAATAAATAAGGCCATGGTTATGTATATCACCCGGCATTAATCGTTGCGTTTGGCATCAGACGAATGCCCAATAGGGCACAGCAGTGGTGGACAATTTGTGGTTCCACTGATCCAAAGCCCATTAATTAGAGATTAATGGGCTTTGGATAGAGAGCCCATAGCCCATAGAGATTTCCAAAATGATTTATATCAATTATTTTAAGCCTAGAATCAAGCCATCCAGGCTCCTGGTGAATCATGACCTTCTTCTTCACAGAATCATATATTGTATTATTATAGTATAAAAATTGGATCAATTAAAAACGTATGCTGCAAACCCTGGTATAGTGGTCTGTGGACAGAGGTATCTTTTGATGGCCACGGGGTATTTCCTGAATTCTCCCTTGTGGACTTCAGAGATGTCAGTTTTCATGATGGGCTTTTTGGGGAAATCAAAGATCAGGTCCTTCGGGTTGATCTTTCGGATGCCTTCAGGAATGATCTCAGACTTCTGAACTGGTGACGGCAAAACCACCAACGAGATTAAAGAAGAAAAAGAAAACATCAGACAGCTGTCAGTGAAACTAAATCCCTTTCTGGAATAAAAACATTGATAGCACAGTCTAAAGTCACTGAGGGATACTGCTGTGAACATGACATATGACAAAACTGCATTCTATATTTAGAATATAGATATTAGATGAAAAATCATCTTGACCTTTGTGGGTGAAATACAAAGTGCAATAGTTCACAAACCATAACATGCACTATATTGAATGAGATGTGGCAACTGACCTTCAAGTTGTTTACTTACGCATTTCAATGATTTGTTTCATGTCTGCCGCAAGAGTATCCTGTTTCTCCACAATAGTATCCTGCTGGTCCATTATATGTTCTAGCACTGTGAAATACATACAGCCAATCACACACACACACACACACACACACACACACACACACACACACACACACACACACACACACACACACACACACACACACACACACACACACACACAATCAAGATTAACTTCATAAAAGTTTAGCCATTAGACAAACAAAGTGCGATGATAGACTTCACGTGTAAATGTCTTAAAGCTACAGGGTAAGTGATTTTCTTTGGTTAAAATAAGTGTTAAATAGCTCTATATTCTGATAGTACTAATTGATATAGAGTGGTTGTTCAGTAACAGCATGTGTCTCCAGCACTTTTTTAAACAGAAAATGCATTTTCAGGTCGGGATACCAATTTTATCCAATCAGGATAGAGAACTCAGTCAGGATATAGATTAAACAAGTGGAATTGGAAGTGGTGACACTAAGAAATGAGCAGACACTGGAACTGGAACACTATAAAAATGTAGCCGATAAATGGGTACTCTCTCCTGATTGGCTGAAATGTTGTCACCTGCTGTACCTGAAAAGGTATGTTCTGTTTATTAAAGAGCTGGAGAGACAGGGAGACCCCTGTTACTGAACAAACACTATACAACATATCACATACCCTACCTTTAATACACAAAATAATTCTCACTTTTCTGGATCTCTGCACAATCCTCCTTCCTGTCTGCTTCATCCTGTTCCCGTTGAGAAGCAGCATCAAACAGCTTATGATCCATCTCCACCTGCAGATTCAGGGACAGCACCTGGAACGCGTCGTTGAGACGGTTGTTAAGGCTCTCAAACTCGTCCCCGTGGTTGTAGGTGTTCACGATCCGCGTGATGAGATATTCTTTATCAGCTGTGTATTTTCTGACGACATCCGTAGCAGACTCGAGCGTGACCTTGAGCTCCTCGAGGGCCGAGTACACCTTCGAGTCGGGAGAGATCTGGGCCCCGTTTCGCTTGGTGGCCTCCACCACCTGCTTCAGTCCTTGCACACGGCCATTCAGACGCTTGCATCGTTTCTTGTTGGCCTTGACCTCCTGGCACAGAGTGTAGAGTGTAGTCGCTATGCTCAAGATGGGGTCTATGATATCCATGACTGAAGGGAGAAAGGGGGACAGATAGGTTGAACTGCATTAGACTGAATCTGAATTTTGCACGCACAAACAACATTTTCACCATGTTTAAAAGGATCCGTGGCTAATAAACCAAATATGCCTTAATACATTATAATTGTCCTCCATAACTAATATGTAAAATTAAAAACACCTTCAATATTTTACTTATTTTAGAAACAGTTAATCTTTCACTCAATAGGTGCAATGCCCTTTGCAAGTTGATCATTTGCCCATGTGTGGTCTAGCCCTATGGAATTTATGGAACATATGTGCAAACAAAAACATATTTAAAATATTGATTTGATGCTCATATTAACCTTAGGAAGAATTAAGTTGTTTTTTATTTTCACATGCATTCCATAAATTCCATACGACACATGGGCAAATAACATCATCAAGTTGCGATGGGCATTGTCCCATTGAGTGAAAGATGAACTGTTTCTAAAATAAAATATTTAAAGGGATAGTTCACCCCAAAATGACTTTTTTCTATCGATTAGTCACCCCATGGAGACTTGAATTCATGGATTAGGAATGTGACCAAAACAAAACAAAATCCATGAATCCAAGTCTCCATGGGGTGACTAATCAATAGATAGAAAAAAAGTAATCTTTTGGGTGAACTATTCCTTTAAGGTGTTTAATTTTTTTTTAATTTTAGTTATAGAGGGCAATTATAATGTATATGAAGGCATATTTGTCTTATTAGGCAGGGATCCTTTTAAACATTTTCTTCAGGTATGTATGATGTCATAGTTATACACTAATAAGGATACACATGCTGTCTAACTCGTCTAACTCAGCTGTGACAAAGATTGCCACAGAATTGGAGGCACAGCAGGTCCAAGGAGCAGCCTCAGGCTTGTCTCTCCTCAGGCCACAGCTATACTACGTTATCATATTAACCCTGTAAAGCATTGTGCTCATGACACATACTTTAATTTAATGCATCAAATACAAAGACAGCATTGTCACACATAACTGTATTGTGCAGATTCCATTATGTGTTGTACAAACAAATATAAAGCATGCATTACAACTATCTGCACTTCTCAATCTCAGCTAATACTGCGGTGAGGACAGTCAACAGAGGAAGAGGCGGTCAGTCACTGGAGGCCACAGGTATAACTACTTGTGTTTTCTCATGCAATGCATTGTATCCACTACACTGACAGACTTTAATTTACTGCATGAATACAACAATACCATTATCTAATGCACGTTGTTGGATGTGTATGGAACTCATTCTAATAAACAACCTATTTACAATAACAACGACTTTCACTTCTCAGCTGAGCTCAGAGAGGACAATAGACAGAGGATGAGCCAGTCAGAAGTGAACCAATCATTGGAAACAGCCGAGGCCCACAGGTCACAACTCATTTTGATCCCTTAACCCTGTTATGCATTGTAGCCACTACACTTTCATATTGTCATTCAACATGTATACAGTATACACACAACATCATAATTGTCACAAACATTGTCATTTACAGTATATGACGTGCTGTATATACTGTACCATGAGTTGTAATATTTTTTCTACATAGTTTACTACATGCAGACAATAAATAATGATTTCTAATCTATATTATGCACACATTTGGCAACTCCCATCATAACTGTATTGATAAGTCATCCATGTGTCCTACCCATCTTTGCAGAACCACTCTATGAGGACCATCAATACACAACACGGACAACAAGGACACATACTTCAGAAGAGCCTGGACACCTCCACAACAACTCACAGAAATTAGATGATTTTCACACACTGAATATGGATAGCGTCTGCATTTCATGCAATGCTGTCATGTTCCCTTGGGAAACGTCAAAAGGTTCTGTTGGTATCAAGTGCTTCCGTGCCTGTTGCCATTATGGAAGTATCCAATTCCAGCCATTCATGGACCCCCCTTCCTAAACTAAAATCTATGTTTAACAGGAACTCTAACAAATCTAGCCAAGAATGTCACTGGTAATGGAGTTCAAACAAGGACCAGTGGACAGATGTACCACATAACTCCCTCTGCAACATGACAACAAAGCGTCTACTCTAACACCAAATGCTACCTCGTGTCCATCATCACCTACACTTCTGCATTTATACACATTTGTCATTGCTACATGCACGCTCCTGAAGGGTGCTTTTTTCTAGTGTAAAGAACAATGAAATGGTGAAACTTGTGGTTTAGAGCGGCAGCTCCTACACGGGTCAGCTTTGAACATGCTTTCAAAGGTCTCTGCTGTGAGTACTTTAGACATTCACATTCAAGCACTGAAGGCTGGTTTGTACTTAGTGCTTGTGCACCAGTGACGACAAGCTCACAACAACACGTCGCACGCTGCAACGTGTTGTGACTGTGAGCACGTTTTTTTTAAGGGTTATAGGTTTCTTCAGGTCATAATACCAGTAGCACAACAAGGCTATGTTGTTTTTTCTCTTTCTTTTGTCTTTCTTCGGACTGTGCCCCGGGCTATAGTGTAATAACTGGCCCTACAAATACCCAACCTCTGAACCTCTGAAATCTAGACAAGACAAACCCTGTTGTCTCCCTGCTGTCAAGCTATTTCAAAAATCACTTCTTAAAAAGGAACTGAAAGCTCATGGTGAAACCGTGCCATGTTGTTTCTGATGTATCACTATAGTAAGGGCCATTTAACACAATGTGGTAATCAACCTTTCAACCTTTCCAATGCAACCATAGTTTAAATCACCATGACAAAGTGCTTCTCCAGTTAAAGCGAAAGTGAAAAAGAAAACCATAAACTGGATCATGATTCTATGTCTCTAGTAAAGCAGTTCATTTGAAAAGACTTAATACAGTACTACACTTTTCATCTTTATGAATATGCTACAGCAGTAATACCTCTGGGTATCTTGTATTGTTGAATGCCACAGATGGCCCTGACTGAAAAATACTGTTAAAGTAACACATATCATACTTACTGCAGCCAGACTCAGTGCTGTAGCAGGCCTACAGTCTGCTCTGTACTGTAGAGAGAACTGTGGACAGAATAAGCAGGAAGTGGGAAAAGGCAATTACCATTTCACGTAAACTTAGCAGCAACTTAGCAACAAACTGATTTCAATAACACACATTAAAGAACTTAAGGAGCTCATTAACCTGTAGTGAGTGTCGATGCAGGACGCCTGTTCACACTGAGGACACTGAACTGAAACTAAACTACAGCTTGTTTCTACAAGACTCTGCTCCTCCTATTTTCTCTACTTCCTCTCTGCCTGACAGTCTGACATGCCTTTGTTGTTGGAACTCAGAGTGAGCCAATGGCTCCATGTCTGACACACCCAAGCACAGATTTCTGACTTACTACTGTATATGATTTGATCAATTAAATAATGAACTAGAGAGGGACCAGTGTATGTGTTCTGAAATATTCTTTAAACACTTAAACCCAAGAGAGAGAGACACACACACACACACCCACCCACCCACCCACCCACCCACACACACACACACACACACACACACAGGGTTCCCCAGGGCTCACACACAGGGGGGTACTTGGTCCGCTCCTTTTTACCCCTCCACACCAAATCTCTTCACCGTAATTAGCTGATGTACAATTGTAAAATTGTAGAATTGTAGATACGTGGGTCCGACCGTTACGAGGTCGACGAATTTGACCCGGGGCGAGTGTGTTTTGCAGGGTGTTCCTGTATTCGGTTAATGCATCAGAAGAGTTTGTTTAAATACGTTCTTTAATGCCCTAAAACATTCTGAATCATTTATTTAACCTTGCGTTTGACTCTTCCAGGCAATACTGACATTGCTACTGTACATTTTAGCATTGTACATGTATGTCAACTCATAAAACCTAGATTAATGACAGCTGCAGATCCATAAACAAACAATCAAAAAAGGGAACATCCACAATGAAAAGAGAAGTTTAAATACTCTCTGTAAGCGGTCTCTGTCCCCTCCACTTTTCAAGGTATTCAACTGTTGCAATAACTGCTGTTTATCATGGGAAATATTATTGTTTGTGAGGATCCCCATTAGCTTTAGCCATGACAAAAGCTCATCTTCCATGGGGTCCGACAATTCATTTTATGACAAAAATAATTAGGGCTTTCACCATCGATGGACTCAGGGCACTTAACTCCATGAAGTGTGTCCTTAAGGGTTCATTCAGTAATAAGAACTGAAGACATTATAATGCATTATTCTGTGTTCATAATTGTCATATGGGGCGATAAGGCTGCACAAAACCTCAATTCTCTGAAACTACGGCCTACAAACCTCATATCCTGAGTAAAGATAGTTTTTTTTTGTCTGTGAGTAGAGCTACAGTGAAGGGAGAGGACACAGAGGGGGATAATGATGAGCCACATCAGAGGTTACGTGAACGCATGTTATAATGCCAAACCACCAGTGGTGGAAGAAGTACTCTTCCTTAAGTAAAAGTACTTAAGTAAAAGTACCAATAACACAATGTAGAAATACAAAAGTCTAGTATTCAAAATGTACTTAAAGTAGAAAAGTATTCGCGTTAAAATATACGTAAGTACTGAAAGTAAAATTAATCATTATGCAGAATGTCCCATTTACAGGTTACTGTAGTCTCTCTAGACATGCCTTGAGGGTGACTACTACTGTCTATATGTGCTGTACTGTATGTGGGTGCGATGGATACACAGCTCTCACGTTTGACCTGACCAACATCCCAGACTCTAAACAATCAGCACACACACATGAATACAAATAAATCAGTCCAGAAGAAACTTGACATGACTACTGACATATTAGCTTACATAAACACTTGTTAGTCGTTACAGATGACCAACCAGAGGTTAGTGTTACTGTCATGGTTTGTCACTATAATGTTGTAGTGACATTTAGACAGAAATGTGTACTCTGCCTATATCTTAAGCTGCTACATGATTGGATCATACTGATTTCTGACATAAAGACAATATTGTATCATAAAACAATAAACGCATTATACAAACGGTATGTGTAACTTTACAGAGTATGTCACAATGTTCTTTAAAGAGCACTGATGGGGTTAAATCTGAACCCTATAAATAAGGCATGAGCCCAAGAAAGATGAAAAGATGGTTTGGTACTAAGACCCCCCAATACCCGTCCAGTCAACACCCAAAGAAATGTGAGTCAGACACCTGGTACGTCCAAAAATGATCAGTCTGTATTGCCCGAGTGTGCACACAGGAGACAGTACAAGTTACGGACAATTATAATAATAACACACTAATGATTCAATAACAGGCCATAGTATTTATACACAGTTGGACTTCAATGACATCAGACATAGGTGCATCCTTATGATTGGCTTTAAGACCCTCAGACGTAGGATGGGAGTCGTAGGATGGACAGGCGTCTGGCTGTCTTAATATTAAGTTGTTGTTCATCTTAGGGTGTCCTTGTGTACAATTCTCGGTTCCATAAACAAGTTGTTCCTTCGATATCATAGGACATGTGTATGGTTTTATCTGTGACAGGGTGACAGCTGACAGAGTAAATTAGTGACAATATCCCGGTCATACAGATCATCTTACACAGATACAGGTCATTTGGCATTTAATCACAAAGTGTTGACCAAGACAGGTTTTTACTGATTGGAAACATATGGAGCCAGCACCAGATAGCAAATATGGGGCCAGCTACATGGCCTTGGTAGGGAAAGTGTAGTAGAGTTACAAAAAGGCATGTTTAAAAGACTGAAGTACAGGCCCAAAAAGACATCACTATATTAATTTGACTGGTTAGATCGATATTTCTAGATCATATCAATCTGGTCCACAAAACATATCTATCAGTCCCCAGTTCTTTGGGGACTAGATTGGTAGATTACATTGAAAGAAAATTTAATTAATTAATTAATTCATATAAGGAGACATGTTCAGATACATGTAGACATAAATTGCTTTTTAAATTGTATTAAAGGACTATAAGGGCAAAATCAAATTGTTATTTATTCAGATAACTTTTTAAATTTTACTTCAAAAGGACTGTATATAATGGTTATTTTATTCAATTAGGAAGCAAGACAGGGTTATATTTCATGAGATTCTGAGACACCACACAACAAGTTTTCCCTTGCAATTTGCAAATAACTTTATTATAATTCAAAAAAAAAAAAATCTCAGCTAATGTACTGTCCCAAACAAACCTTTTCAAAATATGTTTAGATTTAATCAATTTTCAGCACAGTTAATGACATTGGCAGCTTAGCCTGAGAGTGAGAGAAAACTGACCAGTCCGACATTTTCAAATTGCAATCTGACAGGAAACCTACGTGTCCTGGTCCGATTCTGTGCATGTCCAGAAATAGAAAAGTTACCCTCCTCGTTGTGAAGCTGCGGTCCAGTGCTTTATTTAACAAGTTGACCTGTAGGTCCAAGTATTTGAAAAATGGAACGGTACACTCCTGATCCTTGTGTTTATTACATCTTTACACTTTATTTAGGGAAAAACTCACGTGGAATGGTCTTAAAACTCAAGAAATACTTCCCGGTTGCATCATGTAGGCATGGGGCATCAAACAGCTGTCTATCCAAGACATAAGTTGAAATCTGTAAGATAAATGGAAATCAAATTTACTGTTTGGCATGAGACCTACAGTTGACAAAATATAAAATTAAAGTTTTAGCCCTGTATGTCACAATTAGCAGGTATTGTGACCTTGTTGTCCAGGAATTGGATTAATGGAGTGGCTTACATTCTCGTTCTAAAATGAAACAAACAAAGCACATTAAACATTTAAATCAAATCATATTTAAATCAAGTATTCATCAAACTCCCCTCTATTTGACACCCATATATCTGTAATATAGTGTGTGTCAGAGGATGAATTTGTTGATGAGAAAGGAAAAAATCAAACTGAAAAAAAAAAAAATTTAAAAAAAAATTAAAAAAAAAAATTATAACAATTGTAATTAAAATATTTAAAATTAAAATATAACAATAAAAAATAAGGAATAAACATCTTTGTTCCGAAGAGTATATTAGAGTTAGGTAAAGTACACCAAAATAAATCGAAATTAAAATTTTTAAAAAGAGCAGATCTACCAGCTCAAAAAAATCTTAAGTTAAAATGATAAAATATTTTCAAAACTTTTAAAATAATTCAAAATGACTTTATAATAAACTTAATATTATAGTTAATTTTTTCCAATATTGATATTAGAACATATTGAATCTTATTAGGGTTAATTTAACTGATATGGGTTGAATGAAGTTGAACAATGGAGGCTGTAGGGGCAATCGTTGCTAAGCAACGTGGCAGTTAGGATTACGAGAACTAACACTTCCTGTAAGGAATTATGGGTAATGTAGTTTTAGAGACCAGAGTGGTAAACTAATTTTAACTGACTGGAGAATGACTGAAATTTGGACTAAGATTGTTAGAGAACGAGCAAGACAGACAAACGCGCATTCAAACATTCACGCATGCCTGCATAGCTGAATCGCTCACACACATAGAAAAGAGAGAAAGATAAACAGAGAACTTTCACCTTACGCTCTCTCACTCCCTTGCACTCACACACTGGCGGATCCACACAGAGAGAGAGAGAGATAGAGAGAACAAAAAAACAATCGTTCATTAATACACACAGACATACCGAACATACATATTTCAGCGACAAACTAAATTTGGAATGAGAAATATTTTTCTGACTGGGTTCAGTATTAGGCTACTTATTAGTTTAAATTATATTAAAAATATTTAAAACTTACAATTTAAAACTTAGGATTTAAAACTTATTATTAAGGCAAAATATATTCACTGGTTCAAAGGAATATAAAATGTATTATTAAGGCATTTAAAACGTATTGTTTAAAGCTCAATATATTAAATGGATGGATGGTTTAACAGTGGTCAAAAAAAAAAATGTACAAAGTAAGTAAAACACAAACTTCAAACGGACTCGGGCCGAAGCAGAAGTTTCTGAATTACACGGACGGACGGACGGACGGACGGACGGACTGTGAGCTGATATGAGACCCGATAAGGTGGACGTATTATGCCTGTCTATCAGTAGACTAGAACATTAACCCACATACAGGGGTTAATCTTAGGTCAAATATCAGTATAGAAGGAAAAATGAGTACATTATGACCAGAAAATAAAACAACCTAAATAAAGACCACTATAGCCTATTCTAATAAAAGGATAATTTATGAGACTTTATATTAATGTCCTCCCAGGAATATAAGGTGATAAAACATTTTTACTTGACTGACTCCCTGGCGGAGCTGTGTTAAACAGTAATTTAAAAACAGGCTGATAATTTATGAGACAAATAGTTCGGTAAAGACATTAAAATAAAAAGAAATAAAAAGGTATACTCATCAGATCAAGGTTCACATGGAGAAGTTACGTGGAGATCCCAATCACTGGACCATGGTAAAATAAAATAAAAAGATATACATACCAAATCAATGGTTCAGGGATCCTGACTCCGATGGCTGGACCATGTGGAATTTGAGACATGTGGAGAGTCAAAGGGCAAGTCCAAAGGTCCAGCGATCGCGTGCAGGTCCAAAACAAAATAAATAAAATAAAAAATGTGATACTGTTCAAAGATAACCTTCATCTGAATAGAAGTGATACATCGTTACACCCAAGGCTGGTTCGTTTGATACGTATTAAAACAGGGGAAGCCAGGGGAAGAGAGTCTGACCGTACAGTTCCGGTCAATAGCTCAGTTCCCCTCGTCCACCCTGTTTCAACCATATCCGGCATCGATTTGGACCAATTGATAGAGCTGTTATTTTTCCTTATCAACCATATGTATAGATACTTATGCATGGCAGAAACATCACATCAGTATGTATATAAGTACCGGTAACTTTCATCAAAGGCGACAAGAAAAAAACAGACTCAGGACACAGGCAGCCATTGGATGTAATGAAAGTCTATTATTCAGAGAGAGAGAGTAATGGAAGGTTACAGTATCAGCAGGTTCACGCATCATCGGTCGTCGCCTCTCTCTGCCGTTAAACAGAGAAAGCCCTGGACTTTAACAGCGTCCAGTAACATAAACATATGACATCATTGAAGATACATCGAGCGTCCAGCCGTCAGAGGTGTTATCCTGCTATTGGTGGATAGTGATGATTACGTCGTCGTCAGATGAGGATGATGATGGTAGATGATGAAGATGATGAAGATGGTGTGACAGTTTATCTTTGAATAAACAGCGTCCACATGTCTCGAATAACACGTTGACCCCGGGTCTGACCTGTCACTGGTCAGTGATGACTTCAGTGGCGCTGAAGGAATTGTTAGCAGAGGAGAACATCGAGATACAGTGTTCTCAAAACAAAGATAACCACAGAAAGGCCTGTAACTATTTGACCTTGCATAGACAGAGACAGGAGAAAATAGGAGACATGACAGAATTAGGCCAATATGAGCAGCTATTATATTAATTTGACATTTAAAGCAGGTTAAGGGCACTAGACAAATTATGATCAATCAAAATAACTCTATCAAGCACCAAGACCAACTCAGTGGAGTCTGTCTTCATTATTTAAGAACACATTTACGCTGGTCAATTTATATCAAAATGATGTTGAATTAAGCTCATTTCTCACCATTCAAATTTTATTAGACAGATTTGAAAATGTGAAACAGTTTATAAAGCCAACATGGTCCTTTGCAAGTATACATTTTCCCTAGGAGTCCTAAGTAAAGCCACCTGGAGAAAAGAAATCAAACCAGAAATCAAACCTCAGGCTATGCACTGACAATCCACCATAGAACAGAGTAGGACAGAAAACTATGTGCTGAGAGGCATGAGGGATTGCACACTGCACAGTTAAAGCACTCAGAAAAACACATTGATTACTTTATGGTTACATTAGATTAAAAA
The DNA here is from genome assembly GCF_963454915.1 of Gymnoscopelus microlampas. Lineage (NCBI taxonomy): Eukaryota > Metazoa > Chordata > Actinopteri > Myctophiformes > Myctophidae > Gymnoscopelus > Gymnoscopelus microlampas. The sequence goes on from NC_139943.1 coordinate 2,651,160, forward strand.
ACAATGAAATAGTACAGCCTACAGGCTAGTTGTTGAACAGTGACAAGACTTTGGAATCCTGAACTATAATACATGGTAAAATATACATCCATGCATTAACACCATGGTATTCCTTCTTATGAGAAGAGCTGTTGGCTTACTCCTTCTCCAACTGCTCCACCAGCTTGTGTATCTGGTCCACAAGCTCTGTGGAATAGGAAATAGCAACAATGACTAAAGAGGCAAAGATAAAACTGGTGATTGTGATGTGATTCAAAGAAAACGTAATTTATAGCATTTTGCCACATACATTTCCAGCCTGAGGTGACTAGACAGTCATGTCTCTAATTGGCCCATGGGTAAGTTTGAAGTTAAAGAGTTGAGTTTGGCCGAGCCCCTATTCCATATCATTAGTGTTTTGACATTTGATCAGATTATTAGTCACACCCGGGTTCAACCCTCCGTCTTTTCACATTTGTCTAATCCGTGTTCCCTGGGATAACACTCAACCTGAGTCCAAAACAAGCTATAAAACACATTTACCTCCAGCTGTTGGCCTTTGAGAAGCGTCATACGCACGACAGGCACTGATCAGTCCTCCCAGCTGTTCAGAGCAGTCGTCAGGAAGTGGTTCTAGCACTCGCTTGTCCTCACACACTCTATTATAGATCTCCATATCGGTGGTACAATCGGTTATGAAATGGTTGTGATAAATGAAGCAATTAGGTACAGGTAATTGTGTAATTATAAAATGTGCAAGAAAAGTACAGTCTGAATTAACCACTGTTTTCAGTACACACCGTCAAGGGGGTTCTTGCAGGTTGTGATTTCCAACAGGACATACCAAGACTAAAAAAAAAAAAAAAACAGTCATTCATTTAATTAACCCCAGCGCTCCTATTCCGGGGTGAACATTCTGCAAAAATATCAGATATACAAGCTCAACGCATTACAATGTGACGCAGTGTGAGCTTGTAGAACGGCAACGGGGGACGACGGTGAACCAAGAACCTTAGAAATACACATTAGTGATGGGACGATATGAAAATTACACGTCATGATTATTGTGGCAAAAATGATTGCGATAAAAATGCCACTTTTAACCACTTGGACCCCCAGCATCACTATTCTGGGGGTAATGTTGCCAAAAATAGCCAATCGCACTATACGCAACAAGTACCATATATTAAATGGTAGGGTACCCATCACTCTGATGCATAAACCTAGCCTGGTTCCAAACAGGCTGATAATCAGGCTAGCATAAACCAGGAGTGGTCAGGACATGACAATCCTTGACAAAGTTGTCCGAACGTGCTGTGATCTGACTAACTTGTGCACCAGTGTTGTTCTGAAACTGGATGATGAGTAACCTGCTGATTTCATTTTTTAATAGTACCCGTAAAAGCAGACATGAGGTTATGCTCTGTAGCTAAATTATCTGTTCCTTTTGTATATACTTGTTTTAAAATAAAATACATAGTCTTTCTACATAAGATGATTATATGCAAGTAGAACCGCATTCTTTCACATGGCTTAAATGCATATAGGCCATTCTATCATTAGGCAGTGCTTTCATTTAATGCAAATATAACCAAATCCTTTTGATGATGGCTCAGGTCAGTTCCCTCACCTGTTAATGATCACATTATAATATGGATGGGCAGAGACCATTTTACTCCTCTTTGAGCCTGATGAGTTTCTTTTGTTATACACATAGTAGGCCTAACCTGTAAATGTACCTTGTTTTCAAATAATTATTCATATATTTTCATATTACAAAACATACAATAACCACTTCTGCCCATACATTTCGGCCATTTGAAAATAGCCGATCTACAAGCATTGTGAGCTTGTCGATCTGCTATTTTCAAATCCTTTTTACTTTGTCATTTTACCCAGCTTTTAATACTGCACATTTTACTCAGCATATGACATGCACTTTTTACTGTCTATCTAGCCCCTTTCGGGACCCTGTTTACCTTTTTTGTATTTGGGAAGGCGGTAACCAGCCTTCCCAAATACAAAAAAGGTAAACAGGGTCCCGAAAGGGGCTACTGTCTATCTAAACATATTGACATTCACATGTTCATAGTACTTCACAATGAAATACAATAAACATTATTTTCAATTCAATTCAATTCAATACAAAGAAACACCTTGTAACCTCTGTGTCACTATGCATTCAACTCCCAAATGTGTTTTGATCATTTAATTAACTTGCATCTAAAATGCATTTTTATATATAAAGATGCTCTAAGCACCATCAGGACTTGCATATATCAGTAACAGTGATAATACCACATGAACATATTAACACTGCATGTTTTACAGTTACATGGTTTGAAACCATTTCCCTCAAAATCGTTTTTAACACTGTTCACAAAATATATACACATTAAATAATAAATGGAGCCAGCCAGCATACAGATCAAAACACAAACCTAACAAAAAGAATGGAGATGTGATACCCAGACACACACAATTAACGCCATTACAAACATTACAAACAATGAGACACTTTTCAATCACTCCTTTTACACTTACATTCGACCCAAAAGTAAACACAGTAAACTCCAGACGTTACATAAACAACAACAATCATTTCTGTGTGCTTTGTGAAGTATTACCCACCTGGAAGACAGGTTAAAGTGGTATGAAGAATTAGAGACAGTGAAACATGAACCTGTTTCCACCGAGTCTTCTCTCAGTTATGAGAAGAACCAGCAGCGCATGCGCACTAGACTACCTCAATGACAATCTCAGAAGGCAAAGCAGGTTGATACCATAGCGTTGCACTGCCACCTATTGACCAAAGTTATTATTGTTTTTAGGTGAAAACATAAAGACACAACCTGGGTTTGAAAGGTAAAACAAAAATACAAACACTTCTCAAAACACCATGACAAATAAAACAATCACACTGATGTCATCACACTTTAGTGGGCATCACACCTGCAACAGAAAAGTTGAGTACTCTCAGTGGTTCATTTGGTCCTGTGGATGAGAATTGAAATATTTGAAAACACATGATTAATATTGTAGTTGTATGGACCCACATCCTGTTTTAATAATAATTAAATAGGACTTCTGTGATGTCACAGGGGTGGAAATCAAGTAAAATGCACACACGCGCACACATACGCATGCACGCACGCACGCACGCACACACAGACACACATCTTTGCTGGATTTTTTTTTTTTTTTTTAACTTTGTTGACACCTGCCTCATCAGTTTGTTCTGTATAAGAATCTCACCACTGTACTGAATCAAAACAAGACCAGGCAAGACTAGGTGACATTCACACTATATTGTAAACTACTGACTTCTGTACCAAAATGTAAAATATGTTTTACATCAGAAGAAGAAGACAAGTGCATGCTGCATTGTTTTAATGGCTAACAACACAATGGGTGGTCTTTAGTAGTTCAGGAAACAAAGTCCAGAATTCCTGCTTGATCTAACCCAGTGGTGCAGACACAAATCACTGAGGCAAAGACAGTGAACAGAGCAGTAGAATCACATACAGTATATATATACAGTACATACACTCAGCTACAGATATGTTTTATTTCTCACCTGTCTTCTCTCTTTGGGACTTTTCTTTCTTTCTTATTATTATACTGTTTTGCTAATTCCTCACCAAAACAAAAGTAAAGTGAAACTCAGCCTGTGAGCCCTCTGTCTGATTTATACTTTGTCATACGACTGTGTCACGAGGTGAACAGCAGACATACAAGCCCACAACCCCTGTGATTGCAGTCAATGACAGCCGGATGGACAAGCTTATAAATAAATACTATCTTTCAATGATTGCGACCTTTGTTAAATGATCGGCCCAGGAAGAGAAAAGAAGACATATCACACTTTATCACCTGATCTCTTGTTTTCTGATATAATAGTTCTCTCTATATAATAGTATTGATGCATCTAAAGAATGGATCAATAATATGGACTGTCTAGCCTGGAAACCTGATGAAATTGCCAAAGCGAATACCGCCCAGTCAGAAACTTTGTGAGCAGGTAACTTACTAGTTGTTACACCAGTTAACGCTCTCAATCTCTCTCAAAATGTATTAGCCTATTTATACAAAGCAGACAGGCAATATTCACCTCTTTCTTCTGGATTATATCAAGCTAACTTTTAATTGTATTGGATGTGCTGTGTTCAATGAGGTCAGTCATCTTCTGAGTAGCCTTTCTGGAGTTTTAAGTATATTAAATAAATATAATCATATAGAAGATGGTAAATGCTCTACTTTATGCCATATTTCTATATGCATGCATTGTGTATCTACCATACTTTTGAAATAAATACAATTCCCAGGAACTCAGTTTATGAATCTATGGTGCTAATACAAATGTCACATTCTGTGACTAATGTGAATGATTGTCGATCAATTATTTAACCCCCCCCCCGCCCCCCATTCTGACAGGTAACAAAAACATGGAGGGATATTGTGTTTTTTAATAGCTAACAAGTCTTGACTTAACTGTCTAAACATTCGCTTCCGTTTGCAAAAGCTCTTTGACCCATTTAGAATGATGACTATTGACTATTATGTGGGGTGCTCAAACTTTGTCTTTGCATTTTTATTAATTTATTGTATTATTCGGCTACAATGTAAGTGCTCTGGTCTTAAGCTAATTGTCAGGAATGAGTGACGGGCAGGACCCAAAAGCAGACGAACAAGGCAGGATCAATTTAAGAGTTTATTAAACAAACTGAGGTTTCCAAAAGCAGGTAAGAGGACAGGTGGGGTGGAGGCAAACTAGCACTAATCACTAACTTGACATAGGTCAAAAGACCATCATAACTACAGTGGAAACACAGGGTTTAAATAGACAGTCAGCATACAGGCAGGTTTCTGAACTGTCCACAGCCCTCCTGTGTGTGTGTGTGTGTGTGTGTGTGTGTGTGTGTGTGTGTGTGTGTGTGTGTGTGTGTGTGTGTGTGTGTGTGTGTGTGTGTGTGTGTGTGTGTGTGTGTGTGTGTGTGTGTGTGTGTGTGTGTGTGTGTGTGTGTGCGTGCGTGCGTGCGTGCGTGTGTGTGTGTGTGTGTGTGTGCGTGCGTGTGTGTGTGTTTCAGGCAGATGTGATAAAAGGAGGCTTGATGTTCTGTGGATCAAATCACAACAGAGTGAAACACATTAAGCTGTAGCTTGTCTGTCTGTCTGTCTCTCCGTCTGTCTCTCTGTCTGTCTGGGACTGGGACAAAACCTCGGCCCTGACCTCTTGGCCCAGACCGGCCCACCACAACCGGCTCACAGATACTCTACCTTCCTGCCCCGTGGAGGCACATACAAACACACATGGCCTTAATACCACCACTTATACTGAACAACATCCCTCCATGTTCTGGAGCCTTGAGTAAAACTACACGACCCATGCAGACCCCTGTTACTGAACAAACTATAGCAATGATTACTATCAGAATATAAAGCTTTAACCTTTTAACTTTCACGTGTGTCTGGGGAGCTCAGTCTGTAGAGCTCTCGCCTTTCTACCATAAGGTCATGGGTTCGATCCCGGGCACCGCCAACTCAGCGTATGAGTAGCATGGCTTGGGTGCGGCAAGTCGTGTAAAGCAGTGATTTTCAACCTTTTTCATGCCAAGGACCCCTAAATTGATATACATTTGGCTGCGGACCCCCATCTGAAAATGTTTTTGTGTCATGGAAAAATGTATATATATTCAAAAATATGTACACATTTTCAAGATGTTTCATGAATAGCAGAATACAAGCTCATATAGCGCGGCACCGAGTGCCGCGCTATATGAGCTTGTATATCTGCTATTTCTTAATAGCCAAAGCTTATGTTAACTAGTTTCGCTGGGGACCCCATGGCACCCTAGTACTGGGGCTGAGACAGACAGACAGACAGACAGACAGACAGACAGACAGACCCTTTATAAAGGTCATATGTACAGTGTGTATACATGTTAGATCAGGGCTCTTCAACCATTTCAGGCCAAGGACCCCTTAGCTAAGAGAGAGAGATGAAGCAGGGACCCCCTACTACATCAATTGTGTTGCAGATTGAACGTCTTCATAGATTTCATACAGTAGACAGCAGTGTGTACATTCATGTTTGTTTGTTTACATGTTGACCTTTCTATTAAATTGTTGGATTCATGTTAAAGGACGACTTCACCGCTTTTCAACCTATCTTCATATAATTGGTCCTCACTAATACTCATGATAAAATGGTACATTTTTTTCTACTCAGTCTGTGTCTCAGAGGAGGGCTGTGGACAGTTCAGAGTCCCGTCTACCAGTGACATCATCAATGGGGAATCCAAGCTAATAGAAACTGCAGGTTTTTTATTCCTGGAAAGTTGCAATGCAATAAAAGAAGCCATTGTTCCCGTGTTAATAAAAATCTAAATAAAAAATGTGAAATCTTGTTGTAAAAAAAAATCATGCCTAACGATGATGTTGGTTGATGGTTTCTGGACTGTCCACAGTCCTCCTATGAGACACAGGCCGAGTAGAAAAAAATGGTACCATTTTATCATGAGTATTAGTGAGGACCAATTATATGAAGATAGGTTGAAAAGCGGTGAAGTCGTCCTTTAATGTGTATTTTCAGACATTTAACCACTTCAATCTTCATAGTGAACTTGACCTTTGGCTCTGCTCCCGGCCCGCTCTTTTCCCCCTCTGCACCAAACGTCTTCGCCAAAATATAGCTGATCTACAAGCCCACAGATCAGCTGTTTTCAGTGAATGTTCCCCCCAGAATAGGGACGCTAGGGTTCAAGTGGTTATTGGTTAATAAGAAATAAGAATGAAAGTTCCTATCACACAACGATTTGGCGGACCCCTGTAGTAACTCTGAGGACCCCCTATAAAGGTCAAGTCCATGGGACAACACATCTCCTGCATTGAAAATGTTCTTTTGACTCTGAGATTGTGATTTAAATTTAAAACAGTATTATCTAGATTTTCTAATGAATGAATGCATGCATGAATACATCAATAAACAAATAAATACATTCATGCAATAAAATGGAGCAAATGAATGAAATTGTGTTTAAAAATAGTTTAAAATATAATAATAATAATAATAAGGGTAATAATAATAATAATAATAATAATAATAAGGGTAATGATAATAATAATAATAATAATAATAATGATAATACAAAAAAAACATACAATAGACACAACAGTGCTTTAGAATGTGTCTTTATTGACAACATGAATATGAGCATTATGGAAGCTCTTTAATGTAATGCTACCAGGACCAGTGGTGGAAGAAGTACTCACATTTTTACTGCAGTAAAAGTACAAATACCATTTACAAGTACAAGTTACAATTTAGACATTTACACTCTTATCCACAATGACTTACAAGTGTAACCACAATGTAGAAATACTCTATTACAATAAAATACCTGGAAAAGTACAAAAGTATTGTAATGAAAAAATACTTATAGTACTCATTATGCAGAATGGACTATTTCACTTTTTTCTTTTTGTCAAAATCTTTCAAAAATAGCAGATTTACAAGATCATAACATGATGCGTTGCAACACATTGTGAGCTTGCAGATCTGAAGAAACAAAGTACAAAAGTGTGCTTAAACGGTTAATGTATGTGTTGTATTAATACTGTAAATCTACAAAGTAACTAGTAACTAAAGTAGTTGGATAATTGTAATGGAGTAAAAAGTACAATATTTGGCTCTGAGATATAATGGATTACCATCTGAACAGATTTAGAGCCAGAGACCCTCATAAGGGAAGATTTGTGATGCTATATTTTCTAAATGATTCCACATTATTCATTGTTTATTTTTAAATAGCAGATCTACAAGCTCACAACACATCCCGGTGAGCTTGTAGATCAGCTATTTCTGAATAGTAAGTAAAAAATAGTGGTTAAAATGATGATGATGATGATGATTATTAAAATAAAAGTATCTCTAAATTGTACTTAAGTAGAGTATTTGAGTAAATGTACTCAGTGAGTTTCCAGCCGTGTCAGGAGCCGTGTTACATAGAATAGAGCAGAAAACCACTGAATGTGTTGTGATTGGATGAGTTATCATAGAGCCTGTAGGAACTACCAGGTAACCTCATGTATACTGTGTCTCCCTGCTCCATCTCTACTATCACTCCATTAGATATGTATTCAAAATGGTCATGATTATTCTGTCCATAGTTATAAATGAGTAGCTGATTATTTTTATACATGGTGATCCCCACATCCTCTGATGATCCAATGGATAGGGTAGCTGCAGTGAATCTGAAGTAATAAACTCCTTTCATGGGAGATCGAAAATAACCTAGAAAACACACACACACACACACACACACACACACACACACACACACACACACACACACACACACACACACACACACACACACACACACACACACACACACACACACACACACACACACACACGTACTGTACGTCATGTTGATGCTTTTTAAACACTGTTAAATACTTAAACTCTATTTTTTCTAAAGGAAAGATTTTCAAAAGCGTTTCTAAAATAGCCGATCTACAAGCTCACATATATTTTAGAAGAGTGTTTGAACATTTTAGCCTGTAATGACGCAGCAGAGTTAACCCTTCACATGCTGTTACTGATGTTTTCACACAGATGTAAGTTGTGTCATTAGTTGGTGAGAGATAATTGACTGTGTTAAGCTCATTAACATAATGAACTTATTCACTTAATGTAGAGCTCATTAACATAATGAACTTATACACTTATGTAAAGCTCATTAAGATAATTAATATAATCACCACCTACCTGTAGATGTATTGTAGGCGTTGCCGATGTTAGTGATGACTCTCTTATAAACCAGAGTGGTTTCAGAACTAAATGGTCCAACATGTCCATCATTACTCAACCCAGCAGAGAAGGCCACCTTTGGTGGATCTGTCAACACAGGAGCATTATCACATTATTTATATTGTTATAAAAGCATATTTTATACTATTAATGATCTAATTATGTATATGATTATAAAGTTGTTGTCGGGCAGAAACCTCATATCTCCATTATATTTCAGTAAATTAACGCCCTACTTCATCATACAAGAGTGTTGCAAAGATGGTGAAAAATAGCAGATCTACAAGCTGACAACACCGTCACAATGAGCTTGTAGATCTGCTATTTTCACTCTTTTAAAATGTTTTAAAATGATAATAAAAAAGGAATGATTTTGGACATACAGCGACATATCGTTGTTGTCGGGCAGAAAACCTTGCATCTCCATATTTAGACTTAATGCCTTACTTGTGTCAGAATAGTGAAAATATCAGATCTACAAGCTCTTTGTAGATCTGATATTTTCATTATTTTAAATGTTTTTTAAAATAGTAATAAAGGAATGGTTTTGGACATACAAGGTTTTCACTTGACAGTGACGATAAAAGCATATATTTTACTATTTATTAACACATTATTTATTATTATTTATAAAAACATTCATTAAACTATTAAATATTACAATATCAAATAGCGCAAATAGCTCATAGCGCGGCACCGAGTGCCGCGCTATGAGCTTGTAGATCTACTATTTTTGAAAAAATGTGAAAATGTGTGCAAATCTTTGAATATATGTTCTACCCCCAGAATGATATGTATTTGGCCGCGGACCCCCATCTCAAAATATGTTGTTCCAGGGACCCCCAGAAGCAAAGATCGGAGTTTAAAATGTTCACTTTAAAACAAATACAGTACATTCAAAGATTTGCACAAAGTTTCTTGGCCCACATTTATCAACGCAGCGTATAAACCGGCGTATATTTTTCCATATATTCGGCCGTACACCAACGTCGAAGTCACATTTATCAACGCATCCTACACAGCTGATCCGAGCGTCTGAAACCGAGCGTCATTTAAATAACACGCCCTTAAATATTCTCAAAACGCCCCGATTTTACGACATAAAGATTGAAGAACCAGAATACGACCAAAGACATCATCATGAATAGCCAATAAGAAAGAGTTCCCCTCACTCGCCTCGCCACACATGCACACGCACACGCCCGCCCAACTTTGTCTTTCATGTCGTAGCGGAGCAGTACAATCTAGTGATCCCGTGCCGCGACTGCTGCCACGTTAATATTGGAGCATCGGGTTTATATCCTCAACCCAGCCAGGTTGTTGTAGCCTACATAACTCTCTATGACATAACTTCATAACATATACAAGCTACTGTAAGTTTGTAGACCTCACTGTCCATGAAAAGATGGTCGGGGCTCCCGAAAATTCTCTTGCTGCGCTGACGAAACGCGCCTGGCTGCTGCGCTGAAAATAGCAGATCTACAAGCTCACAACGGGTCGCATGGCGACACGTTGTGAGCTTGTAGATCTGCTATTTTCAGCGCAGATGGCATCTGCATGGCTGCAATAGCCAATGCAGCCATGCAGATCTGCAAGCTTAACCGAATGACTGTTAAAGCAGTTTGTTTAAATTTGTTTATAAAATGATATATTTTCATAGCGATTATTTATTAGTGTAGATATACATTTATGAGTGGATTATGTGTCCAGAAGCCTATCAGACAGTCAAACAATGCTGCTGCGCAGGTCTAGAATGGAATAAACGGGTGCAGCCAGCGTCAACAACTGGTCTCGACCAGACGGGAGATCTCAGCGTACCGTAGGATAAAGCCCACGTCAGGATATATTGATAAATGCCGAAAGGTGCGGTGATCTCGCAGTACGCTCATTATTTGGGCTGCACCGCGTTGATAAATGAGGGCCACTGATTGTAAAGTCTTAGTAGTTACTATATTTGAAACTTACTAGTTTTAAATATGTATTTTAGAACATAATGTTATGTAAATATACTTACTCCTCAGTTCCTTCACTTGTTTGTCAGTAGCAGTCAGCTTCGTCTCTACGTTGGACAGCCGAGCAACATGGGCTGAAATCAACACAATATTAGCATTAAGTCACTCATAAATACTGTAGTTTCATTTGTGGATTATATGGACCAATACAGTAAATGACATTATCAACACAGTATCTATCCTCTGAGTTCAACTGAAGTTATTAACCCTTAAAGGACCACTTCACCCATTTTCAACCTATCTTCATTATAATATGGTACAGTACAATTTTGTTCTAACCCATCTGTGTCTCAGAGGAGGGCTGTGGACACTTCAGAAACCTGACTACCAGTGACATCATCGATGGGGAATGCAAGCTAATAGAAACCACATGCTTTCTATTCCTGGAAAATTAGCATGCTATAATGGAAGCCATTGTTAAATTAATACAAATATGTTGAAATCTTGTTTAGAAAAAATGTAAAGCCTGTCTAATGATGATGTCATTGGTAGGTGGGTTTCTGAACTGTCCACAGCCCTCTGAGACACAGACTGTGAGACAAAATTTGTACCATTTTATCATGACCTTAGTGAGGACCTTTTGAAGAAAGGTTGAAAATGGGTGAAGTGCTCCTTTAACCCATTAAGACCTGAGGCCGATTCTACAAATGTTTTCTCTATCCTAACAGTTTTCTGAAAAATACATGTTTCTATATCAGTGGTTCTCACACTTTTTCATGTCAAGGACCCCCAAAATCATGTATGGCCGTGGACCCCCATCTCAAAAGATTGTTGTTCCAGGGACCCCCAGAAACAGGGATTTGAGTTCAAATGTTCGCTTTAAAAACAAGTATTGAAGGATTTGCACAAATTTCACTGATTTTTCAAAAATAGCAGATCTACAAGCTCATAGAGCGACACAAAGTGACACGCTATGAGCTTGTATATCTGCAATTTTTGAATAGCCAAAGTATAAAATATGGCAAAAGTGGTTAAAATTATTGTGACATTATTAACCCATTAAAACCGGCAACATCATGTCTTTCAGAAAACTCTTTAGATCAGGGGTCTTCAACAGGGGGTCCGGGACCCCTAGGGGGTCCTCAGAGTTACAACAGGGGGTCCGTCAAATCTTTGTGTGATATATTATTTTTTTCCTTAACTTGAACCCTAGCATCCCTATTCTGAAGAGAACTTTAGCCAAAAATAGCAGATCTACAAGCTCACAACGCCTCGAGCTGCGAGGCGTTGTGAGCTTGTAGATCTGCTATTTTTGGCAAAGAGGTATAGGTGTAGAGGGAAAAAGAGCAGACCAAGTAAACAAGAAAAGTTTAATCTGAAACACAATTTTATACAATATACAGGGGGTCCCTGCTTCATCTCTCTCTCAGCTAGGGGGTCCTTGGGCTGAAAACGTTGAAGACCCCTGCTTTAGACCAGTAGTTGTCAAAAATAGCAGATCTACAAGCTCACAGCGCATAACTTCGGGCTGTATTCATAATAATTTAAGCATTGTTTTTACACAAATCTTGTCTTCTGGGGGTCCCTGGCACAAAACATTTTCAGATGGGGGTCCGCGGCCAAATACACATTTTAAAGTCTTAGATTACTAGTTTCAAATATGTATTTTAGAACATAATGTTATGTAAATATACTTACTCCTCAGTTCCTGCACTTGGTCGTCAGTAGCATCCAGCTTCATATCTACGTTGGACAGCCGAGCAACATGGGCTGAAATCAACACAATATTAGCATTAAGTCACTCATAAATACTCATGTAGTTTCATTTGTGGATTATATGGACCAATACAGTAAATGACATTATCAACACAGTATCTATTCTCTGAGTTCAACTGAAGTTATTAACCCTTAAAGGACCACTTCACCCATTTTCAACCTATCTTCATTATAATATGGTACAGTACAATTTTGTTCTAACCCATCTGTGTCTCAGAGGAGGGCTGTGGACACTTCAGAAACCCGACTACCAGTGACATCATCGATGGGGAATCCAAGCTATTATAAACCACAGGCTTTCTATTCCTGGAAAATTAGCATGCTATAATGGAAGCCATTGTTCTCGCGTTAATACAAATATGTTGAAATCTTGTTTAGAAAAAATGTAAAGCCTGTCTAATGATGATGTCATTGGTAGGTGGGTTTCTGAACTGTCCACAGCCCTCTGAGACACAGACTGTGAGACAAAATTTGTACCATTTTATCATGAGCCTTAGTGAGGATCTATTGAAGTAAGCTTGAAAATGGGTGAAGTGCTCCTTTAACCCATTAAGACCTGAGGCCGATTCTACAAATGTTTTCTCTATCCTAACAGTTTTCTGAAAAATACATGTTTCTATATCAGTGGTTCTCACACTTTATCATGTCAAGGACCCCCAAAATCATGTACAGTATGGCCGTGGACCCCCATCTCAAAAGATTGTTGTTCCAGGGACCCCCAGAAACAGGGATTTGAGTTCAAATGTTCGCTTTAAAAACAAGTATTGAAGGATTTGCACAAATTTCACTGATTTTTCAAAAATAGCAGATCTACAAGCTCATAGAGCGACACAAAGTGACACGCTATGAGCTTGTATATCTGCAATTTTTGAATAGCCAAAGTATAAAATATGGCAAAAGTGGTTAAAATTATTGTGACATTATTAACCCATTAAAACCGGCAACATCATGTCTTTCAGAAAACTCTTTAGATCAGGGGTCTTCAACAGGGGGTCCGGGACCCCTAGGGGGTCCTCAGAGTTACTACAGGGGGTCTGTCAAATCTTTGTGTGATATATTATTTTTTTCCTTAACTTGAACCCTAGCATCCCTATTCTGAAGAGAACTTTAGCCAAAAATAGCAGATCTACAAGCTCACAACGCCTTGCGCTGCGAGGCGTTGTGAGCTTGTAGATCTGCTATTTTTGGCAAAGAGGTATAGGTGTAGAGGGAAAAAGAGCAGACCAAGTAAACAAAAAAAGTTTAATCTGAAACACAATTTTATACAATATACAGGGGGTCCCTGCTTCATCTCTCTCTCAGCTAGGGGGTCCTTGGGCTGAACATGTTGAAGACCCCTGCTTTAGATCAGTAGTTGTCAAAAATAGCAGATCTACAAGCTCACAGCGCATAACTTCGGGCTGTATTCATAATAATTTAAGCATTGTTTTTACACAAATCTTGTCTTCTGGGGGTCCCTGGCACAAAACATTTTCAGATGGGGGTCCGCGGCCAAATACACATTTTAAAGTCTTAGATTACTAGTTTTAAATATGTATTTTAGAACATAATGTTATGTAAAAATGGTAAATGGTGCATTTATATAGCGCTTCTATCCGAAGCGCTTTACATTGATTGTGCCATTAACCCATTCACACACACATTCATACACCGATGGCGGAGGAAACCATGCAAGGCACCAACCTGCTCACCGGGAGCAATTAGGGGTTCAGCGCCTTGCTCAAGGACACTTCGACACTAACTCTAGGGGAGCGCCCCAGCCCGGGATCGAACTGGGAACCTTGCGGTTTTCCAGTTCACTCTACCCGGCCACTCTACCCCTGAGCCACTGCCGCCCCAGTATACTTACTCCTCAGTTCCTGCACTTGTTTGTCAGTAGCAGTCAGCTTCGTATCTACAGTGGACAGCCGAGCAACATGGGCTGAAATCAACACAATATTAGCATTAAGTCACTCATAAATACTCATGTAGTTTCATTTGTGGATTATATGGACCAATACAGTAAATGACATTATCAACACAGTATCTATTCTCTGAGTTCAACTGAAGTTATTAACCCTTAAAGGACCACTTCACCCATTTTCAACCTATCTTCATTATAATATGGTACAGTACAATTTTGTTCTAACCCATCTGTGTCTCAGAGGAGGGCTGTGGACACTTCAGAAACCTGACTACCAGTGACATCATCGATGGGGAATCCAAGCTAATATAAACCACAGGCTTTCTATTCCTGGAAGATTAGCATGCTATAATGGAAGCCATTGTTAAATTAATACAAATATGTTGAAATCTTGTTTGGAAAAAATGTAAAGCCTTTCTAATGATTATGTCATTGGTAGGTGGGTTTCTGAACTGTCCACAGCCCTCTGATACACAACTGTGAGACAATTTGTACCAATTTATCATGAGCCTTAGTGAGGATCTATTGAAGAAAGGTTGAAAATGGGTGAAGTGCTCCTGTAACCCAGTAAGACCTGAAGCCGATTCTACAAATGTTTTCTGAAAAATACATGTTTCTATATCAGTGGTTCTCACACTTTATCATGTCAAGGACCCCCAAAATTATGTATGGCCGTGGACCCCCATCTCAAAATATTTTTGTTCCAGGGACCCCCATAAACAGGGATTTGAGTTCAAATGTTCTCTTTAAAAACAAGTATTGAAGGATATGCACAAATTTGACTGATTTTTCAAAAATAGCAGATATACAAGCTCATAGAGCGACACAAACTGACACGCTATGAGCTTGTATATCTGCAATTTTTGAATAGCCAAAGTATAAAATATGGTAAAAGTGGTTAAAATGATTGTGACATTATTAACCCATTAAAACCGGCAACATCATGTCTTTCAGAAAACTCTTTAGATCAGTAGTTCTCAAAAATAGAAGATCTACAAGCTCACAGCGCATCACTTCGGGCTGTATTCATAATAATTTAAGCATTGTTTTTACACAAATCTTGTCTTCTGGGGGTCCCTGGCGCAAAATATTTTCAGATGGGGGTCCGCGGCCAAATACACATTTTGGGGGTCCTTGGCATGAACAAGTCTGAGAACCACTGATTTAGAAGGCATTTGTAGAATGGGCCTCAGGTCTTAATGGGTTAACTGCTACAATGACAGATGCTTTCCAGGTTTTAAAGGGTTAAGTCATTTTTCAACTCTGTTCTTTCCTGTCTGCATCCACTGAACATCATCAGGTTCACATTACCTTCAACCTGGACCTCTGTGGCACCCAGTCTGCTCTGGTGGTCTGCAATCTGGACCTCTGTGGCACCCAGTCTGCTCTGGTGGTCTTCAACCTGGACATCTGTGGCACCCAGTCTGCTCTGGTGGTCTGCAATCTGGACCTCTGTGGCACCCAGTCTGCTCTGGTGGTCTTCAACCTGGACCTCTGTGGCACCCAGTCTGGTCTGGTGGTCTGCAATCTGGACCTCTGTGGCACCCAGTCTGGTCTGGTGGTCTTCAACCTGGACCTCTGTGGCACCCAGTCTGGTCTGGTGGTCTGCAATCTGGACCTCTGTGGCACCCAGTCTGATCTGGTGGTCTTCAACCTGGACCTCTGTGGTACCCAGTCTGCTCTGGAGGTCCTCAACCTGGGACTCACTCGCACTCAATTTGGCAGCCATTTCTGGAAAACATATCACAGAGAAAGAAGACATTACAGCCTGTACCGTTACACATTCTTCAGGCTGCATTTTTGGCACAATAAGCATGTTGCCTCGTGAACATTCTAACCAGCATTTGCTCCTATGTGGATTATGTCAAACATAGAGTAAATTACACGATGAAAACATGATCAGATCTCTGAGCTTAACTGAGTGAATTATGACATTTTTCAACACTGTCCTCTCATACATGCATTGACTGAACATCATTCTGGTCTAATTACCTCCACTTTCTTTCTTCAAGTTCTCCACCTGGTCTTCACTGGTACTGAGTCTGGTCTGGAGGCTCTGGACCTGCTCTTCACTGGTACTGAGTCTGGTCTGGATGCTCTGGACCTGGTCTTCACTGGTACTGAGTCTGGTCTGGATGCTCTGGACCTGCTCTTCACTGGTACTGAGTCTGGTCTGGATGCTCTGGACCTGGTCTTCACTGGTACTGAGTCTGGTCTGGAGGACTTCGACCTGGTTCTGACTGACAGTCAATTTGGCAGACATTTCTGGAAAAAACATCACCAAGACATTTCAGCCTGTACCTTTACACATTCTTCAGGCTGCATTTTTGGCACAATAAGCATGTTGCCTCTTGAACATTCAAACCAGCATTTTATTTTGCCATACCTTTCAACTCCACCTGAAGATCAGACACTAAGACTCTCTGGGCCGTAGCTTCTTTCACCTCGTTCTTCAGCTTGTGTTTCTGTACTGCCACGGTGTCTCTCAGCTCCTTGAATTCACCTTCACGGGCTGTCACCAAAAAACATTCCAAAAAAGCTTAATCTTTCATGAATTAAAAACAAATTCAATTCTTTTTTTAAAGGAATTTCTAAAGAAATATTAAAGAAATTTCATAAATTAGAAAACAAATGTAGTGAAAATAGCAGATCCACGAGCTAGCTTGTAGATCTAATATTTTCACTAGTTTGGGTCCCGGGCAAACATCTGATTTCTCTTTTGGGTCTTGAGCTAAAATGTTTAGGAACCACTGGATTAAAGGGCCGTTCACACAGTGAGTACTATAACTATAGGTATAAATATATAGTATTAAAAATGGTTCTAAGTCAAGTGGATGGCAACAACAACTATAAAACAATACCATGGTGAACGATATAGTTATAGTTGTATTGTTGTGATTTTGGTTGACCAACCATGTGGTCCTTTTAACCCATTCAATCTGTGAACGCATCTGTGTCACTTTAGATGTCTTTGGCTATTCAAAAATAGCAGATCTACAAGCTCATAGCACGGCAACTTACTGCCGCGCTATGAGCTTGTAGATCTACTATTTTGGAAGAAACGTGAAAATGTGTGCAAATCTTTGAATATATATTCTACCCCCAGAATGATATGTATTTGGCCGCGGACCCCCATCTCAAAATATGTTGTTCCAGGGACCCCCAGGAGCACAGATCAGAGTTTAAATTGTTCCCTTTAAAACAAATACAGTACATTCAAAGATTTGCACAAAGTTTCTAGATTTTTCAAAAATACCAGATCTACAACCTTGGTGCTGCGCTATGAGCTTGTATATCTGCTATTTGTGAATAGCCAAAGAAATCTAAAATGACACAGATGTGTTCCTTAAAGGGTTGAGAGTCTCCCTCTAAGGGAGGTGAGTGATGTTTCAGTTGAGTCACGTGGGAAGAAATAATGGGCTTTCCATTTGTGGCACCACAAAATGGCCGCCACTGCTGTGCCCTATTCACCTGTTTCCTAGGCTGTGTGTTTTCCACTTCCTGTCGATTTGATCCAATGAAATCCAATGAAACTGGTCAGATGACCAATGATATCCAATGAAATCGACAGGAAGTGGAAAACACACAGCCTAGGAAACAGGTGAATACATCATTTCATAACAAGCTTTTCTATAAATTCACCTGCAATCTGTCTCATGATATCCTTCACAGTCTGCTCCATGTCTGCCAGTTTGGACGTTAGTGGCATCACAGTCTCCACCTTCTTCTCCATGTCTGCCAGTTTGGACGTTAGGTCTGAAACCAGCAGGGATAAAGATCACTTGAATTTAGGACTGAAACCAGCAGGGATAAAGATCATTTGAATTTAGGACTGAAACCAGCAGGGATAAAGATCACTTGAATTTAGGACTGAAACCAGCAGGGATAAAGATCATTTGAATTTAGGACTGAAACCAGCAGAGATAAAGATCACTTGACAATGGAGAAAAATAGTCACTGAATTCATTTGACTTTGGTTGATGTAATCAGCATAATATGATCTAGCTCTGGTCCGTAGTGTCAGGAGTTCTCCTTAACGCTATGCGACTGTAGCGTGTATTTTCCTCATTTGAATGAGTAAATGATGTCTACGCTATAAATACACGTTCGCTCAATATGAAAACGCTATTGACCAGATCTGTTGGTGGTACTGGAGTAACTAAAAAATGTCTCTGTCCACTGGAATATTTTTGTTTTCTGGCCAGAAAGTGGATTTTACATAAAGGTGGGGGTCTGAGAGTCTTCCCACCGCCGGAGGGTAGGCTTTCAACACAGCACGGGTCTGCTGGCTGAGAGACCCGGGCATTTTCTAGTCTGTTTTCTATGTCTGTCCACAAACATTGATGACTACATCAATACGGGGGTCAATACGGGGCTCATAAAAGGCACCACTCACTTCACACAGGGTGTGATTTTTTACTTAAGTGTAGACATCGTGCTCCTGTTCGCATGAGGAAAAATATAAGTATAGTCACATAGCGTTAAGCAGAAGTCCTAACACTATGGACCAGAGCTAAGCATGATCCATATTTACTTTACCTTCATTATCTCTCTCCATTCCATCCATTTTGTCTCTGAGCTCCTTCAGTTTGGACCCCATGTTGTTCAGATTGTCTTGAGAAAGAGCAGGAGACAGACAGAATAGCAACACAGACTTAAGCCTTCATTTCTGAGTTTCTGACCTTTTCAAAAAACTATGCTGCTCCTTCTCTCAACGTACGTAAATACTAGCAACTTATGTGTATCACATCCAGTTTTCTGTTAGCAGTACAGTTAAACGGCATCCCCCCCTCTCTTTCTCTCTGGTTGAATAGTGCTACCTTATCAGTTGTAAAGTGTTGGTCTATAAATCAAAAGCAACTCTCTTATCAGTTGGAAAGTAGCCTACACCCTGACCACACAGAAGGTTGTCTGCCACCTTCTGCGGCAACTCCAGACTGTTACCAGATTTAACAGTTTTTCATATAATTCCAAATGACAGACGGTCAGAGGTCAAAGGTCAAAGTGGTAAAGTTTTTAGTCTTGAGGGAACACATATGTGTAATGACGTTTCATTGCTGTTGGTCAAACGGTTCATGAGCTATGCCTGTTCAAAGTTTGCATTTTTAAATTGAGTGCTACAGCGCCACCCTTTTGCCAATAGTTGTGAGTTTCATTTCTTGGCCGTTTGGCAGAACCATCTACCATAGTGCCAAGTTTAATAAGAGAAGGGCTGAAGAAGAAGAAAAACAACAGGAAACAAAAGCCTCAACCATTGAGCTGCACAAGGACAATACAAGCTCACCTCCTATTGGATCCTCAGCACCATCCTGTTGAACACAGTCATGTTATTAGATTTCAACAACATGAAGTACTGTATGGTATTGTACAATATGAGATCTATTGAACAACATTATATCTTGAAAGAGGTAGGAGATGAGGCAAAAAAAAACATACACACAGACAAACAGACAGACAGACAGACAGACAGACAGACAGACAGACAGAAAGGATTGCAATACTGTTTCATGAAGCATATTTCTCGTAAAAGTGTTTCAGCACATAAAAAAGTATAACATCACTGTTAGTGCATGAGTGAATGAGTTTAGAATGCATCATGTGTTTTATAGTTTTAAAGTGAGTGAATGAGTTTAGAATGAATCATGTGTCCTATAGTTTTAAAGTGAGTGAATGAGTTTAGAATGAATCATGTGTCCTATAGTTTTAAAGTGAGTGAATGAGTTTAGAATGAATCATGTGTCCTATAGTTTTAAAGTGAGTGAATGAGTTTAGAATGAATCACGTGTCCTATAGTTTTAAAGTGAGTGAATGAGTTTAGAATGAATCATGTGTCCTATAGTTTTAAAGTGAGTGAATGAGTTTAGAATGAATCACGTGTCCTATAGTTTTAAAGTGAGTGAATGAGTTTAGAATGAATCACGTGTCCTATAGTTTTAAAGTGAGTGAATGAGTTTAGAATGAATCATGTGTCCTACAGTTTTAAAGTGAGTGAATGAGTTTTGAATGCATCATGTGTTCTTTACCAGCTTCTTTTTCACTTTGTCGACGGCGTCATTGATCCCACTTGTGTGCTTCTCACATAGACCTTTTGTCACAGCAGTGCATTCTGGGAACAACACAGACACAAAGTTGATTCAGCTGCTCAGACCAAGACCCCAGGACTGCGGTGGATGTTTGAGGTAAGACTGAACTATTGTCCACGTCTGGTATTGCCAGATTAGCGCTACTGAGCATGCTTCAAGCCCAAGTAAGGGGGGGGGGGGGGGGGGGGGGCGACAGAGGCAGTGGCACCCCTGCTATTTTTTTAATGTAGGCTCAAAGTTACCTATTTAACCCTTAATTAGTATTTGCACAGTTATTGCTTGAAGTAAAGCAAAGTTTGTTGTTTACCCAGGGTGTCGGACTAAGCACGAAGCTTGTTTCCAGCCGGACCCTGCATGGAAGCCTTGCTCAAGGGCTATTCAGCGGTGATTCATGATTGATGTGATGAATTGGGGAATTAGACCGGTGGGATTTCTGAAATATGTGATTGTTAGAGGCATTTGGGGGTAAAAGTCGGGAACAAGGCCATTTTACATAATTCAAGGGTGCTGAATCAGAAAAACACTGTTCCCAAGCAAAATTCTTAGTGCTTAACCTCCTAATTTGCATATCAAAATGGCTGCCGATTTTGAAGTATTTCTTAAACAACTCTATAACAAAGCAAGCAAATCTGACAAATAAAGTGTATATATTTATGTTCTGAGGGTCATACAATGTGTGGAAGATATTTGTAATGTAATAAATGTAAATAAATGTAAATAAATATGCAAATTAGAGGCCACCATTACATAAAATGATGTACCGTAGTACTCAAACGGTGCAAAAGGTGCATCCCCCTTATTTTGTTCCTAATTATCTGTATTTTTGCCATCCTTAGGACATCTAAAATACATACTTTTTCCCCATGCTAAATGTTTAGTTTTTGACCTTCTAATCTGCATATCTGAATGGCTGCCAAATTGGCAAATTCGCACCTTTATCTTCAATAACTCTGTGGCCAGGCAAGCAAAATTGACAAATGAAGTGTCTACAGTTTCTACAATGTGAGTAAAGAATTTGTAAGTAATATAATATGATAATATAATATAATATAATAATCAGCCTACTCCGAAATATGCAAAATAGCGGCCCCCATAACAGATAACGGTTTAGTACTCTAAAGATACTGTATTGGCCATTGTTGAACGAAAGTCTAGACACTAGACCACATTCATACAAGGAGGTTGATCATCACTCCGTTGCTGACATGCACACATGGCTGTGCATCGTAACCCAGATTTCCGGCATTTGCAACGACATGTTGTGCATTGCTTATGGCATGCACATGAAATCATTTCTATAGGCTATACTAGCATGGAACAGGTTGGACTAGGCTAGAGTAGGTTGTACTAGGTTGTACTAGACTCTAATACTCTCTAGTAGGCTTTACTAGTCCCTTGTCAGCCCTGTAGATACTCAGACCATAGGCACTAACCACTGTGTACACAGGCCATAGCTTGTGTGTGCACGAGCAATAGTTTTGCATGAACCTTTGTAGACCATAGTACAGATCTGCCTTGCACAGCCTAATATAGCCTAGTACAGCCTAGCAAAGCCTACTAGAGATTAAAAAATCACACCCTGTGTGAAGGTAGCGGCGCCTTTGATACATTTTGTCATCGATATGTGTTTATAATGTGTTTATAGCCATGTGTCGCGTGAAGCTTGACCAATCACTTTGTTGACGCACCTGACCAATCAGAACGTTGACGCACACGGACAAAGTCAGGTATAGAGCGGCTAGAGCCGCTAAAAAGCCTATTAGAGACCAGTAGAGTCTAGTACTGTACAACCTAGTACATCCAAGACTAGTCCAGCCTTTTGGGAGAACAGACTAGGGGAGGGTGGTATAGGCTATACTAGCATGGAACAGGCCTGACTAGGCTAGACTAGGTTGTAATAGGCTGTACTAGACTCTAATAGGCTCTATTAGGCTGTACTAGGCTCTTGTCCGCCCTGTAGATCCTCAACCCATAGGGACTAACCACTGTGTACACGGGCAATAGCTTGTGTTTGCACGAGAAATAGTTTTGCATGAACATTTGTAGGCCAAAGTAAAGTACTGCCTTCTATAGCCTAATAGAGCCCAGTAAAGCCTAGCAAAGGCTGCTAGAGCTGAAAGCAGACCATTAGAGCCCAGCAGAGACTAGTACAGTAAAACCTAGTACACCCAGGTCTAGCCTAGTCCAGCCTGGTGGGAGAACATAATAGGGGAGGGGGTACCAGGCTATGCTAGGACTGATAAGGCTGGACTAGGATAGATGAGGCTGTACTAGGCTGTACTAGACTCTAATAGGCTATATTAGGCTGTACTATGCTCTTGTCAGCCCTGTAGATCCTCAACCCATAGGGACTAACCACTGTGTACACGGGCAATAGCTTGTGTGTGCACGAGCAATAGTTTTGCATGAACCTTTGTAGACCATAGTACAGATCTGCCTTGCACAGCCTAATAGAGCCTAGTACAGCCTAGCACAGCCTACTAGAGCTTAAAACAGCCTATTATAGACCAGTAGAGTCTAGTATAGTACAACCTAGTACACCCATGACTAGTCCAGCCTTTTGGGAGAACAGAATAGGGGAGGGGGTACAAGGCTATGCTAGGACTGATAAGGCTGGACTAGGATAGATTAGGCTGTACTAGGCTGTACTAGACTATACTAGGCTCTATTAGGCTGTCCTAGGCTCTTGCCAGCCCTGTAGATACTCAGACCATTGGGACTAACCACTGTGAACACGGGCAATAGCTTGTGTGTGCACAAGCAATAGTTTTGCATGAACCTTTGTAGACCATAGTACAGATCTGCCTTGTACAGCCTAATATAGCATTGTACAGACCAGCACAGCCTACTGGAATTTAAAACAGTCTATTAGAGACCAGTAGAGACTACAACAGCAAAGCCTAGTACACCCAGGTCTAGCCTAGTCCAGCCTTTTGATGGAACAGACTAGGGGACGGCGATATACTGTAGGCTATACTAGCATGGAACAGACTGGACTAGTTAAGACTAGGTTGTACTAGGCTCTATTAGGTTGTACTAGGCTGTGCTAGTCCCTTGTCAGCCCTGTAGATACTCAGACCATTGGGATTAACCACTGTGTACACGGGCAATAGTTTGTGTGTGCACCACCAATAGTTTTGCATGAACATTTGTAGGCCAAAGTAAAGTACTGCCTTCTATAGCCTAATAAAGCCAAGTACAGCCTAGCAAAGCCTGCTAGAGCTGAAAACAGACTATTAGAGCCCAGCAGAGTCTAGTACAGTAAAGCCTAGTACACCCAGGTCTAGCCTAGTCCTAGGACTAGGCAGTAATAGGCTGGACTAGGCTGTACTAGGCAGGGCCCATCGGGGGTGGGGGGGGGGGACACAAGCCTGTATGGCAATCAACTGAAAAGTTAGGCTACATAGCTTAAACAATTTCAGCCTTTCCCTGTTGGCCGTCTAAGCGCATCTAGGAGGTTTCATAGGTTTTCGATGCTGGGAATTGGAGTTATGGCTGTTTAAAGCCCAGCCAATAGGAACACAGAGGGGCGGGGCTTAATACATTTCAGCTAGTCCCTGTTGGCCGTCTAAGTGTACCTATAGCCATCCCCATCCCACTCTATATAGTTGTGTTGAAAGTAGTTTGTGTTCAGTTATCAGTACCAGTTCTGTGGCTCTAACTCATTCAGGGGGTGAGTTATACATGGGGGCAATTTATTTTTTGGTCATCAGGGGCCAAATGTACCAGGATTTTTCCATGATCTAAATATGTATTTTAGATATCTTAAGGATGGTAAAAATACAGATAAGTAGAAATAAAATAAAATAAGGGGGATGCGGATGGATCACTTTAAGTACGAAACCGTTTTCTGTAATAGTAGCCTCTAATTTGCATATTTATTTACATTATTTACATTTATTACATTATAAATACCTTCCACACATTGTCTGACCCTCAGAATATAAATATATACACTTTATTTGTCAGATTTGATTGCTTTGTTATAGAGTTATTTAAGAAATACTTCAAAATCGGCAGCCATTTTGATATGCAAATTAGGAGGTTAAGCACTAAGAATTTTGCTTGGGAACAGTGTTTTTCTGATTCAGCACCCTTGAATTATGTAAAATGGCCTTGTTCCCAACTTTTACCCCCAAATGCCTCTAACCTCCTTATAGAAGGCCTTTTTTCTGAAATCCCTCCTGTCTAAATCGAACTAGGGACCTTCCGGTATCAAGGCCGCCCCTCTAACCACTAGGCCACCGCTGCCACAAGTGGCGCGGGTAAGCAGCCTATTGAAGTGAATGGACAGGGATTAAATATTGTTCCTCTCGTTCATATATGGCTCAATGAAATAAATAAACTCATCAAAGACACCGCACAATGAGTGTGATTTGTTTTCCAACTTTCAAGTTCATTGCTGCTTTCTACATTCTTCTCAAATGCTATTTCTACTGAGCATATTTGCTTTCAGTGAGCCCACACAGTATTCTCCAGGAACTGCTGTCTCAACTTTTCTACTCCATTATATTCTATTGTGTTCAGTGGCATTTCATTTTTCTCCCGTTGGTGATTAGTTCATCAGTGTCAGCAAGCCTATCTCTGCAGTTTGGAGGTCTAAAACTATTCAACTTTCCATTCAAGTGATGGTTGTTGCATGCATAGCAGCCTTCTCACCTGGAAACAGAGGTCTTTTATCTGGTTCTTGGTGCCAGCACCTCTCCATGAGCTTTACCAGGTCCTCCAGCCCCGGGGCCTGCTCTGGATCAACCTCCAGGGACGGCCTTTGTCCCTGAGGGACCTGAAACTCTATGATGGCGGGGAGGGAATCTGAGAGAACAGAGTGGAGGATAGATGATGGGGGGATGGATGAATTGAAGAGAATTCTTAGTAATCTATAGGAGAATAGTTACTTGTCAAACGATGTGTTTCTAATTATTGCTATTGTTGAATTAACATTAAGCCAAAGATGCCATATGTGAGTCAGAGGAAATGTGTGATTTAAGGAGTGAGAGATTGATGGAGAGAGAAGTGGAAATTAAGACTATGGACAAAGCAAGAAAAAATAAAGGAGAGAGAAAATCACTTGCCATATGGTTCTTTCCCCTTCACAATGGCACACAGAAGTATCCCATAGCTAAAATAAAAAGAGAGACATCAGGAATGTCAGCATTTACCTTACATAGCATTCATGTTTAATTAGATAAAATAAATGTCCATATTGTTGGGGTATTTGTCACTGAGGCCTACGGGAACTTAGGTTAGTTTTCACAGACAGAAGTAGCTATATGTATCTACTTTCTGTTAAACAGAAAGATCAACATGACTACATGACAACATGAACTTTCTACTTGAATGGTATGAAGTCTATCCACTACACATAATAAGCAGTTCATGATTTATGTTGGACATTCACATGGCTTTATTGCTGCAGCAGACAGCTGAGCTGATTGAGTTGAGGATATAATTAGATAGACACAGACAATCCCACAGGTTGTCTGTGTCTAATGATGAATACCTGTAGACATCAAAGGCGGGGGTGGCTTTGTATGACAAGGAGAAGGCCTCTGGAGGCATGTAGCTTGTCGTTCCCGCCCCCTTGATATGAGCAGACGTTGAATAGTTGACAAACTTGGAAAGGCCAAAGTCAGTGATCTGGATGAAAAGAGAGCAGAATGGAGAGAAAATAAAGGGAACAGAGACGGAGGAAGAGAGACATGCAGAGAAGTGGAAGGAGGAATAGAGAGAGGGTTAGGAGAGAGAGAGCAAGAGTGAATGATGATGTTAATATTCATTACAAAAAAATAGGACCCGAAGGGTGGACATAATAACTGTGGTTGTTGTTGAACATAGATAGGATAGGCTTGAACTATCATTTTCTGAGTTATTCCATGTTACATAAACTGAATTAATGAGTTTTTCACTTTTCACTTCAACCAACAATTCTGCTCCGTCTTAGGACTGTTTTGCTCATCAAACATAACAGATCTACAAGCTCACAACGCGTCCATCCGTGAGACATTGTCAATTTCTGAGATCACAAACCCCCTAGAGCAGAGCATCAGATACAGTTATTACATGAACATAACATTCAACCTTCAATGCATAATTAAACTAACACATATCATAGTACAATCCATAGAACCACAGTACAATCCACAGAATCATCCTATTAACAATATGAAATTAAATGCCACAGGGAGGAGGCCGGGGAGGTGGAGGAAATTTGACATTGACAGCTGTACGGACCGCCATAGTTGCACTGAGGGAATGAGGGTGTGTGTGAGATAGCTTGTAGCGAATGAGAATGAAGAGAGGTTGAACGTGGAGAGACGTGCAAACTTTAGATGTCAATCTTAGCCAATCAGTATGGAATATGAAAATCAAACACATCTGTCGTGATCACATGACTATAGAGATCATGTGTACCGATTTGCGTGAAATTTGGATAAAATTGGAAGGAGTAGTATAAAATAATGTGTTTTACATAAGTCGGCCTCCTGGTGGCGCTATAAAAGGCAAATGTGAAAAATGCAGGGCAAAGGTTTTTCCTTGACCTCTAGGGAGTGTGCATACAAAGTGTTTTACACAGATCGGTGCAATTATAGGTAAAAACGTGAATCGGCCTGTTATAGAGCCACCATGAGGCTGATTTGAAAAAAATCAAATGGTAGTTCTTCCTCGGCCTAATGGGAATGAGCGTGTAAAATTTCACGGAAATTGCATGCTGTGTTCATGATTTGAGGCATTTTGTTCAAAACGGAGCACTCCTGCAAACTTTGGAAGACATTTTTAGCCAATCAGAATGGAATATGAGAAATCTGAAAGACCCGTTTCGTTTAATGACTATAGAGATACTGTTCACCGATTTGCGTGATTTTTGGACAAAATCTGTAGGAGTACTGTCAAAAAATATGTTTTGCACAAATCGGCCTCCTGGTGGCGCTATAAAAGGCCCATGAGAAAGAATTGGGGCAAAGGTTCTGAATTGGCATCCAGGGAGTGTGTGTGCACAGTTTCGCTGCGATCAAGCCAACGGTGCCGGAGATAAGCTGGTGACAGACGGACGGACACACGGACGGACGGACGGACGGACGGACAGGGTGGAAAACATACTCTCTCGCTACGCCTTTCGGCCTGGTGGAGGCAATGAATATGAGCTTGAACAATGCAGAGAATGGACATGCTTGACCCATCATCACTGATGGTAATCATCCAAACATTTGTCTGGGACTGACCTTGACATTTAGGTCTGTGTCCAGCAGGACATTGCCAGGCTTCAGGTCCTTGTGGATGATGGGATCAGGTTTGAGACCGTGAAGGTGCTTCATGCCCAGAGCCACTTGGTGAGCCACTCGAAAGACCAGGGACCAGGGTAGAGGGTGGTTTAGCTGTTTCTGTTGATGGAGGGGTTAAAGCAGAAAAGTCTGACTCAGAATCAGAGTCACACATATGAATAAAGGCTCATTTAAATATATCATTCCTAAAGGTTTTATGACATTCATTTTGCATTTTTGTTTTATTTTGTTTTGTGACCTCAATTACACCCAAAAAACTTTGAACATTCAGTGGATTTTCTGTGGCATCACATTGTAGATCGCAGACCTGTGCGAACTTGGTGATGTAAAAAAAAGATATCTGTAAATATCTGCTGTTTCCATTGTATTCAATTAAAAAAAACACAACATACAATAACACATCAACAAATACAAACACTATATGTACAAAGGAGAAAAAGGAAAAACGGCGGCAGTGAATGACACCTCCTTTTGATGGAAAGAAGAAGAAGAAGAAGAAGACTACTGCATATGTCCTATATACCAGTAATGGTATACTTTATGTTCTCTATATATTTATATTTGATTTAGAATTTTAGATAAATATGATATGATGATGATGGATGAAGATGGATGATATCATGAAGATGATATCCATCCATACATCCATCTTTAACCGTTCAGATCCTGTGGGCAACAGTTTCAGAAGAGAGTTCCAGACTTTCCCAGGAAACATTAGCCTCTTCCTCCTGGGGGATCCCAAGGCGGTCCAAGGCCAGTGTGGAGTTCTAATCCCCCCATCTGGTCCTTGGTCTGCCAGGGGTCTCCTCCAAGTGGGAGAGAAGACGATGTGACATTTGTGAATCGTTTTCTTTTAAGAATAAGGGAAGTTATTTTTGTTTAATTGTCAGATCAGTTAAAACATATATATATATATATACACAAATATAACCATAATCATAACCTTTTGAGATGAAAGACAAAAAAGAAAAACATTTTACAAGGACTCACTACGTTGGAAATTGTTCAACATCACTGGATCATCAAATGAAACAGTGAATCAATAAAGGGGAAAAAGATGACCTGCAAGGAGGCGAGGGATCCTCTCTCCATCAATTCCATGACCAGGCCGATCTGTATGTCAGAGACAGATGGTGGACGGCCCCTGAAGACCCCCAGGACCTGGATGACATGCGGGCTCGCTGCCCATCGCATCAGTTTAGACTCACGATCCAAGGTCTTCTTTGAGGATCTGACAATGAGAGGGTTTCAATATATATAAGTATTTCATTTAATTGTTTGTTTGTGTGTGTGTGTGTGTGTGTGTGTGTGTGTGTGTGTGTGTGTGTGTGTGTGTGTGTGTGTGTGTGTGTGTGTGTGTGTGTGTGTGTGTGTGTGTGTGTGTGTGTGTGTGTGTGTGTGTGTGTGTGTGTGTGTCCAAGAACAAATGCAGTGTAAGTACTTTGAAATCCAGTTTGTATCTTTTAAATCCTCATCACTTACCCGTCATCAAGACCTAATACTTTAATGGCCACATCCCGTCTCCATCCAAGATGTCTGACCCCATAGACTTGACCAAATCCACCACTACCGATCACCTTCCAGTCCTTCTTGTCCAGACTCTTCTCATCAATCACTGCTAGATCTGGGCAGCTGTCCATTGTTCACTAAAGAGAGGGGAGAGGATTACAAAGACAAAGGTCATTTACATACTACACAAAAATACCAGTGGAAGTCTAGGGATGTTGCAATAAAAACATTATGGCCGATCTACACCAGAGACTTTTCACACACACATACACACGTGCGCATATACGCACACACACACTTTTAGATCCAGTCCTATTTTAAAGCCTGCGTATGCGGTGTAGCCGGTATCATTGATATGAATTGGATCTAAACGAACGCGCAGTACGCGCCACGCATACGCTCGCTTTGAAAAGTCTGGTGTAGATCGGCCGTTATTGAAATACCACTATATTAATAAGCCAACCACAAGAGGTGGGAAGAAAGTGCACTAACCGAAATTATAAAGACAAGACTGATGTGTTCCGTTTTTATTTGCATTTAAAATATACAGCCTACTGTATTCATTTTGTGCCGCTTTTTTTTAGGTACCCCCCTTTTCTTTTCTCCTGTCACAACCAAGGGACCACAATGGAAATAAGATTTTTTATTATTATTTAGACTATCGTGCACCTGCCTTAATTTCTACATGACTTGTACAATCAATAAAAAATATACATTCTCATGGCCATTTACAGTACATTTTGTGTCAACCTCGATCAACGGATAGGAAAGTTTGCGTTTCATGAAGAAAATGTCTCTACGAGACATCATGCATACGATAACAACACAAACACACATGTGAGGACAAGTCATTAATAGCAAGGAGTCTAAGAACACCAACACACATAAGTCAGGTATAGCGAGGAGAGGAATAAACAGTGGTTGATATGAACTCAGATCCCTGTGGATTTGTAAGAGACTCACCCAGAGTCAGAGCCATTTGAACCCCACCCCCATCACAGACCCTCTTCAATGCTCCAGAACCACTTTCATCTGAGACCCCCTGGACCTCTGTCCCACTACCCTGTCCCTGGACCCCTGCCTCACTCCCCTGCTCCTGAAACTCCACTAACGAACGATCCCCACAGTTTGTCCTGTCCCTGACTGTAACACACCCACTCTACACTACACTGGTGTGGTACTGAGGGGTTGGAGGGACACACTAGAAGCACAGGTCCAACAGCACCTGTGTGTCACAGACATGCAGACATCTGGGTATTTCACCTACATTTGAGACAGCTACCCCACAAAAGGGAAAAGGCAGAACGGTGCATTACAGGCAGGGCCGGCGCGTCCTATAGGCGCCCTAGGTGGAGGGGGGTTCCGAAATGGGTGGTTTTTGGGTGGTGTAGTATTCTGAATGATGACACTCGCACAATCGGTATTCTATCACTTGTTTGCAAGTCACATTACTGTGTGCATGAGTGAATTAACCTTGTGATATGCCTGCCTGTCTGTCTGCTGCCTGGAACTGGGAGCCTGCTATGCAGCCTGGCTGCTGACTGAGCTGTGGAGGGGGGGGGGGGGGGGGGGTGTTAGACTCATAGACATATAAAGGTAGACGCCTCCTCCGGCTCTGAGGTGTCTGTATCTCGGGCGCCATTTTGGAGAAGGCAAGCTTCCTGTCTTGCTGACAGCTTCCTGTCTTTCCGGGACTTGGCAAAATCTAGTTGTACAAAAATAAAGATATTCTTATACAACTAGATTCTGACAAGTCCCGGAAAAGACGCGCTGTGATTGGCCAGTAGTCAGGAAGCTTGCTAGCAACCCCTAGCCACTCCTTTAATCACTCCCCCATTATCACCTTTCAGTCAGCTGTCAACTCTATAGAAACTTGTGCAACACAATTCAAATGTTGGCCACTGTTACAGCACATAATTTTCGCAAAATACTGCCTTAGAAAACAGAATAGCCTAAAGACCAGTGTGGTCTAATTCATACCAAACTGAGGTTCCTTGAAATTCTAAAGTTTGAGTACCAGACCCCCATAACTCTGTGTATAAATGGTTCCATTTATACACTCTCATAAATAGAAACAAATGCACCGTTAGGGGTTCATTTGGTTCCATGTATACACACTACTGGCCTACACTAGAACATAAATAAACAAACAAAACAAAACACTGGTATCCTGTATTTCTAACCTTTTGATCATTATTTCTAAGCAATGGCCACACTTATAATGTACTGTGCTTATACTGCGCTGTTTAGTTTTGTTCCAAAGATACTGACAGGGACAACATTCATATGGAAGTGCTGGCTAATTCATGCAGCATGGTTGGGGTGTCTTTACTGACCAATCCTTGTGGCTTTCAGCCCAAACGCTAGCAACACGATGTGCAAACAAAGTTTAACTCGACTTGTTTAACACATCGCAACGATTCATGAAAGCGAAACCATACACTCGCCATAACACTAACCACGCATCTCCAGGCGTGGTTGGTTCCACACGGAGGAAAACATATTTGTTCAAATCTTTAGGTTGCTGTGAGCTCTTTTGCTGCTAGCAGCCATTACACAAATACTGTTATATCTGCTATTTTTTGAATAGCCAACACAGATTTCCTGGTTATAATGGGTTAACCCTGTATAGCATTGTGCTCATGACACCATTGTCACACATAACTGTATTGTGCAGATTCCATTATGTGTTGTACTATCACATATAAAGTATACATTACAACTATCTGCACTTCTCAATCTCAGCTAATACTGCGGTGAGGACAGTCAACAGAGGAAGAGGCGGTCAGACTGCCAGACTTTAATTTACTGCATGAATACAACAATACCATTATCAAATGCACGTTGTTGGATGTGTATGTACTGTAACTCATTCTAATAAACAGCCTATTTACAATAACAACGACCTTCCATAGGTCACTACTCATTTTTATTCTAGTTATTAGGGTTGTCCGATATTAGCTTTTTTACCGATAACCGATATACCGATATTGTCCAACTCTTAATTACCGATACCGATATCAACCGATACCGATATATGCGGGGATTATTGTGATTAGGGTAAGCTCAAATTTCATATCACACACACCATATACAGTAAGAATTCCTGTAGCTTATTTATAAAGCAAAAAAAAAAAAACCAAAAACCGATACCGATATTTTCCCGATATCAATTTTTATGCTAATATCGGCCGATAATATCGGGAGGCCGATAATATCGGACATCCCTACTAGTTATGCATTGTAGCCACTACACTTACATATTGTCATTCAACATGAATACACAACATCATAATTGTCACAAACATTTTCATCTACAGCAGTGGTTCTCAAACTATTTTGTGTCAAGAACCCCCAAATGGAAATGTATTTGGCTGCGGACGCCCATCTGAAAATATTTTGTGGCAGGGACCCCCAGAAGATAAGATTTGTGTTAGAAATGAGATTTGAAAAAATGTTCTAGAATCTAGAGTTAAAAAACAATGCTGATCTATAAGCTCATATTGACACGCAATGAGCTTGTATCTGCTATTTTTGAATAGCCAAAATATAAAATAGGGTTTAAGTGGTTGAAATGATCGTGACGCTATATTAACACATTTTACGGGGGACCAGATGGAGTTCAAAGGACAAAGACCAGAGCCTTCAAGAGGAGAGACAGATGTACCACATAACTCCCTCTGCAACATGACAACAAAGCGTTTACTCTAACACCAAATTCTACCTCGTGTCCATCATCACCTACACTTCTGCATTTATACACATTTGTCATTGCTACATGCACGCTCCTGAAGGGTGTTTTTTCTAGTGTAAAGAACAATGAAATGGTGAAACTTGTGGTTTAGAACGGCAGCTCCTAAACGTGCTTTCAAAGGACTCTGCTGTGCAGCACTTTAGACATTCACATTCAAGCACTTTCAAAGGACTCTGCTCTTGTGCACCAGTGACGACAAGCTCACAACAAGTCACACGCTGTAACGTGTAGTGACTGTGAGCAACTTTTTGATATGTTTCTTCATTACATAAAACCATCAACGCAACAAGTCTATGTTGTCCTATGTTTCTTCTCTTTTTCTCTTTATTTTGTCCTTCTTCGGACGGTGCCCCGGGCTATAGTGTAATAACTGGCTCTACAAATACCCAACCTCTGAACCTTTGAAATCTAGACAAGAAAAACTTGTCCTATAGACTCCCTGGTGTCAAACTATTTCAAAAATCACTTCTTAAAAAGGAACTGAAAGCTCATGTTGTTGTTTCTGATGTATCACTAATCAACCTTTCATCTTTTCCAAACATTAGATTAAATGATGTCAAAGTGCTTCTCCAGTTAAAAAGTGAAAAAAGAAACATTTATGTCTCTAGTAAAGCAGTTCATTTGAAAAGACGTATACAGTACTACACTTATCATCTTCATGAATATGCTACAGCAGTAATACCTCTGGGTATCTTGTATTGTTGAATGCCACAGATGGCCCTGACTGAAAAATACTGTTAATGTAACTCAGAGAGTGTAAAAGGGAACTGACACTTATACAAAGCACAATCCTCTACACTCTCACTGTTAAATTAACAGTGAGGATTGATCTGAGTTCATTTGTATTGATACAGACACAGTGCACTTATCATACTTACTGCAGTCAGACTCAGTTCTGTAGCTCTGTACTGTAGAGAGAACTGTGGACAGAATAAACAGGAGCAGGAAAAGGGAATTACCATTACACGTAAACTTAGCAACTTCTTAAGGGGGGTGCATGCTACCATTTTCATGAATACACAACATCATAATTGTCACAAACATTTTCATCTACAGCAGTGGTTCTCAAACTTTTTTTGTGTCAAGAACCCCCAAATGGAAATGTATTTGGCTGCGGACCCCCATCTGAAAATATTTTGTGGCAGGGACCCCCAGAAGATAAGATTTGTGTTAGAAATGAGATTTGAAAAAAATGTTCTAGAATCTAGAGTTAAAAAACAATGCTGATCTATAAGCTCATATTGACACGCAATGAGCTTGTATATCTGCTATTTTTGAATAGCCAAAATATAAAATAGGGTTTAAGTGGTTGAAATGATCGTGACGCTATATTAACACATTTTACGGGGGACCAGATGGAGTTCAAAGGACAAGGACAGAGCCTTTCAAGAGGAGAGACGGATGTACCACATAACTCCCTCTGCAACATGACAACAAAGCGTCTACTCTAACACCAAGTGCTACCTCGTGTCCATCATCACCTACACTTCTGCATGTATACACATTTGTCATTGCCACATGCACGCTCCTGAAGGGTGTTTTTTCTAGTGTAAAGAACAATGAAATGGTGAAACTTGTGGTTTAGAACGGCAGCTCCTAAACGTGCTTTCAAAGGACTCTGCTGTGCAGTACTTTAGACATTCACATTCAAGCACTTTCAAAGGACTCTGCTCTTGTGCACCAGTGACGACAAGCTCACAACACGTTTTTATGTGCTTATTGACTTGTGTGATGTATTATTTAGATTTTGTTGTTTTTAGTATTTCTTTGTAATACACTGTGATATGAATGTTTTTGTTAATGTATTTTAATGTCTTGGACCCCAGGAAGACTAGCTGACGTTAAGGCGTCAGGTAATGGGGATCCGTTTAAATAAACAAATAAACAAACGTCACACGCTGTAACGTGTAGTGACTGTGAGCAACTTTTTGATATGTTTCTTCATTACATAAAACCATCAGCACAACAAGTCTATGTTGTCCTATGTTTCTTCTCTTTTTCACTTTCTTTTCTCCTTCTTCGGACTGTGCCCCGGGCTATAGTGTAATAACTGGCTCTACAAATACCCAACCTCTGAACCTTTGAAATCTAGACAAGAAAAACTTGTCCTATAGACTCCCTGGTGTCAAACTATTTCAAAAATCACTTCTTAAAAAGGAACTGAAAGCTCATGTTGTTGTTTCTGATGTATCACTAATCAACCTTTCATCTTTTCCAAACATTAGATTAAATGATGTCAAAGTGCTTCTCCAGTTAAAAAGTGAAAAAATAAACATTTATGTCTCTAGTAAAGCAGATCATTTGAAAAGACGTATACAGTACTACACTTATCATCTTCATGAATATGCTACAGCAGTAATACCTCTGGGTATCTTGTATTGTTGAATGCCACAGATGGCCCTGACTGAAAAATACTGTTAATGTAACTCAGAGAGTGTCAAAGGGAACTGACACTTATACAAAGCACAATCCTCTACACTCTCACTGTTAAATGAACAGTGAGGATTGATCTGAGTTCATTTGTATTGATACAGACACAGTGCACATATCATACTTACTGCAGCCAGACTCAGTTCTGTAGCTCTGTACTGTAGAGAGAACTGTGGACAGAATAAACAGAAGTAGGAAAAGGAAATTACCATTACACGTAAACATAGCAACTTCTTAACGGGGGCGCATGCTACCATTTTCGGCGATCACCCTCTCACCGCGGTGGTTTGAAAACTACAACATGACGTCACTGAGCCGCGGTGATAAGCGACTCACCGGTCACCTCAACACATCTCTCTGTTTTTGTGCTTCAAATCTTTTTTGAAGCACAGGGTAATATTATACATTTCTGTTCATACATATGGATTGCTTCCTTTTTTTTTAAAACAAAAACCAACAGACATATACACAAAATAGACGTGTAACATGAAAAGAATACACTCAAACTTAAGCAAAAAACAAAGGGACCCTCCCTTCCCCCTCCCCAGAAGTGCTGCCCCAGATTACGTGCGACACGGGTCATCCACAAGGATTAGCCTATCAACCTTTAAGAAAGGAGACTAAAGGCTTCCAAATCTTTTCCAAATCTTTCAGTTTGTCTTTGAGTATAAATCTGATTATTTCTAAATGTAAGGACTCTGTCATCTCGTTGAGCCAGAATTTGATTGTGGGGGCCTCTTTCTTCTTCCAAAATAAGAGTATCAATTTTTTTGCAGCGATAAGGCCGTATGAGAGAAGGCGCTGTTGAGATAGTTGTAATTTCTTCATCCCTTCTGATACTTTCAGGATGACTAACACTGGGTCTGGATCTATCTCTACCTCTACTATATTGGAAATTTTACTTTTGAGTAATGTAACCTGTGTAATATTTTGAATTGTATTAAACAATGTCGCATTAATCGAACAGGTATGTATGTATTCCATACTTCTATCCCAGATGTCTTCAGTCAGTTGTACGCCCAATTCCGCCTCCCAGTTGGCTTTAATAGTCAGTTGAGACCGGAGCCATGTTATGTAAAGTGTCATACAAAAAAATAAATGATGCGTCTAGTCTCAGCTGCATGACTTAAACACCCATCCAATTTGTCTGGCCTTGCTGATTCAAAATCAGGAATATGTTTTCTCACATAACTCCTAATCTGTAGGTCATCTCTCTGTTTTTACTAACCGAAATCACCGGACTATGAGCACCTAGTATCCAAACCACCGTTTCGGTGGTCACAAACGGTGAAAGGGTGACCACCTCATTTGGTAGCATGCAGGGGCCTTTAGCAACAAACTGATTTCAATAAAACACATTAAAGAACGTAAAGAGCTCATTTACCTGTAGTGAGTGTCGATGCAGGACGTCTGTTCACAGCCAGGACACTGAGATTCAACTAAAGCTTGTTTTTATGCAGACTCTGCTCCTCCCATTTTCTCTACTACCTGACAAGTCTGACATGCCAATGGATCCATGTCTGACACACCCAAGCACAGAATGCTGACTTACTATGATTGGCTCAATTAAATAATTAATAGAGAGGGGCCAGAGAAGGTGTTAAACAGTTAAACCCTATATATATTGACAGGGGTTCCCCAGGGCTCTGTACTTGGCTCCTTTTTATCCCTCCACACCAAATCTCTTCGCCGTAATTGGCTGATGTACAGTACAAGCCCATAATGCGTTATGAGCTTGTAGATCTGCTATGTTCGCTGAATGTTCGTCCCAGAATAGGAATCATGTGTTTAATCGGTTAATGGGTTAACGCTGGTTAAACGCTCCAAAACACACTCGCCCCCATTTACTTTGCGGAACGCTCGCCCCCTAGTGGTGCAACACTCGCCCCGAATGGAGGACCACTCGCCCCACTTGAAGCGTAACACTCGGCCTCAGCGAGACGGACAACTCGGCCCGCTTGGTGAGACTACAAGTAGTAAATTAGGAAGGAAAAAACTGTTACAATGACGGAGGCGCTCACACTGCTCCTCACACAACATGGGTCAGTTCAACCAGTCACACAGGATTATTTGCATTCATCTATAGGGTCAATAAGTGCTACCAATTACAGGCCGACCTTTACCGAACCTAGATCATATAAACATTCTATGCAATTAACTGGACAATGGATATCCTAAACTAGAAATGGCAGTTCTTAAACATATAAAGTTTGCATACTAACATTATGTGTATTATCAGTGTTAATTCCCTATCACGGCAAAGAGGTTTGTGTAGAAGGAGCAGACCAAGTACAGAGCCAAAGGTCAAGTTGAGGGTTTAAGTGGTTAAATGTCTGAAAATACAAACAAGCCAACATATACATACTAGAAAAGATAACGTGTAAAATAATCAAAACTATTAATTTTACACAACACTGATGAGTGCTAACAAGTCTATGAAGCCATCTATGAAAAAAGTGTAATCTGCAACACAAGTCTATATACAATATGGGGGGTCCCTGCTTCATCTCTCTCAGCTAAGGGGTCCTCAGCCTGAGAAACATTTAAGACTCCTCTAAATCATCACATATTGCCCATAAGTGATGGACAGCTTCATTCCTCTACTCATGGCATGCATTAATGAACACCTTTCTTTTATCATACAGAGTATGTCACAATGTTCTTTAAAGAGCACCAAGACCAACTGTCTATTTAGTTTATATCAAAATTATGTTGAATTAAGCTCATTTCTCACCATTCAAATTTTATTAGACAGATTAGAAAATGTAAAACAGTTTCTAAAGCCAACATGGTCATATGAAAGAATACATTTGCCCTAGGAGTCCTAAGTAAAGCCACCTGGAGAAAAGCAATCAAACCAGAAATCAAACCTCAGGCTATGCACTGTGACAATCCACCATAGAACAGAGTAGGACAGAACACTATGTGCAGAG
The DNA here is from genome assembly GCF_963454915.1 of Gymnoscopelus microlampas. Taxonomy (NCBI): domain Eukaryota; kingdom Metazoa; phylum Chordata; class Actinopteri; order Myctophiformes; family Myctophidae; genus Gymnoscopelus; species Gymnoscopelus microlampas. Next base: position 2,689,574 of record NC_139943.1, read on the forward strand.
AGGTATGAGGGATTGCACACTGCACAGTTAAAGCACTCAGAAAAAACAAATTGATTACTTTATGGTTACATTAGATTAAAAAAACAATGAAATAGTATAGCCTACAGGCTAGTTGTTGAACAGTGACAAGACTTTGGAATCCTGAACTATAATACATGGTACAATATACATCCATGCATTAACACCATGGTATTCCTTCTTATGAGAAGAGCTGTTGGCTTACTCCTTACTCCTCCACCACCTTGCGTATCTGGTCCACAAGCTCTGTGGAATAGGAAATAGCAACAATGACCAAAGAGGCAAGATAAAACTGGTGATTGTGATGTGATTCAATTAAAGAAACCGTAATTTATAGCATTTTGCCACATACATTTCCATTATTATTAGTCACACCCGGGTTCAACCCTCCGTCTTTTCACATTTGTCTAATCCGTGTTCCCTGGGATAACACTCAACCCGAGTCTAAAACCAGCTATAAACACATTTACCTCCAGCTGTTGAGCTTTGGGAAGCGTCATACGCACGACAGGCATTGATCAGTCCTCCCAGCTGTTCAGGGCAGTCGTCAGGAAGTGGTTCTAACACTCGCTTGTCCTCACACACTCTATTATAGATCTCCATATCGGTGGTACAATCTGTTATGAAATGGTTGTGATAAATGAAGCAATTAGGTACAGGTAATTGTGTAATTATAAAATGTGCAAGAGAAGTACAGTCTGAATTAACCACTGTTTTCAGTACACACCGTCAAGGGGGTTCTTGCGGGTTGTGATTTCCCACATGACCATACAGAGACTAAAAAAAACAATTAACCCCAGCGCTCCTATTCCGGGGTGAACATTCTGCAAAAATAGCAGATATACAAAGCTCAGCGCATTACAATGTGACGCAGTGTGAGCTTGTAGAACGGCAAAGGGGGGACTACGGTGAACAAAGAACCTTACAGAAATACACATTAGTGATGGGACGATATGAAAATTACACGTCACGATTATTGTGGCAAAAATTATTGCGATTAAAATGCTACTTGTTAACCATTTGGACCCCCAGCATCGCTATTCTGGGGTTAACGTTGCCAAAAATAGCCAATCTACAAGCTCACAACGTGTTGCAATGCAATGCGTTGTGAGCTTGTAGACCTGCTATTTTTGCCGAAGCGATTTGTGTAGAGTGAAATAAGAGCACACCAAAGACACCCTTTACAGGTCTATTTTATCAAGTATAGAGGGTTTAAGTGGGACTGAATTTGCAGCTCAACAAAAGCCAATACATCCTGGTGTATGACGGAGGACAATTTCACAATTAATTCAAATCTCTGCGCTTCTTTTTCTAGTCACGATAAATGACGATTATCGTCCCATCCCTAACACACATCCAATCTCAGTCATGTCCTTGTATTGTCCCTTATGGACTTCTGAGATGAAGGGCTTTTTGGGAATGTCATAGACCAGCTCCTCCTGTTTGATTTCTCGGATGTCTTGAAGAATTATCCTGGGCTTTTGTACTGTTGATGGTAAAAAAAAAAGAAAGAAAATATCAGATAGCGGTCAGTGAAACTACAATCAATCACTGAATCACATTCAGCATTTTAGTTAAAAAAAAAAGCATAGTGGTAAACACACACACACACACACACACACACACACACACACACACACACACACACACACACACACACACACACACACACACACACACACACACACACACACACACACACACACACACACACACACACACACACACACACACACACACACACACACACACACACACACACACACTTTTTGTTACAGATCTCCGTTACATTTTGTTCATGGTCAGCACCAAACACTTGTTTGCTACAATGCTAGCTATGTTGGTAATCAGGGAGTTTGCATTCACATTTTGACCCAGTTCAATACATCAATATTCATTTCAATTTCATTTTACAAATAGAATTGGTTGGCTGAAACATAACCCCTTCATTAATCTCAACAGTTTAAAGCTCATCATCATCATTACTAAATAAACACACATTCCTGCCATATTCTCTTCCTGGTTTGAGGATCTGAAGAGTCACACGTGACCACAGTGCTCCTTATATAGAGGGGTATGGTAATTGGGACATACCACTTGCCAGGGGAGTGTGCATTTTTCTGTGTAATATATGTTATGGATGAAAATAGTTGTGTTGCTAAAAGTGTAAGAGTAAAACTTGCAGTACCTTGTGGATTATAATGATTTCTGTAAGGTTTGGGAAATGTGTTCTTGAGTTTCACTAGTGATGAAGGTGAATGTATTGAGGGAACCTGTCCTTAAAGGGATAGTTCACCCCCAAAATGACACCCCCAAAATGACTTTTTTTCTCCCTATCGATTACACACCCCATAGAGACTTGTATTCATGGAGATTTTTTTGTTTTCGTCTCATTCCTAGGCCAATAATTTGATGACCGGCGGCTGCTCCGGTAGCTTTGAGTCTCCTACCGGAGACATAAGCATCTTTCCGCCGTTCATCAAATTATTGGCTTATAAACTAAAAAATCTCCATGAATTCAAGGCTTCATGGGGTGTTTGATTGATAGAAAATAAGTATTTTTTGGGGGTGAACTATCCCTTTAAGACAGATAGTTGGTGCCACTAAGCAGAGGCCCAGGTTTGATTATTTGAGTCAGTCTGGTTTCAATGATGAGTGAGAGAACATGGGCACAATGCTGCTGGAGGGGCTCTGCCCTAAACCGCAGTATGCTTATGTGTATATATGTGACCCATGTTAGATGTCTCCTCTCTGAATTAAACACACTCGGAGTTCAGGTGGTGGTAACAGCTCAGCAGCAGGGTGTTTATTCTGCATTGACAATAAATGGACATGGGAGACAGTGTATGTCAGCACATGTGGACACCAACAGCACTTGTCTGTCTCTCATGAGAATCCTCCATTTCTCTGAGGATTACTTAGTATTCTATACACAGTATTCTTACTGATCTAGTGATCGTATAGTGCAGTGGTTTTCAACCAGTGGTCCGGGGACCACCAGTGGTCCTTGAGGGAGTACCAGGGGGTCCCCAGCGAAATGAGTTAACATAGCGTCGCAATCATCTTAACCGCTTAGCTTTGGCTATTCAAAAATAGCAGATCTACAAGCTCATAGCGCGGCACCGGCACCGAGTGCCGCGCTATGAGCTTGTAGATCTGCTATTTTTGAAAAACCTTGAAAAAGTGTGCATATCTTTGAATATTTATATATTTAATATAAAGCGAAATTGTACTGATATCTTTGCTTCTGGCGGTACCTGGCACAAAACATTTCAAATGGTGGTCCGCGGCCAAATGTATAACAATTTAGGGGTCCTTGGCATGAAAAAGGTTGAAAACCACTGGTATAGTGGATTTGATACAGTTTACATAAATACAACTTTAGAAAACAACACTGTCCTCTTAAACAATTACATAAAATATACAAATACATTTAGTATATTTTTACCATGAACTATTGCCATTTTTTTAATAGTATTTCAACTTATTTATCAAATCACATGAATTGCACAAAGCATGAAATTACAACATTCTTTAACAACATACCTGCATTGACAATAAATGGACATGGGAGACAGTGTATGTCAGCACATGTGGACACCAACAGCACTTGTCTGTCTAGAAAGACAACAACACAATCTGTCAGCTACTTGCACTGGGGACGTGTTTTACAAGTAACAAAACATACACAAAATGAATGATTGACCCAATAAAAACGTGACAGAATTAGTCTAATATAGTTAACATTCAGTCAGTTAACCCAGATTAACTTTTAAGCGCTTTTCAAGATAGTTAGGGACAGGTCGATTTTTAAAGAAGGGTACCCCTGGAGAAAATGTATGTGCCCTGATCTAACATTCCAACAAGTGATAAAAAAAAAAAAGATTAACCCTCCCCGCCTAGGAGTGTCACGATATATTGTCCGACGATATAGCCTATCGTGATATTAAAATGTGACGATAGGTATTGTCATGATGTCATACTGTATGGTAATATATATATATATATATATATATATATATATATATATATATATATATATATATATATATATATATATATATATATATATATATATATATATATTTTTTTTTATAAATAGGAGTTCTTAGTTACTGTATGATATGAAATGTAAGCATAATCACAGTAATTATTAATCATGTCTTCCATCATATTCATAGTATTTTGGAGAGAAATGTAACAGACTCCGGTCACTTTCAGATTAAAGCACTGCAGAGGGGAGGTGTTGTGTGTCAGCTGATGCTGATATCATGTGCCCAGCAGAACCCTAAGGTCAGCCGTCCAGAGTCTATTGGTCATTCGCTCCCGGTTGTTTTTAGGATTGATTTTAAAATGATTTTACTTGTTTATAAAGCTCTCAATGGTCTGGCACCTTCCTACCTCTATGACCTCCTCCCTAAATACGTTCCAAACCGCCCCCCCTCAGGTCTTCTAGTGCAGGCCTACTCTAAGTGCCTGAAATGTCAAAACACGGCAAAGCAGCATTCTGCTTCTACGGTCCGACGGCTTGGAATGAATTCCCATTACACATAAGACAGGCACCCTCTGTGGACAGTTTTAAAGCACAGCTCAAGACATATTTCTTCTCTCTTGCTTTTAGTTGATTTTTTCTCTTCTAAATCTCTGTGTTGTTATTCATGTCTTTACTGTTTCACTGCCTCACTGCCTGTTATGTATTATTTTAGCCATTAATTTTATGCCAGTGTTTTTTGCCACTGTTTTATTGTGTATTTTATACATTTTTAGTTTTGTTTGTTTTTGTTTTGTTCTGTAAAGAACTTTGCGCTGCATTTATGTCATGAAAGGTGCTATATAAATAAAGTTTATTATTATTATTATTATTATTATTATTCCTCGTACCAGGTTGGCGGCCATAGTTGAATGGTTAGAGAGCCCGCCTGGGAAGCCTAAGGTTCGAAGTGTCCCTGAACAAGACACTTAAGCCCTAACTGCTTCCCCCTCCGCATTCCCCCACGAGATGAAGAAAGATAATAAAAAATAAAAGAAAATGTATGGAATGTCCTTCCACAGGTCTTGAGAGCTGGAACGAAAAAAGGTCAGCCTCTGTGGAATTTTTTAGAGCCACTTACAAACATTACTGTTTAAACAAGCATTTGTGGAATGTCTTAGATTTTTTTGTTTTTTCGTTTTTAAGCTGGAGGAGGCGAAGGAGGCGGAGGAGGAGTTCCCCCGCGGGACGAAAAAAGTAGTATGGAATGCTAAAATGTATGGAATGCCCTTCTACAGGTCTTGAGAGCTGCAGCCTCTGGAAATTTTTTAAGAACCACTTGTGGAATGTCTTAGATTTGTTTGTGTTTGTTTTTGTTGTTTTGAATGTTTCATGCTGTGTTTTTATTTCTGTTGTATGTCAAGCACTTTGTGAGTTCTCTCTGTGAGAAGTGTTATATACTGTACAAATATAATGTACATAGCCTATTTACTTACTTCACCTCACCACACGTTCGGAAGAGTTGTTGGACATGTTTCACCAGGCAGGTCATGTAATTTGTTAATGAGGTAATCAAACAAGCACTGCACTGGCTATGATGACATTAGAGACTATGGATGATGATGGTGCTGTTGTTCCCCAAATGGAAGGAAAGTTTTAAGCCTAGCCTGCTCTTAAACTAACAGTGTCTGCCTCCTGGACCAAACCTCAAAGATGGTTTCAACAGGAGAGCAGCCTGATAGTTGAAAGTTCTCTCTAGGTTGCGATTCTAGGAGCCACAAAGTAAGCCTTCATAGCCTACTGGGAATGCAGGGACGCGGAAGTGTGCACTCACACATACGCGCGTATGTGTGAGTGCACGGCTGTTAAAGCATGTTAAATTAAAACAGTCACAGTTACCACCGGCTCGTGAAGCGTGTTAAATGAAAACAGTCACAGTTACCACCGGCTCTTGAAGCGTGTTAAATTAAAACAGTCACAGTTACCACCATCTCTTAAATAGTGTTAAATGAAAACAGTCACAGTTACCACTAGCTCACAGTTACCACCGGCTCTTAAAGCGTGTTAAATGAAAACAGTCACAGTTACCACCGGCTCTTAAAGCGTGTTAAATTATACAGTCACAGTTACCACCGGCTCTTAAAGCGTGTTAAATGAAAACAGTCACAGTTACCACCGGCTCTTAAAGCGTGTTAAATGAAAACAGTCACAGTTACCACCATCTCTTAAATAGTGTTAAATGAAAACAGTCACAGTTACCACTAGCTCACAGTTACCACCGGCTCTTAAAGCGTGTTAAATGAAAACAGTCACAGTTACCACTAGCTCACAGTTACCACCGGCTCTTAAAGCGTGTTAAATTATACAGTCACAGTTACCACCGGCTCTTAAAGCGTGTTAAATGAAAACAGTCACAGTTACCACCGGCTCTTAAAGCGTGTTAAATGAAAACAGTCACAGTTACCACCGGCTCTTAAAGCGTGTTAAATGAAAACAGTCACAGTTACCACCGGCTCTTAAAGAGTGTTAAATGAAAACAGTCACAGTTACCACTGGCTCTTAAAGCGTGTTAAATTAAAACAGTCACAGTTACCACCGGCTCTTAAAGCGTGTTAAATTAAAACATTCACAGTTACCACCGGCTCTTAAAGCGTGTTAAATTAAAACAGTCACGGTTATCACCCGCTCTTAAAGCGTGTTAAATTAAAACAGTCACAGTTACCACCGGCTCTTAAAGCGTGTTAAATGAAAACATTCACGGTTACCACCGGCTCTTAAAGCGTGTTAAATTAAAACATTCACAGTTACCACCGGCTCTTAAAGCGTGTTAAATTATAGTCACAGTTACCACCGGCTCTTAAAGCGTGTTAAATGAAAACAGTCACAGTTACCACCGGCTCTTAAAGAGTGTTAAATGAAAACAGTCACGGTTACCACCGGCTCTTAAAGCGTGTTAAATGAAAACAGTCACGGATACCACCGGCTCTTAAAGCGTGTTAAATGAAAACAGTCACAGTTACCACCGGCTCTTAAAGCGTGTTAAATGAAAACAGTCACGGTTACCACCGGCTCTTAAAGCGTGTTAAATGAAAACAGTCACGGTTACCACCGGCTCTTAAAGCGTGTTAAATGAAAACAGTCACGGTTACCACCGGCTCTTAAAGCGTGTTAAATGAAAACAGTCACGGTTACCACCGGCTCTTAAAGCGTGTTAAATTAAAACAGTCACAGTTACCACCGGCTCTTATAGCGTGTTAAATTAAAACAGTCACAGTTATCACCGGCTCTTAAAGACTGTTAAATTAAAACAGTCACAGTTACCACCGGCTCTTAAAGCGTGTTAAATTAAAACAGTCAGTTACCACCGGCTCTTAAAGCGTGTTAAATCAAAACAGTCACGGTTACCACCGGCTCTTCAAGAGTGTTAAATTAAAACAGTCACGGTTACCACCGGCTCTTAAAGAGTGTTAAATTAAAACAGTCACGGTTAACACCGGCTCTTAAAGCGTGTTAAATTAAAACAGTCACGGTTACCACCGACTCTTAAAGCGTGTTAAATTAAAACAGTCACGGTTACCACCGGCTCTTAAAGAGTGTTAAATTAAAACAGTCACGGTTACCACCGGCTCTTAAAGAGTGTTAAATTAAAACAGTTAGTTACCACCGGCTCTTAAAGAGTGTTAAATTAAAACAGTCACGTTTACCACCGACTCTTAAAGCACCGGCTTCGAATGCTATCAATGCATTGAATGGGAGATTATCACTTTTTATCAGACCATTGAATGGGCGAAGTAGGCGAGCTACTGTCTACCCCGCGATTTGTCACACCATTCATTGGGCGTAATCAGGAGCTACTGACCTACCGACGGAGGCGGAGCAGTCCCCACAACAATATTTACGATTCTGTGCGTCTCGGTACATAACTCGAACGGCGCTAAGTAGGCACAGGCGAGCGTCGCACCGCTCCGGACGGCAATGAAATGGCTCTTAAAGCGTGTTAAATTAAAACATTCACAGTTACCACCGACTCTTAAAGCATGTTAAATTAAAACAGTCACAGTTACCACCGGCTCTTAAAGCGTGTTAAATTAAAACAGTCACAGTTACCACCGGCTCTTAAAGCGTGTTAAATTAGAACAGTCACAGTTACCACCGGCTCTTAAAGCGTGTTAAATTAGAACAGTCACAGTTACCACCGGCTCTTAAAGCGTGTTAAATTAAAACAGTCACAGTTACCACCGGCTCTTAAAGCGTGTTAAATGAAAACAGTCACAGTTACCACCGGCTCTTAAAGCGTGTTAAATTAAAACAGTCACAGTTACCACCGGCTCTTAAAGCGTGTTAAATTAAAACAGTCACAGTTACCACCGGCTCTTAAAGCGTGTTAAATTAAAACAGTCACAGTTACCACCGGCTCTTAAAGCGTGTTAAATTAAAACAGTCACAGTTACCACCGTTTCTTAAAGCGTGTTAAATGAAAACAGTCACAGTTACCACCGGCTCTTGAAGCGTGTTAAATTAAAACAGTCACAGTTACCACCGGCTCTTAAAGAGTGTTAAATTAGAACAGTCACAGTTACCACCGGCTCTTAAAGCGTGTTAAATTAAAACAGTCACAGTTACCACCGGCTCTTAAAGCGTGTTAAATTAAAACAGTCACAGTTACCACCGGCTCTTAAAGCGTGTTAAATTAAAACATTCACAGTTACCACCAGCTCTTAAAGCGTGTTAAATTAAAACATTCACAGTTACCACCGGCTCTTAAAGCGTGTTAAATGAAAACAGTCACAGTTACCACCGGCTCTTAAAGCGTGTTAAATGAAAACAGTCACAGTTACCACCGGCTCTTAAAGAGTGTTAAATTAAAACAGTCACGGTTATCACCGGCTCTTAAAGAGTGTTAAATGAAACGGTCACGGTTACCACCGGCTCTTAAAGAGTGTTAAATGAAAACAGTCACGGTTACCACCGGCTCTTAAAGAGTGTTAAATGAAAACAGTCACAGTTACCACCGGCTCTTAAAGCGTGTTAAATTAAAACAGTCACAGTTATCACCGGCTCTTAAAGCGTGTTAAATTAAAACAGTCACAGTTACCACCGGCTCTTAAAGCGTGTTAAATTAAAACAGTCACAGTTACCACCGGCTCTTAAAGCGTGTTAAATTAAAACATTCACAATTACCACCGGCTCTTAAAGAGTGTTAAATTAAAACAGTCACAGTTACCACCGGCTCTTAAAGCGTGTTAAATTAAAACAGTCACAGTTACCACCGGCTATTAAAGCGTGTTAAATTAAAACAGTCACAGTTACCACCGGCTCTTAAAGAGTGTTAAATTAAAACAGTCACAGTTACCACCGGCTCTTAAAGCGTGTTAAATTAAAACAGTCACAGTTACCACCGGCTCTTAAAGCGTGTTAAATGAAAACAGTCACGGTTACCACCGGCTCTTAAAGCGTGTTAAATGAAAACAGTCACGGTTACCACCGGCTCTTAAAGAGGGGTGCATTTCTCCTTTCCGACATGTCGCCTTTCCGACGTTGACGAACCCTATACCTAACCCTAACCCTAACCCTAACCGCACGCGGAAGCCACTAGTCGGAGTGGTGAGATGTCGGAATGGAGAGTGAACACCCTTAAAGAGTGTTAAATGAAAACAGTCACGGTTACCACCGGCTCTTAAAGCGTGTTAAATGAAAACAGTCACGGTTATCACCGGCTCTTAAAGCGTGTTAAATGAAAACAGTCACAGTTACCACCGGCTCTTAAAGCGTGTTAAATGAAAACAGTCACAGTTACCACCGGCTCTTAAAGCGTGTTAAATGAAAACAGTCACAGTTACCACCGGCTCTTAAAGAGTGTTAAATGAAAACAGTCACAGTTACCACCGGCTCTTAAAGCGTGTTAAATTAAAACAGTCACAGTTACCACCGGCTCTTAAAGAGTGTTAAATTAAAACAGTCACAGTTACCACCGGCTCTTAATGAGTGTTAAATTAAAACAGTCACGGTTACCACCGGCTCTTAAAGCGTGTTAAATTAAAACAGTCACGGTTACCACCGACTCTTAAAGAGTGTTAAATGAAAACAGTCACAGTTACCACCGGCTCTTAAAGCGTGTTAAATTAAAACAGTCACAGTTACCACCAGCTCTTAAAGAGTGTTAGATTAAAACAGTCACAGTTACCACCGGCTCTTAAAGCGTGTTAAATTAAAACAGTCACAGTTACCACCGGCTCTTAAAGCGTGTTAAATTAAAACAGTCACAGTTACCACCGGCTCTTAAAGAGTGTTAAATGAAAACATTCACAGTTACCACCGGCTCTTAAAGCGTGTTAAATTATACAGTCACAGTTACCACCGGCTCTTAAAGCGTGTTAAATGAAAACAGTCACGGTTACCACCGGCTCTTAAAGCGTGTTAAATGAAAACATTCACAGTTACCACAGGCTCTTAAAGCGTGTTAAATGAAAACATTCACAGTTACCACCGGCTCTTAAAGAGTGTTAAATGAAAACATTCACAGTTACCACCGGCTCTTAAAGCGTGTTAAATGAAAACATTCACAGTTACCACCGGCTCTTAAAGCGTGTTAAATGAAAACAGTCACGGTTACCACCGGCTCTTAAAGCGTGTTAAATGAAAACAGTCACGGTTACCACCGGCTCTTAAAGCGTGTTAAATGAAAACAGTCACGGTTACCACCGGCTCTTAAAGCGTGTTAAATGAAAACAGTCACGGTTACCACCGGCTCTTAAAGCGTGTTAAATGAAAACAGTCACAGTTACCACCGGCTCTTAAAGCGTGTTAAATTAAAACAGTCACAGTTACCACCGGCTCTTATAGCGTGTTAAATTAAAACAGTCACAGTTACCACCGGCTCTTAAAGACTGTTAAATTAAAACAGTCACAGTTACCACCGGCTCTTAAAGCGTGTTAAATTAAAACAGTCAGTTACCACCGGCTCTTAAAGCGTGTTAAATTAAAACAGTCACGGTTACCACCGGCTCTTCAAGAGTGTTAAATTAAAACAGTCACGGTTACCACCGGCTCTTAAAGAGTGTTAAATTAAAACAGTCACGGTTAACACCGGCTCTTAAAGCGTGTTAAATTAAAACAGTCACGGTTACCACCGACTCTTAAAGAGTGTTAAATTAAAACAGTCACGGTTACCACCGGCTCTTAAAGAGTGTTAAATTAAAACAGTCACGGTTACCACCGGCTCTTAAAGAGTGTTAAATTAAAACAGTTAGTTACCACCGGCTCTTAAAGAGTGCTAAATTAAAACAGTCACGTTTACCACCGACTCTTAAAGCACCGGCTTCGAATGCTATCAATGCATTGAATGGGAGATTATCACGTTTTATCAGACCATTGAATGGGCGAAGTAGGCGAGCTACTGTCTACCCCGCGATTTGTCACACCATTCATTGGGCGTAATCAGGAGCTACTGACCTACCGACGGAGGCGGAGCAGTCCCCACAACAATATTTACGATTCTGTGCGTATCGGTACATAACTCGAACGGCGCTGAGTAGGCACAGGCGAGCGTCGCACCGCTCCGGACGGCAATGAAATGGCTCTTAAAGCGTGTTAAATTAAAACATTCACAGTTACCACCGACTCTTAAAGCACGTTAAATTAAAACAGTCACAGTTACCACCGGCTCTTAAAGCGTGTTAAATTAAAACAGTCACAGTTACCACCGGCTCTTAAAGCGTGTTAAATTAGAACAGTCACAGTTACCACCGGCTCTTAAAGAGTGTTAAATTAGAACAGTCACAGTTACCACCGGCTCTTAAAGCGTGTTAAATTAAAACAGTCACAGTTACCACCGGCTCTTAAAGCGTGTTAAATTAAAACAGTCACAGTTACCACCGGCTCTTAAAGCGTGTTAAATTAAAACAGTCACAGTTACCACCGGCTCTTAAAGCGTGTTAAATTAAAACAGTCACAGTTACCACCGTTTCTTAAAGCGTGTTAAATGAAAACAGTCACAGTTACCACCGGCTCTTGAAGCGTGTTAAATTAAAACAGTCACAGTTACCACCGGCTCTTAAAGAGTGTTAAATTAGAACAGTCACAGTTACCACCGGCTCTCAAAGCGTGTTAAATTAAAACAGTCACAGTTACCACCGGCTCTTAAAGCGTGTTAAATGAAAACAGTCACAGTTACCACCAGCTCTTAAAGCGTGTTAAATGAAAACAGTCACAGTTACCACCGGCTCTTAAAGCGTGTTAAATGAAAACAGTCACGGTTACCATCGGCTCTTAAAGAGTGTTAAATGAAAACTGTCACAGTTATCACCGGCTCTTAAAGAGTGTTAAATGAAAACAGTCACAGTTATCACCGGCTCTTAAAGAGTGTTAAATGAAAACAGTCACAGTTATCACCGGCTCTTAAAGCGTGTTAAATTAAAACAGTCACAGTTACCACCGGCTCTTAAAGAGTGTTAAATTAGAACAGTCACAGTTACCACCGGCTCTTAAAGAGTGTTAAATTAAAACAGTCACAGTTACCACCGGCTCTTAAAGAGTGTTAAATTAAAACAGTCACAGTTACCACCGGCTCTTAAAGCGTGTTAAATTAAAACAGTCACAGTTACCACCGGCTCTTAAAGCGTGTTAAATTAAAACAGTCACAGTTACCACCGGCTGATTCTAGGAGCCACAAAGTAAGCCTTCATAGCCTACTGGGAATGCAGGGACGCGGAAGTTTGCACTCGCACGGGCGCACACACACACACACACACACACACACACACACACACACACACACACACACACACACACACACAATCTTTAAATACACACACCAAGGATTATGAGAAAATAGTCGTCAAGAAAACTAAGTATTTACTAAAAAGACAAATATAGATGTAATCTGAACATTGTTGGCTCTGTTTTTAAAAAATGCCCAAAATAGAGTCAAGATATGCTTAAGAATACCAATTTCATTCCTCGAGTCCAAATTGTATGGAATATGTGTTTGTATGTTGTATACTTCCAGATATTTGCTATGTTTCCCTTTTTGGGTGTAACATAGGGTTAAAAATTAATCCTGTGGGACATTATTTCAGTCTGGTACATGGCAGAATTTTAAATACACACGTCAAGGATTAAGAAAAAGCAGTTGGTAAGAACTATTTAGTAAAAACAGAAATATATGATATGAACATTTTCAGCTCAGTTTTTTTGTGCTGTTTTTGTCCTGTAGCCTAATATAGAGTCAAGATGTGCTTGAATCTTAATAATAACCACTTTATTCCTTGGGTCCAAATTGTATGGGATTTATTTTATCTTGTCTCTGGATGTTTCCTTCAAAAGTTATGGCCGTGTGGCTCCTGGATTCTGACAGTCCAATGTTGGCAGCCCTGCAATTATGGCATGATGATTCTGGTTTTACTTATGGATCTAGGCTGGCATCTATCCACGCGTTTCCTAGGGCGTTGTGGGCATCACTTCCTGTCGATTTCATTGGATATCATTGGATTTCGTTGCATCAAATCGACAGGAAGTGATGCCCACAACGCCCCAGGAAACTTGTGGATACACAACTGTCAAATTAATCACATGCACAGAATTACTTCAAATGATTATGAATATCCAGTTATAAATTGGTCATTGTAACCTACCTGGTGTATATAATTCTATGAGCAACAAAAACACACTTGAAAGAGGATATTTCTGTGTTGGAAATTGGGATAATGCATCTCTCCAATATGCCTAATAGTCCAGGGGCCAACACTGATATTTTCACAAATTGGTACCACCTGAGGTGGCCGTAAAGTTTTTGTATTTTTGTATTCCTACATGTCTCTAGTTTATATTTTGGTATGATACATCTTCCAATTCAGTAGCTTAATGGCAGTTATCACTACCTACCGGCTAATGTATCCGGTAGGAGACACAAAGTAGAATCTTTGTGTCTCCTACCGGAAATACACCCGGGCATCAAATTATTGCGACAAAAACCAAAATATATCCATGTATTCAAGGCTTCATGGGGGGTGCAATTGATAACTTCTCAGATTTTTGGTGTATGCAAAAAGACTGCTTTCCATAAGCTTGTAAAAGTTGACCCTCCTTCGGTCTAGGGTGGTCATAGCTGAATGGGTAGAGAGTCCCCCTGGGAAACTTAAAGGAGGAGTTCACCCAAAAAATGATTATTTTCTGTCAATTGCACACCCCATGAAGCCTTGAATACATGGATATATTTTGTTTTTTGTCGCAATAATTTGATGCCCGGGTGTATTTCCGGTAGGAGACACAAAGATTCTACTTTGTGTCTCCTACCGGATACATTAGCCGGTTTAGAGTGATTACTGTCATTAAGCTACTGAATTGGAAGATGTATCATACCAAAATATAAACTAGAGACATGTAGGAATACAAAAATACCAAAAATGTACGGCCACCTTAGGTGGTACCAAAATCTGCCTTGGCCCCTGGACTATAATGCCTGTTGAAGTTTTGCTTAATTGTTCAACCACCATCGTTAAGACACTGAATAGATTTTCCTGGGTCGTTCACTTGCTGTGCGTTGATGGCTTGTTAACGACCGTCATTGATTCTAAATAGACCAAGTTGTTACTTGATATCCTTTGAAATAGAGAGGGGTCATTGACCACTGTTCTGCTGTCTACTTAAAAGGTACCTAAAAAACGGATTATTTTATCAATTCAAAATTGCATGACCCTCCCTTGGATTCAAAGTCAAATTAGCTGACCCTCCCTTGGACTAAAATTAGAAAGCCATGACCCTCCCCTATTTTCCTCCAGGGACCCCCTTCTGTAAATTTCGACTCGTCCCTTAACATTAGTTTTGTCCCCAGACATACAGAGACGTTTACCTCTCATGAGAATCCTCCATTTCTCTGAGGATTACCCATAGTCCCTTGCTAATACGAAGCTTGGTGCAGGCATGTTGAACAGCAGATGGCGTAGTTTCCCCATTTAGTGGGATTTTAACTACAACCTATTGAACTATGTTACATATATACATGCTTTCTAGCATGCTTTCTAGCAAGCAAACTGTCTAGTCTAAACTTTATACTATAGACTGTTTGGTTGCTAGAAAGCATGTACGTTTATTTATCGTTTTGTATTTTTGGAATTAATTATTTTTTTAAAACAATTTTTTGAACATTATTTTTGGAAACTTATTCTGGATTTGGATTTGTCTATTCTGTCCACCTCGACCTCATCAGAACGAACTCTCTTACACTTATATAAAAACAATCAATGACCAAATGTCTAACAAACAAATAGCCAAACTGCAGTAGAAACTGCATCGACTAATTTCTTCTTTACAAAACACAATATGATATATTAACAGGCTACAAGAACACATCAATATTCCTTCATTATTAACCTCCTGGGGTGCAGCATCTGGGGTCCGGTTTGTTTTTGTTGCCAATCAACAATAAAGAATAGTTTGGAACAATTTGTATGTTTATTTAAATATAAGTCCTGATAATTGTGCTACTTTTTTTTTTCTTTTTCTATTTTTGCGGGTTGGTTCAGGTTCCTCTCTGATTAACATATATTTTTTCATTTGCTGTAAATGATGTTCAAGTTGGTCACACAGGGCTAATAACAGCCTGAGGTTGGTACTTGAATGCATGTTACAGATGACAAAACAGAGGTTACTGTCATAGTAGTCTCTCGAGACCGACTGTAGGTTCACACAATCTTCTAATGTTTCCACCTACTGCTTAATTTATGCTCCATCATACGACCTGGTGCCACGTGCCAAAAATAGCTGATCTACAAGCTCACAATAGGTTGCATCCGCTGTAACAGTACATGTTACATGGCCTTACCGCCTTACCTTGCAAGTACATTTGCGAAAGCCATGCAGCATTTTGTTTGTAGGTGTAATGGTTTTCTGCTGGTGTCACTCCAAATAGAGCCACAAGGGGGCATAATTGTATACAAAGGGATTCTACCGTTGCGCCTCAGCCTTAAACGGCCAGTCTGATGCGTCACAAGGGTATGGAGAGAGAACGCTGGAGCAACACGGACAGTTTAGGCCTTTTATTTAGTTAGGTGCAAGTACAACAGAATGACTGACGTTTTGGCATAATTATATATTAGTTTCAAATATTTCAGACATGATTTCAATTCGTCCAATACAGCTTAATGTTATATTATATTTATTTTACCTTTTTAATTAAGGTTATTTCTCACCATCCAGCTTGATCATTAGACAGACAGACTTTTTTCATCGCCCAACATAAATGACTGATTTGAAAATGTTAAACACAACAGTTGTTAAAGCCAACATGGGCCTATATGACGGTGTGTGTTTGCCCAAGGAGTCCTAAATAAAGTCATCTGGAGAACGTTGCTCAAGGATCAGCATAATGCACGCCCAAATGAAATCAAACATCTGGTTATGCACATCAATCCACCATAGAACCGAGTAGGACAGAACACTGTATCAATCCACCATAGAACCGAGTATGAAAGAACACTGTATCAATCCACCATAGAACCGAGTATGAAAGAACACTGTATGTGCTGCAGAGACACATGAGGGAGTCAGGGAGAACGCACAGAACTCAATACGGGGTCCACTCGTCAGAAACTAATGAAACGGCAGGAGGAGTTGACAACAGATAATTACAATTAGCCATTAGCTTCACAGTTGCGTTCAGATGGTAATGGTCAATGGCTGTATTAAAGAATGAAGCTGTTCAGAGCTATAGACTGGCCAGTCTCCTCATCCACAGCGGCCTTCGGTCAAAAAGTGTACAGAGAGCAAGGGTGGCAGTTCACGGTTCTTTATATAGTATTGCACACACAGGTACAGGTCAGAATAGTAGTATCTGTAGATAATAACAAACAAGAATACAATGGTTCACTGTAAGCAATCACATAACATACAGGCACATCATATAGGCTAGCATTAGCTTAGTGATCAGACATGTGCTAAACAAACAATTCAGCTAGCATGGTCCATGTGCTCAACAAACAATTCAGCTAGCAAATAAGGGTAGCTGCTAGAATGAACTAAACATCCACAGGTGACAGAAATAATCAATAGTGCTTTAACAAAGGCATACATGTAACTCAACAACTTACATGAGCATTCACTCATCTGACTGCATCTGCCTGTCTGATGCAAAAGGGTGGGTCAAATGGTGCAGCACCTACTTATAGACTAAGCAAAAGGCAAAAGGTGTCCTACACTCTGCCTGACTGAAAATAACATGACATACATTGCATCACACAACACCACCTACTGGTGGGAAGGGGGAATTCTGCACAGGCTGTGTGCAAAATCAGAGCAATTGCTCCAGCCAGTGAGGAGAACCGGGTTGTGACACCACTACAGACAAACAGACGGATGGACACACACACACACACACACACACACACACACACACACACACACACACACACACACACACACACACACACACACACACACACACACACACACACACACACAGAGGTTACTAGAATTATAGTAGGATACTCAACCCCTGTTCATTATAAAACTAATTTAGTTAAACTGATGGTAAGCCACATCTAAACAAGCATTTCAATGGTCCATGTTCTGCCAGCGAAAGGGCTTAACTTTTATATGAAACACATGTTAATGTTGGAGAAATCTGACATGTTAACAAAACAGTCAAAAAGGCAGGGACTTTAAATTGACACCAACATTATCCCTTATGCATACAATATCAAATAGTATACAGGCCAGTTGTTGAAGTATTTTGCATCCTGAACCATAATACATGGTACAAAATACACCCATACATAAACACCAAGGTAATTCTTCTTAGTATAGTAGAAAAGGTAACGTGGTGAGGTGCTGCATTCTCTGGCACCATATGAAGTTGTTTTTCATTAATTGACCTTTCGGCAGATAATCAATCAAATGACATGAAACAAATAGGCTATCATACATTTCGTAGCTGTCGGGCATAAACCTCTTATATCCATATTTAATGTTTCTTTAGTAAATTAACGCCCTACTTGATCATACTACAGCGTCACACAAAAGTATCAAAAATAGCAGATCTGCAAGCTTGAAATGCTAGTAACTTTTGTTGATCTGTTCCATTTGTGGCAGCCAACCAGTGGTGGAAAAAGTACTCACATTTTGTACTTAAGTGAAAGTATCTGCAATGTAGAAATGCTCTGTTACAAGTAAAAGTCCGGAATTCACAATTTACAGTAGCCTACAAAAGTATTGATATCAAAATGTACTTAAAGTACCAAAAGTAGAAAATACTCATTGTACAGAATGTCCCATTTGGCCATTTCATAATTTTTCAAATGTTATAAAATGTTTAAAAATAATTTGAAAATAGCAGATCTACAAGCTCACAATGCCTGCATTGAAGTGGGTTTGTAATAATAATAATCCAAATCTACTAAGTTATTATAGTAACTATGATCTTGGATGATCTTCAAAATAGTGTTTGCACTTTCTCAGTTTTTGGTCCGTGCATCTACATAAACGAAGTGCTTACCTCATGGACACGGATGTTACAATTATGTAGGGGCCCTCAAAAGTACCCGTATCTTCCGTATTGTTCAATAAAAAGCATTTTTATTCGATTGGTGGTCATTTTCTCATAGAGTTATAATGTATCTGAGTGCAATACACCTCCCAACCGATAGGGTCAAGTATTGAAAGCATATACGAAAATACAAAGAAAATGGCCAACGATCGGATTAAAATACTTTTTTTTATTGAACGATGGACGATACGGGTACTTCTGAGGACCCGTACATAATTTTAACATCCGTAACCATAGTGTAAGGGTTTATATTTGAAATCTGAAAGTTTAAGTAGATGTACGGGCCAAAATGGAAGAAAGTGCAAAATCAGGTTGAAGTTCATCCATGACGGTCGTGACAGACAGTCGTGTATCCATAGCTGCCCCTTATGCTGGAGTATGTTGGCCATAATAATCTGTTGTTGTTTCTCATTATGAATTCATTAAGGATCCATTCTTTTATGCTTATGCCTACCTGGAGGTTAATACTCTGAATTGTGGAAAACCCTGGAAACCCTGGCTACACCTCAAGGTGTTATTATTAGTAATAAAGAATTTCAATCACCATCATGTTCTCAATCTCATCTTCTACCCTGCTGTGTGTTCACCCCGCCCTCTAGTGGTTCTAAATTGCCATCTTAATAGTAATGTAGTGTTAATAGAATGGGGAGTTTGGATCAGCATTTGCACTAAGAATTACTGTGTAGCATATTTGTAGCAATTATAGCTGAACCTGCTTTGATGTACACAGTGGTTCAATGTGTCACATGTACTTACTGTACTGTACCCACATACTAATAATAATAATTCTTGAACCGCTTGAACTGCTTAGGCCACAGTTGAGATTTAAAGCAAATTTCAGTTTCCCTCTTCCAATGTAATAAAATGTGTATCACTTTTACTCTTTGTACTACTTTTGTTGAGGTGCGTGCATGTGTGCGTGCGTGTGCGTCTTTGTGTTCAGAACTGAAGCCATTCAGCTGCATCTGCTTTGATCTACAAAGAGGCAACACACTATCAGGCTTATGTGGAGATGGACCCCTCACAACCTGCAGTTAGTTTTCTTAAAGTTTTCATCATAATTGCCTGTCAAAGCATATAGGACCCTGGATGACAAACTCTATTGATCCTTGTTTATAATGGTAAAGCTGTCAGAGAGCACTCACAACTCATGTGGTCATATTGCACCATTGTTTAATAACCAGGATCATTTACATAATGATATCAACAACAGATATACAGCGAAGAGTCATGTTATACAGTACATCCTAAACACACTGATACGACTACTTCTCATCCTTAAGCCCATGACCCACATCATTCCAACACACTTTGCTAGTTTGGGAGGCAGAGCAGAGGCAGCTCCACTGATCACGTCCAACCCAGATTTGGCTCTAACAAGGGTTTGAATTCGTGCTATGCCACCAAAATGTGGAATGCCCTACCAAAAGTGGTGAAGGAGTGTAAAACCCTACTCTCCTTCAAAAATGCCCTAAAAGAGTACCTACAGATGGCTGCAATTCTAAACTGGCCCCTGTAAAAGTCCAAACCTAAATATCACTGGGATTGCTATTTAAGACAGTCAAACTCAATACCCTCATACCTGTCTAACTACTTCTCCAAAGTGAGTGACACACCCACAGCCACAACACTAGAGGGAGCGACCATGATATGATCTGGTACCACACAAAGTTACAATGTGGAATGCCCTGACACCATCCAATAAAGGATGGGAAACACTGGTTTCTTTCAAAACTGGCCGGAAAATTCTTACATTTCTGACTAATAAAGTATTCAATCAATCAATCAATAATCATGTCCTGAACATAATCAACCCCTGCTCATTGTTCTCCATAAAAATTATATTATTAAATTGATGGTCAGCCACATCTAAACATCTAATTTGATGGGCCGTGTCCATGGAGAGAAAAGGCTTTATGAAACACGTGGTAATGTTAGAAAAATCACCCACGTGTACAAAAAGGCAGGAATTGTAAACTTACACTAAAATTAAGACTTCATATTTTTGGAGGTTGATGACTTTTAGGTCCTGTACTGTAACACATGGTACAATATACACCCATGCATAAACACCATGCTGTTCCTTCTTCTGAGAACACCTGCTGGCTTACTCCTCCTCAAACTGCTCCACCACCTGGCACAGCTTGTCCACCAGCACTGTAGAATAGAGATAAATATCATTTATTTTGTGGGATGTTTACGACTACACCAAAAGGCATGAGTTGAAATGACCAAAGGGGTACAACAACAGTGACCAATGAGGTTAGGGTTAGAGGAACACAAGAACGCTCGCCCCGGGTCAAATCCGGCGACCTCGTAACAGTCACCATCAGGTATTCCTAAACGTAACCTCAGTAAAACAAGACATACAAGAACCGCTGAGGACGATCGGTCCGTGGAAAAAATGGGGGAGAGTGTTTTGGGGCGAGTGTTCCGGTTACCAGTTAGAGAGATAAAACCGGTGTTATTGATGTGAAACAATAAAATAAACTGTAATTTAATGCATTTTGACACAGTTTGCATTTCCGGTCTGGCGTGAGTAGACAAACCGGGATGAGACTCTTCACCCCATTGGAATAGTTTGCCCAGTCTACTCTAAATGGTAAATGGACAGAATTTATATAGCGCTTTACAATGTATTTCACATTCACCCATTCACACATTGATAGCAGAGGAAACCACGCAAGACACCAACCTGCTCATTGGGAGCAGTTAGGGGTTCAGTGTCTTGCTCAACACGTAGCCAGGAGGAGCCAGGGGTTGAACCTGGAACCTTCGGATTCCAAGACGCCCGCTCTACCTCCAGAGCCACTGCCGCCCCACTACTCTACTCTGTCTTCCCTGGGATAACACTGAACCTGGGTTTAAAGAAGCTGAACAGAATTACCTCCAGCTGTTGGCCTTTGGAAAGGATCATACCCACGACAGGCATCGATCAGTTCTCTCAGCTTTCTAGGACAGTCCTCAGGAAGTGGTTCTAGCACTCGCTTCTCCGCACACACTCTCTTAAAGATGTGGAGATCTGTGGTACAATCTGTTATGAGAGACATGTGTTATAATACACACTAAATGTAAAGAAAGTGTGCAAGGAAAGTGCAGTCTGCGTTAACCACTTTTTTCAGGACACATACCGTCAAAGGGTTTCTTGCGCGTTGCGATTTCCCACAGGACCATTCCAAGACTGGGAAAAGAAAAGAGAAATTCAGTGTGGTTTGGTTCATTAATTCATTTCAGTTATTGGCTCTAGGTCCAATTAGAATTAACTGGTCATCCTCTGAACTTTATTGTATTCATGCATTTTATTTGTTTGTATGTTTTATACTATGTTATTATTCTTATTACTGTCGAGGACTGACCTGTAAATCTCACATATCTTGCAGTATGGATGGTTGACACTGTCCAGCTCTTCAGGTGATCGGTAGCGCAGGCCGCACTTCTTTGGGCCCTTAGGGCTCCTTCTCAAGGACGTCTCTGTTTGTGCCAGCTCCAAACCACCCAGCTAGTGACAAAACAGACAGCCAACCAATGAATGACAATACAATATAATAATTACCATAGGAAATACAGAAAAAGGTGTTGGTATTAGTCTGTTGTCCATAAAACAAAAGTCACTAAGGAATATTTACTAGCTATATTAAAATAGTTTACTTTAAACCATTAAGACCGGGAAAGCATCTGTGTAGATTTTAGCTATATAGCAACAGATTTATTTCCAGAAAAATAGCAGACATACAAGCTCACTTGTACATCTGCTATGTTTGAAAAATGTGTTTGGAAGTGTTGCATTTGTTGCATTTTTAGCCTCCTTCTGGTTGTTTATGTTGAGTTAGCAAAATGTTTTTTTTAATGGTAGTGGATAGAGAGAGAGGATATTTGTCCAGCCAAGCACAACAGCAACCAATGGGCGTGAAGAGACTTGACAAAGGGTCAATTAGCCGAAAGAATAAGATTAAAATTGTTACATTTGAAAGATTATATACATGCAGTGAGCTGTGAACAAAATCAATCAAGGCAAAATGTATAATTTTTAGTAATTTCATACCAACTTAATATAAAATATATGCTTTATATTTAACTTTGTCATACCTTAACTCTGTAGCCTTCAGCTACCATGAACTTGTCGCTGGTGATGCTCCCATGGACTTTGGATTTTTGTTCTGACTGATGTAATCTGAGAGGAAACAATAGTAGTCAGTGTGTCATTAATCAGAATCAACAAGAGATTCATCAGAAGTCAAAAGCTTTATTAGAATGACATTTAATCTCTGTCGGGTGGCTCATGTACAAAACGTCAAGTCATATTCTTACTTATTGAACTCATTCTGAATCTAATTGGTTTGTTTTGTTCTACCAAAGACTTTCCACTGAGAACTCACCTGTAGATGCCTTGGGCAGCATCCAGACACATGCGAGCCTTCTTGTCCCAAGTTAGTTTGAACTTCGAGTTGTTGTCCAAAACCTCTCTCAGACTTCCCTTGGCACAGTACTCCATCACTATCTGTCCTGCTGGCAGGGAAAAGGATATATCATATGTTATAGGACAGTGGTTCTAAACCTTTTTAGGCTGCGACCCCCAAAAATAATCACATTTGAACTGGGGACCCCACCCCCCCCTGATAAGCACTTGGAATTGTAGGAGTTGAGGCATTACATTTAGTTTGACTCGTTTCCCACAGATACATTTTGTGAAAATAGCAGATCAACAAGCTCACAATACCTCGCAAAGCGAGACGTTTGCGAGGCGTTGTGAGCTTGTAGATCGTATTGTGAAAATAGCAGATCTACAATCTCACAATGCCTCGCAAAGTGAGGCGTTGTGAGCTTGTAGATCGGCTATTTTCACAATATTTGCCTCTTATATTATTTGACAATTTGGCCAATGTTTGACCAATTTTTTATAGTTTGTTGATGCATTGATGGTTTGTTTAATTTCTTTTTTTTATTTTTATTAAAAAGGTCTTAAAATCCTTAAATTGTCACTTTACTGTGATCTGGGGATCCCCTCAAAATCATGACCCTGGGGGTCCCAACCCACAGGTTGAGAACCACTGATATAGGAGACAGGCATTAAGTAGAAAAATGAAAGCAGATGATGACGTGGTTTCAATAATGCTTCTCAACAAGTAAAGCACAATTATAAAAATGACTCACCATTGGTACCCTCGAAACAGACTCCAAACAGCCGCAGTATGTGTGGTGATTCATAGCACATCATGGTTGCGATCTCCTTCTCGAATATCTTTATCACCTCGCTTTTAGGGAAATAATACAATACATAGATTAACACCCAGCCAGGCCCGCTCTCTCCCCACACTGTACCTGATTGACAGTAATGTTAATCTATTTTGCTCATTTACAGCAGTGGTTCTCAAACTTTTTCATGCCAAGGACCCCCAAATTGATATGTATTTGGCCACGGACCCCCTTTTGAAAATATTTTGTGCCAGGGACCCCAAGAAGAGAAGAAGTGTGTAAAAAACATTATTCAAACTTTTCCAAACATCTCCATATTTATATTTCCAAAATTATTTATCATCATTTATTTTAAGCCTAGAATCAAGCCATTCAGGCTCCTGGTGAATAATGACCATAAAACATTTAATTCTGTGAAGAATAAAGGGTATTTAAATGAGTAATTAAATATTCATTTTCTTCCTTCTTCACAGAATCATATATTGTATTATTATAGTATAACAATTTGTTCAATTCAAAACGTGTGCCGCAAACCTTGGTATAGTGGTCTGTGGACAGAGGTATCTTTTGATGGCCACAGGATATTTCCTGTATTCTCCCTTGTAGACTTCACAGATGTCAGTTTTCATGATGGGCGTTTTGGGATGATCAAAGGTCAGGTCTTCAGGGATGATCTTTCGGATGCCTTCAGGAATGATCTCAGACTTCTGAACTGATTATGGCAAAACCACCAATGAGATTAAAGAAGAAAACGAAAACATCAGACAGCTGTCAGTGAAACTAAATCCCTTTCTGGAATAAAAACATTGATAGCACAGTCTAAATCACTGAGGGATACTGCTGTGAACATATGACATGTGACAAAACTATCCTTATTTTACCACAGTGACTGGGGATTAGTTTTTCCTTAATTGTTTTATTCAAATTGAAAAAGTCTATATACAAAGCATAATGTGAAATGTCTAACAAATAAATAACCCTTCCTCTGAAGTCTGGGATGGAAATCATCCAGATGTATTATGGGTGAAATACAAAGTTGAATAGTTCACAAACCATGCACTATATTGAATGATATGTGGCAACTGACCTTCAAGTTGTTTACTTACGCATTTCAATCATTTGTTTCGCGTCTGCCTTAGCATCCGGTTTCAATGACATAGCATCCAGCTTCCCCTCCACAGTATCCTTTTGGTCCACCACATGTTGTAGAACTGTGAAATACATCCGATATTAAAGCCAATCACACAATCAACATTAACTTCATAAAGGCGTACCTACGTACAGCTTACATTTTAGACATTAGACACGGGTTCTGTAGAACCAGTGTCTACACTATTATACAGTCAACACTGGTAGACTAATAATAATAAAAATAATAATAATCATTAGACCTATTCCAAATTGAAATTCAGTTTTCAGCTCCCATACAACGCAAAAAAAGAAAGGCTGTACACATCTGGCTCAAAGAACAATGATAGACTTCTTGCACAAATGTATTTTATACAAAAGAAGACAAGACCCCCCTCCTCTCACTTTTCCGGATCTCTACACAATCCTTCTTCCTGTCTGCTTCATACTCTTTCCGTTGAGAATCTGCATCAAACAGCTTATGATCCATCTGCACCTGCAGATTCAGGCACAGCACCTGGAACGCGTCGTTGAGACGGTCGTTCAGGCTCTCAAACTCGTCCCCGTGGTTGTAGGTGTTCATGATTCGCTTGAAGAGAGTTTTCTTATCAGCGTTGTATTTTTTGACGACAACCCTAGCAGACTCCAGCGTGAGCTTGAGCTCCTTGAGGGCCGTGTACACCTTGGAGTCGGGAGAGATCTGGGCCCTTTTTCCCTGGATGGCCCTCAGCACTGGATCCAGCCCTTTCACACGGTCTTTCAGACGCGTGCATCGTTTCTTGTTGGCCTTGACCTCCTCGCAGAGAGTGTAGAGTGTAGTCGCTATGCCGAAGATGGGGTCTATGAAATCCATGACTGAAAGGAGAAAGGGGGACAGATAGGTTGAACTGCAATAGACTGCACAAACAACATTTTCACCATGTTTAAAAGGATCCCTGGCTAATAAGCCAAACATGCCTTACATGCATTCCATAAATTCCATAGGGCTAGACCACACTTGGGCAAATGACATCATCAACTTGCGACGGGCATTGCCCATATTGAGTGAAAGATGAACTGTTTCTAAAATAAATACAATATTTAAACTAAGGGATAGTTCACCCCCAAAATGACTCGATCGATTAGTCAACCCATGGAGACTAGAATTCATGGATATTTTTTAGTTTTTGTCGCGTTCCTAAGCCAATAATTTGATGACCGGCAGCGGTTCCGGTAAGAGACACAAAGAGTCTCCTTTGTGTCTCCTACCGGAACCGCCTACCGGTCTGCTAGTCATAAAATGATTGGCTTAGGAATGCGATCAAAACAAAAAAATATCCACAAATTCAAGTCTCCATGGGGTGACTAATCGATAAAAAGAAAGTCATCTTTTGGGTGAACTATCCCTTAAAGGGGAATACCATTCATTTTGAACATTGAACTATGTCTTTAATACACCTTAGAGCTGCTGTGGAAATAAGAAAAAAGTCATGATTGAGGTCATGTGATCAGTGACAGTGACATACGCACGGTGTACTTTTCATAGCATTCATTAGAATGGGGAATCTCACTTCCAGCTGATTCAGTGCGTATGTAGTAGTTTATAATGGTATTATGGTTACATATCACATTTAGCAAGACATAGTACTTGTAGATAGATATCAATTGGCTGAAAATGCTCTAATAAGTCTTAACTTTATATTCAAGACACACTGTTTCAGCTGGAAGTCAGATTCCCCATTCCTATGAATGCAGCAGCATAGAGGGCGGAGCCAAAAGTAAACCGTGCGTATGTCACTGATCACATGACCTCAATCAATTCTCCAGTTCTAGGCAACATAGAGGGATGGTGGGGAGACTTTTTTCTTATATCCACACAACGGCTCTAAGGTGTATTAAAGACATAGTTCAATGTTGAAAATGAGCGGTATTCCCTTTAATGTGTGTTTTCCCTTCTTATTAGCCAGGGATCCTTTTAAACATGTTCTTCGGGTATGTATGATGTCATAGTTATACACTAATAAGGATACACATGCTGTCTAACTCGTCTAACTCAGCGGTGACAAAGATTGCCACAGAATTGGAGGCACAGCAGGTCCAAGGAGCAGCCTCAGGCCACAGCTATACTATGTTATCCTATTAACCCATTAAGACCTGCATTCTACAAATGCCTTCTAAACCAGTAGTGCTTTCAAGATGTTTTAAAAAAAATCTTCTTTTTTTATAATAGCCATACCATTTTTTAATAGCCAACGCTAAAATCTAAACTGACAGATTCCCCGGTTTTAATGGGTTAACCCTGTAAAGCATTGTGCTCATGACACATACTTTAATTTAATGCATCAAATACAAAGACAGCATTGTCACACATAAGTGTATTGTGCAGATTCCATTATGTGTTGTACTTACAAATATAAAGCATACATTACAACTATCTGCACTTCTCAATCTCAGCTAATACTGCGGTGAGGACAGTCAACAGAGGAAGAGGCGGTCAGTCACTGGAGGCCACATGTATAACTATGTGTTTTCTCATGCAATGCATTGTATCCACTACACTGCCAGACTTTAATTTACTGCATGAATACAACAATATCATTATCAAAAGCACGTTGTTGGATGTGTATGGAACTCATTCTAATAAACAACCTATTTACAATAACAACAACCTTCACTTCTCAGCTGAGCGCAGAGAGGACAATAGACAGAGGATGAGCCAGTCAGAAGTGAACCAATCATTGGAAACAGCCGAGGCCCACAGGTCACTCATTTTAATCCCATAACCCTGTTATGCCTTGTAGCCACTACACTTACATATTGTCATTCAACATGTATACACAACATCATAATTGTCACAAACATTGTCATTTACAGTATATGACGTGCTGTATATACCATCAGTTGTAATATTTTTCTACATAGTTTAGGCCTACTACATGCAGAAAATAAATGATGATTTCTAATCTATATTATGCACACATTTGGCAACTTCCATCATAACTGTATTGATAAGTCATCCATGGTGTCCTATCCATCTTTGCAGAACCACTCTATGAGGTCCATCAATACGCATTGTAAAAGGACCTCAAAAAAGGACACACACTTCAGAAAAGCCTGGACACCTCCACTACAACTCTCGGAAATACGTTTTTCACACACAGAGTACGGATAGCGTCTGCATTTCATGCAATGCTGTCATGTTCCCTTGGGAAACATCAAAAGGTTCTGTTGGTAACAACTAACAAGTGCTTCCGTGCCTGTTGCCATTATGGAAGGATCCAACTCCAGCCATTCATTCATCACAGCCCTTCCTAAACTAAAATCTCTGTTTAACAGGAACTCTAACAAATCCATGCAATTCCAAGAATGTCACTGGTAATGGAGTTCAAACAAGGACCAAAGATGAGGACAGATGTACCACATAACTCCCTCTGCAACATGACAACAAAGCGTCTACTCTAACACCAAATGCTACCTCGTGTCCATTGTCACCTACACTTCTGCATGTATACACATTTGTCATTGCTACATGCACGCTCCTGAAGAGTGCTTTTTTCTAGTGTAAAGAACAATGAAATGGTGAAACTTTTGGTTTAGAGCGGCAGCTCCTAATACGGGTCAGCTTTGGCGAATGTGCTTTCAAAGGACTCTGCTGTGCAGTACTTTAGACATTCACATTCAAGCACCGAAGGCTGGTTTGTACTTAGTGCTTGTGCACCAGTGACGACAAGCTGTGAGCAAGTTTCTTTTAAGGGTTATAGGTTTCTTCAGGTCATAATACCAGTAGCACAACAAGTCTATGTTGTTTTTTCTCTTTCTTTTGTATTTCTTCGGACTGCCCCCTCGGGCTATAGTGTAATAACTGGCCCTACAAATACCCAACCTCTGAATCTCTGAAATCTAGACAAGACAAACTGGTCCTGTTGTCTCCCTGCTGTCAAACTATTTCAAAAATCACTTCTTAATAAACTGGATCATGATTCTATGTCTCTAGTAAAGCAGTTCATTTGAAAAGACTTAATACAGTACTACACTTTTCATCTTTATGAATATGCTACAGCAGTAATACCTCTGGGTATCTTGTATTGTTAAATGCCACAGATGGCCCTGACTGAAAAATACTGTTAATGTAACTCAGAGAGTGTAAAAGGGAACTGACACTTATAGTCCAGGGGCCAACACTGATATTCAACACAAATTGGTACCACCTAAGGTGACCGTAAAGTTTTTGTATTTTTGTCTTCCTACATGTCTCTAGTTTATATTTTGGTATGATAACCCTTCCAATCTTGTAGCTTAATGGCAGTTATCACTACCTACCGGCTAATGTATCCGGTAGGAGACACAAAGTAGAATCTTTGTGTCTCCTACCCCGGGCATCAAATTATTGCGACAAAAAACAAATATATCCATGTATTCAAGGCTTCATGGGGTGTGCAATTGATAGAAAATAAATATTATTTTGGGTGAATTCCTCCTTTAAGTTTTTCAGGGGGACTCTCTACCCATTCAGCTATGACCACCCCAGACCGAAGGAGGGTCAACTTTTACAAGCTTATGGAAAGCAGTCTTTTTGCAAACACCAAAAATCTGAGAAGTTATCAATTGCACACCCCATGAAGCCTTGAATACATGGATATATTTTGTTTTTTTGTCGCAATAATTTGATGCCCGGGGTAGGAGACACAAAGATTCTACTTTGTGTCTCCTACCGGATACATTAGCCGGTAGGTAGTGATAACTGCCATTAAGCTACAAGATTGGAAGGGTTATCATACCAAAATATAAACTAGAGACATGTAGGAAGACAAAAATACAAAAACTTTACGGTCACCTTAGGTGGTACCAAAATATGGCCTGGCCCCTGGACTATTATACAAAGCAAAATCCTCTACACTCTCACTGTTAAATGAACAGTGAGCGTGAGGATTGATCTGAGTTCATTTATATTGATACAGACACAGTGCACATATCATACTTACTGCAGTCAGACTCAGTGCTGTAGCAGGCCTACAGTCTGCTCTGTACTGTAGAGAGAACTGTGGACAGAATAAACAGGAAGCAGGAAAAGGAAATTACCATTACATTAAACTTAGCAACAAACTGATTTCAATAAAACACATTAAAGGACTTAAGGAGCTCATTTACCTGTAGTGAGTGTCGATGCAGGACGCCTGTTCACACCGAGGACACTGAACTGAAACTCGACTACAGCTTGTTTTTACAAGACTCTGCTCCTCCTATTTTCTCAACTTCCTCTCTGCCTGACAGTCTGACATACCTTTGTTGTTGGAACTCAGAGTGAGCCAATGGCTCCATGTCTGACACACCCAAGCGCAGATTGCTGACTTACTATATGATTTGATCAATAGAGCACCGAAGTCTGTAATTTACACATCCTACCTGGTTCGTGGTTTTCCAGCCCCGCTCTGAATCCCCATAGACGTGTTTAATATCGCGTCAAATAAGAACTGTGTTCCAAAAATAAACAAATGATCCCGGCGGTTTGACTCTTATGGATATGAAGCATCAACTGACGGTGAGAAAACGATAATGTTACTTCCGCCGAATTAGTTACATTTCCGCCAGAAACAGACTGTATCAAATATGAGTGACTGACTATGATAAACGATACAGAACCTCCTCCCTGATAGTATCGCTGAGACAGTTTGTTTATTTTTGGACCACAATTCTGAGACGATTCTAAGATGACCCAATGTTATTCTCCATAGAGAAATTACTTTACGAACCAGGGGATGAACAAGTGACGTCACACACATTGACAGGGGTTTCCCAGGGCTCTGTACTTGGTCCACTCCTTTTTACCCCATCCACGCCAAATCTCTTCGGCGTAATTACCTGATGTACAAGCCCATAACACGTTATGAGCTTGTACACGAAGGGAACTGACACTTATACAAAGCAAAATCCTATAGCCCATAACACGTTATGAGCTTGTAGATCTGCTATGTTCGCTGAATGTAATAGGGACACTATGGGGTTCATGTGGTTAATCGGTTAATGGGTAACCGGAACGCTCACCCCAAAACACACTCGGCTCGATTTATTTTGCGGAACGCTCGCCCCCTAGTGACGCAACACTCGCCCCGTTTGACGTGGAATGTTCGCCCCCCAGCGGGGGACCACTCGCCCCACTTGACGCAGAACCTAACCCAAACAATCAAAAAAAGAAACATCCACAATCAAAAGAGAAGAGAGAATACTTCTCTCTGTAAGCGGTCTCTGTCCACTCAACTTTTCAAGGCATTCAACTGTCGAAATAACTGCTATTTATCATGGGAAATAATTATTCATAATTTTATGAGGAAAGAAATGCAAAAATAAATCATGGGCATAATCACATATTACCAGTTTTATTCACATGCCATTGTTCTTCTCCCAAATCCTAGAGTCAGTTGGTGGTTGACACTGTGAAGTCATCTTATCTCGTGTGTATGTCAGTGGGGGGGAAGGACCTTTCACCATCGATGGACTCAGGGCACTCCATGAAGTGTGTCCTTAAGGGGGTTATAAGAACAGTCTAACAGAAGACATTGTAATGCATCTTTCTGTGTTCATAACTGTCATATTGGGCGATAAGGCTAAACAACACCTCAATTCTCTGAAATGTCAGCCTACAAACCTCATATCCTGAATATAGATGTTTGTCTCCGTGGGTAGAGCTACAGTGAAGGGGGAGGACACAGAGGGAGCTAATGACGAGCCAGAGGTTGGTACGTCAGGTGAACGAACGCATGTTACAAATGACAAACCACCAGTGGTGGAAGAAGTACTCACATTTTGTACTTAAGTAAAAGTACCAATACCACATTGTAGACATACAAAAGTCCGATATAGAAAAGATTACTAAGTATTTGCATTAAAATATACTCAAGTACTGAAAGTAAAAGTACTGGATTCAGCCCCGCCCCTCTGCTTCAGCTGCTAAGTTGGCATATCGCAGCCTTTTCCGTTCTAATGCCTCATCGATGGCGTCCTCCCATGGGACCGTCAGCTCAACGATGAAGACACGCCGGCAGGATTTGGACCATGCAGAGGACCAGGATCTGGGCGCAGGTTGGTCGCTGCAAATTCGGGTGGGAAAGTAAGCCTCTGGCTGAGGTCTACCCGCATGTTGCCCGGGCTGCATTCAGTGGGCCTGAGTCTGGAGGCGATGGCTTGGTCCGCCGTGTCTCCCCTTCCCGGATGAAGGTTGTTTTCCGTGGTAAGGTTGTCTAGGCATTTAGAGGCACGGCGTTGGTGGTTACTCTCTTGTTCTCAAGTTCGGCAGCCACAGCACTTGACTTCAGTACCTGGTTATGGCGCCAGGTGTATCTTCCTTGAGTTAGGAAGATACACCTGGCCATAAATGGGTTGCTGGGGCTGCACACTGGAGACAGGCTGGGTCCTCTCCATACCAGAGATGGTTGGCGTGGGCAAACTTAGCCTATTAGACTCCATGCTCCACAGTTCCTTCCATGGAATTTTCCTCCTCTCCACGCCCTCCCACTTCATCCAGCGGCCTTGCTGGGCTTGGCACACCTGGCTGCTTCCTCCTGGTGGCGCACAACACATTGCGTTGTGAGCTTGCAGATCGACTATTTAAAAAAAAAGGTACACACGCACAGTGCCCTTTTTCAGTTTACAGCAGCACTTCAACAGGGGGTCCGGGACCCCTAGGGGGTCCTCAGAGTTACTACAGGGGGTCCGCCAAATCTTTATGTGATAAGATTTTTCTTTTTACCATAACCACTCGAAACCTAGCATCCCTTTTCTGAGGAGAACTTTAGCCAAAAATAGCAGATCTACAAGCTCACAACGCCTCGCGCTGCGAGGCGTTGTGGGCTTGTAGATCGGCTATTTTTGGCAAAGAGGTAGAGGGAAAAAAGAGCAGACCAAGTAAAAAAAAAAAAAGTATAATTTACTTGAGCACCTGCCCCTC
This sequence comes from Gymnoscopelus microlampas, assembly GCF_963454915.1. Taxonomy (NCBI): domain Eukaryota; kingdom Metazoa; phylum Chordata; class Actinopteri; order Myctophiformes; family Myctophidae; genus Gymnoscopelus; species Gymnoscopelus microlampas. The sequence continues at coordinate 2,722,343 of NC_139943.1, forward strand.
AAAATGTCTGTGTACGCCACTGCACATGCAGTGCCCGGATGGGACCGATCTATGTTTGTGTATTTGGAATACATGAAATAAGATCACAGACATTCTAGGGCTAGCTCTTCTCTATCTAGCCTTGGATCAAGACGGTCATAATATTATGACAGTCTTATCAAGGCTATTCTCTATCCTTCCCTTTCCCGAAAACTAAATGACGAACTCGTACAATAGTAGCAGTGATGGAAGAAGTAGGCTACTCACGTTTTACTTAAGAAAAAGTATCAATACTGCAAGGTAGAAATACTCTGTTACAAGTAAAAGTCTGGAATTCAAAATGTACTTGAGTCGTACAAAAGTAGGCTATTGGTATTAAAATGGTACTTAAAGTACCAAAAGTAGGAAGTAGCCTACTCATTATGCAGAATGTCCCATTTCACAAGTTTTGAAATGTATAAATTGTATAAAAGTCTTTTGGAAATCTACAAGCTCTGTATATAGAGTTGAAGTGGTTAATGTAGGTACAGGTAGCCTATGTTTTTTTTATAGTAATCAAAATCTACAAAGAAAGTAACTGGTAACTAACATTTTAAAATAATTGTAGTGGAGTAAAAGTACATTATATTTGCCTCTGAGATGTAGTGGAATAGAAGTAAAGCTACTGAAAACTGGAAATACTCCAGTAAAGTAAAAGAATACCTCAAAATTGTACTTAATATAGCAAATAGAGCTTTGTTCTTGTGTATTGTTGTTTGTGGCCCCAGTGGGGAGACACTAAATGTAATTTCTCTTCCAGGTCTCTAGCTGAAAAAGTTTAGAAACCCCTGCAGGGTGTTAGGCCAGACAATGGGCAGCAGTCAGTGTTGCCATGTCCGCTTATTATAAGCGACTTTGGGCTTATTCTTCTGTGAAGTTACGGGTTGCGTTTTTTTGGGCATGTTTCTATGTTCTAAAGTGTAGTTGCTTATTTGGGCTTGTTTCACTTTTTTTTTAATATTTATTTTATATAAGTAGTTCTCAAATATTTTCATGTCAAATACCCCCAAATGAATATGTATTCGTCCCTAACCCCCATCTGTTTTGTGCCCGTGATTTGTGTTGTTAGAATAAAAAAAACAACAACTATCATTTCAAGATGTTTTGAAAATAGCAGATCTACAAGCTTACAACTCATCGCAATGCCTTGTGAGCTTGTAGACCGGCTATTTTCAAGCTACATATAGCTATGTTTAAAGTACAGTACTCATGTAGTCACTTCTTTTGGGCTTGTTTTCCCCATACCATGGTTGCTTATTTCTCTCACAAAATCCGACAAGTCGTGGCAACACTGGCAGTCTCCCACGGCAGCAGCTGCGTTCATAGTTGAACGTTCTCCTTATTTCAGGTCAGATTCCTCTTGTGTCACTTAATAACAACGTTTATATTGTAGCACACACAATAAGATAAGATAACAATAGGTCTTAGGAGAGTGTGTTAGCATAGCCATGGTTCACATGACGCTCGTTAAGCTGACAGTCATGTTTATGGGCTAGTGTTAGCATAGCTGCTAACGCTAGTGTTAGCATAGCTGCTAACGCTAGTGTTAGCAAGCAAGTCAAGAGCTATATATATGACCGTCTTCATCCAAGGCTTTGCAAGAGCAGATGTGTTGTTGTTGTTGTTGTTGTTGGAATGTGTTGTGGAACCTCATGATCATTTTACACCATGTTGTTAACCAATAACTCATTAGAACTACATTTAACATATGCAATACTTACAGAAGGGGAGCTAAATGCTAAAAGTAGAGGAGGTTAACCTCTAGCTCTGGTCCATAGTAACGTCGCGTCACCAGTCTTTCCACGTCGGAGGAAAGCCTGGTATGCGTTATTAAAGATCCGTGTGATCCGGTCTAGGCCACGCCTACTGAAATAAATAAATAATACTAATTATCTTTCCGGATTTTGCCCATCCGGTTTTGCGGAGCCGCTTTGTTTTGGTTCCCCAATCCCTATTTAAATGGAATAGAATTTCCGGTAAACAGACATTTCGCCCTAAATCCATTTCGCCCGTGTTTTGAGCGGACATTTCGCCCACCCCCAGACATTTCGCCCATACATTTCGCCCACCCCCAGACGGTTTTCCCAGACATTTCGCCCACCCCTGACGTTTCGCCCAGACATTTCGCCCGACATTCATTATAAATATTTATTACACGGCTTGGTTGAATGCTCGATTCTGATTGGTCAGTCATCGGTCATTATTTCTGGATAATGACCGATGATAATGACCGGTGAGACCGACGGGGAAACTGTGTAATCAGAGACTCAGAACACCTGCTCATATCAACCTGCGCTGCTTGGTTTTATGCTTTATCCAACATGACAGCCATGTAAACAAACAAACAATGTCCTTTACAACTAAACGTTGCTCTCAACAATGTTTTTGAAAACATTTGAAGTGAGAAATAGACGATGCAATGAATCATAAGTGATTCTATTTGATCCACTACACTTCCTTGTTTATCGTGGCACAACAACGGGGGAATACCAAAACACTCGCCCCAAAACATAGTCGCCCCGGGGCAAATCCGGCGGTATTACAGGCAAATTGGCAGTAAATAGAATGGGGGGCGAGTGTGTTTTAGGGCGAGTTTTTTTCCATTTCGTCATTTGTTTTTGCGAGGCGAACTTGTCCGCCCAGCCCAATACTTATGGAATACTTTCATTGCCGTAAGCAAGGAAATACTTCGTTTTGTTGTTACTTTTGGGTAAATGTATTTATGTATTTATTAAGTAGCCGTGTAATAAGCGGGATAATGCATGGGGAGGTAGTCATTATTGAAATTTAAAGCCCTTCAGGGCGATTAACCACCTCGGCTTCGCCTCGGTGGTTAATCGCCCTGTCGGGCTTTACATTTCAATAATGACTACCTCCCCATGCATTATCCCTTGCATAATCAATCAGTTGTGCGAGATTCATTAGAAATGGCCTTATTTAAGAGGGGAATTTCCAGTCATCCGCGGACTAGTTTTTTTCGCCGATAAAGTATAGTTTTGGACCATAACGGAGGCGCGCCGACTCAGCAGACCTTGAGGCTGAGGAGTTGCGCCCAAGCGCCTCCAGGCGCGAGTGCCCGCAACGACCACCCGATGGTCCTGCTAGTCGACTACGCGCCGTCCGAGTTATGTACCGATAGGGACAGAATCGTAAATATTTTTCGTGGGGACTGCGTTTGCCCCACTGACTGCGTCTCTCACACACACACACACACACACACACACACACACACACACACACACACACACACACACACACACACACACACACACACACACACACACACACACACACACACACACACACACACACACACACACACACACACACACACACACACACACAGAGAGAGAGAGAGCTTTTATCTAACCCTAACCCTCTCTCATTCTCGCACACAAACGGCCAGCTAGCTTCACTATCTATGGGCGAAATGTCTGGGCGAAATGTCCGCGAAAATGGGCAATATGTATGGCCGAAATGTCCGAATTTTTGGGCGAAATGTCCGACTTTTTGGGCAAACTGCGGAATGGGCGAAATGACTGGTATTCGAATTTCCCAGTGGGATAATACAGACGCTATGAATAGTCTCCGGAAGTACACTCACATTTATATTTTAAAATAAAAAGCAAAACTACGCCGCATCAAGGATTTTATTAGGACAGACTTATTTTGGGGTGAAGTCTTTCCGGATCTGCCCATCCGGCCGCCTGATGCCGCGGATGATGCACCTGGTGACGTAGGGTTACTTCCGCCCGCGACCGGATCATAGACCCGAAAACCCTAGATTAGAAGGAGTTCTCCTTAAGGCTATGGGACTTTCGACTTTCGAGCCTTTAAAAATACACTTTCGCTACTCACCGAAACAAAGATGGTTTTATGGAGTTGAAAGCCAACTCTACCAAGTGGGAACACTCTGATGCCCTCAACTCAAGTTTAAAATACACTTTTTGGCCAAATTGTAATATATTTAACTGTAAAGAGAACATTATTTAGTTACTCTAATGCGCCATCAATGGAATTTTTCTGTTGACCGGATCTGTAGTGGGCACAGCGGAGTAACTAAAGAGAGAGATGCGAGTGTGTGCCACACACACACATACACACTGAATAAGCAAGGTAAGGAGCGCAATTTCTTAGCAAGTAAAGGAAATAAGGCAACGCCATTAAATAGTCAGCTGTTGCTCGAGGCAGGCGTTTTCGCGTGGCGTCGCTTATGCCAAAGTCCAGTGATGTTTTTAAGCCTTTTTTTTGGTCTTTTTTTTTGTGCGACTCAGGCATGTGTGCAGTAGAAGCCTAAAGCTGTACAATCAGTGTTCCCAGGTCTGCTTATTATAAGCAGACCTTATTTTCCTGTAACGTCGCTTGTAAATATTCATAGTTGCGGTTTGGTTTTGTTTGGGCTTGTTACGGAAGTGTAGTTGCTTATTTGGCCTTGCTTTCAAGAGGTGAGATCTTCAAGGCAACAATGCGTCGAGGCGCGACGCGTTGTTAGCTTGTAGATCTGTTCTCCAAATTTGTGACGTAAGTGACGTCAGACCACTTCCGGTGCTTCTGGAATATTATTGCATAATAATGGCGTTTCATATAAACTGTACGTTGTGCAATGTACGCAAAGGTGGAAAAGAAGATGGCTGCCAAGCCAGAGCCATGAGCAATTCTTGTAGCAAGTTGGGAGAGAATTGGACAACTGCTTGACTCTAATCTAGTAGTCCGTAAGCAGAAATACAGGCTGCTGGACCTCAATTATTGTAGCAAGATGGGATGCATAGCAGCAGAAACATCAAGAACAGATGGGCTACTTACACCTTATTTACTTAAGACCATTTTTTGCATTGCAGGAGTCCATCTTTTGATACTTTTATTTCCTTGTGTAATCTTAAATCAAGTGTGATTGCTTCCCTAATATATAAATCCCACGATCTTTGAACCCAAGATTCATATTTTGGAAAGTTGACTTCAAATGGTTATTTTTTACACCACGGCTGTGTCTCCAGTAATTTAAGTCATTATTCAATTTGTTCATTTCAGACCCAGTGTGTGGAGTCCAGACTGCAGGTGAAGATGAACTCTCCAGACTCAGCCAGGGACATTTCTATTAAACAGGAGGAACCTGAAGACCACCCACACCTCAGTACGTGTTTTAACTATATGATAATCTTGGCAGAAAATATGACAATTATAATATCCGGATATTATAAGTCCCAGGACTTTTTGTGTCATCATCCTTTTTCCCTAAATGTTTTACTGTACCTCTGTGCTATTATTATTTTTAGACTAATAAAGTATTCAATCAATCAATGACTCAATCAATATGCATAGGCATCATTACATATGCAATACAAAAGAAAAACTGCACCACATTGTACATTTTTGGTTTCCAAAAACATTTGAGGTGAGAAATAGGGCAGTAACATACACTTGATTCGGCACTGCCTTGTTGCAGTGACACTGTACAACGTAACAAGTTTAGATCACATACTTTAAATCACATTATGTACGCTGTGTGACTGTTGTAAACATTGAGCTTGAAAACTCAGTTGTGATTGCCTCAGAGCCACCCACTTTCACTAGAAATTAGGTTAAAATATGGTTGCAAAAGGCCATTTCAGCTGGTCTTTAAGTGGTTAACAACATTCAACTATTATTACATACATACTACTATTCTTCTTCAACTATTTCCAGATTTCAGTGCATGGCACTTCACTAGAAAGCTTACAGGCTGCACTTTAGTACATTGTGCTGCAAGTCATGGTCATGTTTCAGTCTTACAGATTATTAGATGTAAACAAAATACTTGCTTGGCCTACTGGCAGCATGCACAAGAACTTTGATGCTGATCGGTACAGTGGTTTGTTAAATTAGCCCCAGACACAGACGGATTCTTATTTAGTAACTGTTTGGTCAGTCTTAGTAGATAATAGCTTTGTACATGGAACATGGAAGATAGAAAAATAGATTTACATTTTAAGAATCCAGTGTTGACTATCATGTTATTTTTCTCCTCCTAGCCATCCTGCACATGGTTGTGTGTAAAGAGGAGGTTTCTCCTAAACAGGAGAGGAGCCCCAGTCTGCTCCAGGAGGAACCAGAGCCTCCAAAGATTAAAGAGGAACAGGAAGAGCTACTTCAAAGACCAGAGGACCCTGTTGGGTCAATGTTGACATTACTAGCAGTGAAAGCTGAAGTTGATGAAGACATCACTTCACACTGCTCTGAAGTTGAAGTTGAGCTTGAATCTGACACTGAAGTCACTGAAGACAGTGATGATTGGGGGGAGACAAGTGGGGGTGTCCACACTGGAGAAAAAACGTTCCAGTGTAAACTGCGTAACTGTAACAAGATTTTCAGAGGTTTACATCGTCTCAACATACACCAGCGTGTCCATGCTGGAGAAAAACCTTTCCAGTGTGAGCTGTGTAACAAGAGTTTCAGCTTATCATGTCTTCTCAAGACACACCAGTATGTCCACACTGGAGAAAAACCTTTCCCCTGTGAACATTGCGACAAAGGTTTCACACGGTCAGATGACTTGAAGAGACACCAGTATGTCCACACTGGAGAAAAAAAACCTTTCCACTGTAAAATGTGTAACAAGAGTTTCTGCCGTTCATATTATAAGATACACCAGCGTATCCACACTGGAGAAAAACCTTTCCACTGTAAACATTGTGACAAGAGTTTCATTGACTCAGGTTCCCTCAAGATACACCAGCGTATCCACACTGGAGAAAAGCCTTTCCACTGTAAACATTGTGACAAGAGTTTCATTGACTCTGGTTCCCTCACGATACACCAGCGTATCCACACTGGAGGACAGCCTTTCCACTGTAAACATTGTGACAAATGTTTCAGTGTGCCAAGTAGCCTGAAGATTCATCAGCGTGTACACACTGGAGAAAAACCTTTTCAATGTAATCGGTGTGACAAATGTTTCAGTGTGTCAAGTAGTCTGAAGAGTCATCAGCGTGTCCATGTCTGGAGAAAACCTTTCCAATGTAAACATTGTGACAAGAGTTTCAATGTGTCAAGTTCCCTCGAGAGACACCACCAGCGCATCCATACTGAAGTTGAGTTTGAATCTGAAACTGCAGTCGCTAAAAACAATAATATTTGGGGGGAGAGAAGTGGGGGTGTCCACACTGGAGAAAAAACGTTCCACTGTAAAATTTGTAACAAGAGTTTCAGCCGTTCATATTATACGATGCACCAGCGCATCCACACTGGAGAAAAACCTTTTCAATGTAATCGGTGTGACAAATGTTTCAGTTTTTCAAGTGCCCTGAAGAGTCATCAGCGTGTCCATGTCTGGAGAAAACCTTTCCAATGTAAACATTGTGACAAGAGTTTCAAAGTGTCAAGTTCCCTCGAGAGACACCAGCGTATCCACACTATAGAATAAACCTTCCCACTGTAAACATTGTAACAACATTTTCAATACCCCAGGTGACCTGAAAAAACATCAGCTTATCCACACTGGAGAGAAACCTTTCCATCCTACACAATGTGATAGGAGTTTCAGTAGGTCAGGTGACCTGGACAGACACCAGCGTGTCCACACTGGAGAGAAACCTTTCCAATGTAAATTTTGGATGATTATTGGAAAGAAGAATGCAAAAGATTTTTTAAGACAACACAATCCAAGTATTGGAAAGACTTTGCTTGGAAAATGAATATGGGGATTTCTGTAACAACCAAAATGTTATCAAAATACAGACCAGCAGGCAGTGCTGAATGCTGGAGGAAATGTGCAGAACTGGAAGCCAATCATACACACATTTTCGGTTTTGGGAGATGAAAATAAATATAACTAATACATTTTCCTCAAGGAAACCCATACACCCAATCAATATTTTATTAGGTATTATTCCATCATAAATATACAGGGATAAATATCTGTATACAATATTACATATCGCTGCCTTAAACCCACCATCTATTAATAATTGGAAGATAACAGTCGAAGAGATTAAAGAGATGGAAATAATTACTTAAAAAATTTGAAACCGTGAAGATGAATTTGAAAGAAACTGGAGTAAATGTGACTCAGAAATACATAGTAGTACTACAGGAAAGCTATCCCTGTCCCCCTCCCTTTTCTTTTGTTTTATTTGTTCTCTCTTATATTACCTTCTTTATTCCACCCCCCCCCTTTTTTATTTTTTTGTATTATTAATTTCTGTTTGTATATGTATTAAAACAAATAAAAAATGATGCAGGATGAATTAAACAAGTAAAGGAAACTTGTAAGATAATTAAATGAAATCAATAACATGTAATATACGAACCTGTTTGTAAACAAATCAATGGTGAATATTGTAGAAGATGAATGTGTTCTCTCTCCTTTAATATTGGATTAAATTTGTAACCCACCTGAAAATGTATTTTCTGTTTGCTAAAGAGCAAGGAGAGACAGGGACAGCACTGTTACTGAATATAACAATGAATACTTTAAGAATATACTGTAGGTCTTTAACTTTAACAAAACCCTTTTGTTTAACAGCACCTTAAAGGGAGACTTACATCATATATGGTTTATTCTGTCCAGTTTTACATAACTAAGTAAAAGTCATAACCTAAACCCCCCCTTTTTTCTTCTCAAACTTTTTACTGTACTATTACGTTTTTCTTATTTTTCATTTTGTGACATTAAGGGTGCGTTCGGAAATTACGCACCGGAGCACACTTGCCTATTAGTTTGTATTGGCCAGTGCGCTCAGTGCTGTATTTTCGAACGCACCCTAAATGACAGACAGATATACACTACTATGTGTATATCTGTCTGTAATTTAACACTATGATATGAGTACATGAGGACCCCATTTGAAACAAGCCATTAGGCTTTCATGGGTTTTTCAATCCTATTTAGTTGACCTTGTATTTAAACTGCACTTTCATGTGCTTTTTTTCTGCAAACTTAAAGTATTCAATCAATCAAACAACACATTCCCTGCCATTGATGCAGATCTACGTCATTTAAATCATTATTTTTTAATATTACGCTAGAGGGCGCTCTTCCCCTGGTCTAGGTCAAGTTCAGCCCCCATGGTCACACTAAAGCCGGCGCCACTGGTTGAGGGCGATATCTTTTGAAAAAACATTTTAAAATAGTTCAAATAGCCGATCTACAAGCTCACAACGTTCCACATATATACATAATAGGAATTGAAGGATTAATATGACTGTGTGTGTGTGTGTGTGTGTGTGTGTGTGTGTGTGTGTGTGTGTGTGTGTGTTTAAAAGTGTGTGTGCACTTAAGACTTCTGGTGATTAGTTGTTTCGTTCCCTACCTATGTTGAATGCACTTATTGTAGGTCGCTTTGGATAAAAGCTCTGCTAAATGACTGTAATGTAATGTGTGTTATAAGGACAGCCAGGGAACTACATTTTGCTAGGTCTTCAATGCGATGGTGACACCTGGTGGTTAAATAGAAACAACACAATGTTGGTTTATGACAATAAATGCCTTCTTTGCTGCTCTGTGCTCTCTGTATTGCCAAATACATATCAGACAGGCTTGTATTCTCACACATCACCTTAAAATGTACACATTTGTACCAAGGATGTGTGGGTGGTAGTTATGTCCATCTGTGATTATTATCATTTGATTATATGACGGTGACCTGTTCCTGTCGTTTCCTTGCTCTTCTCTATCTAGCCTCAAACTGGTCATAATATGTTGACAGTCTAATGCTGCGTTCACACCAAAGGAAGCTGAACACAAAAAAAGCAGCTTCAAGGATGAGATCTGGGTTCTCTGGGTTCTTTCTCAAAAAGCACGCTTTTCTATTTAAGCTTTTAAAAGCTCATCAAAACATGTAAGAAGCTGATTTGCATAGAGATAACATTGAAAATATAAGCTGATTCATTGTTTGATTTCTTTTGTTGTGAACGCAGCTTACTCTTATCAAGGCGACTCTGTCCTTCCCTTTCCCGAAAACAACAAATGATGAACATGTACAATAATAGCAGTGATGGAAGAAGTACTCACATGTTATACTTAAGTAAAAGTATCAATACTGCAAGGTTCCATAATATTATGCATTATAAGATGCAATTCAACATTTGACCAGTAGGGGAATCAAATCAGTAATGTTATCTCTACGGGCGCAACTCTTGCGCAATGTCTTAAAAACATGTAACCGGCTGAGGACAGAGGCGAATTAAACGCTTTTTTCAACTCGTTGGATAGATTTTATGGTACGTTAAAATTGCAAACATCTGAGAGCATTTCAGAAAACCTTTACTTTTTGGATACGATGTGCAGAAAGGGGTAAGAAACATGTAAAGTGCGGAAAATTTTCACCCAAACGGCACCGGGCCACGTAGGACCTCATCTCGGAGCTACATAGCGGAGGGAGAGGTTCTAAATGGGTCTAGGTCTCGAGCTGATAAGCGGCTTTGGGCTTATTCTTCTGTGAAGTTGCCGGTTGCGGTTTTTTTGGAGGAACTAGGAGGAACTGTCATTTGAGATATCCGAAACGTCATTCTTCCTAGGAGGAATGACGTCACTTTTCCCATTCATGTGTATTGGGCTTTGAGTTTCGGATATCCGTAACTGCATTCTGGATATCTAAAAGCAACATTCTGGATATCTGCAATAGAATTCTTACTAGGAGGATCTACTCTTTCAGATATCTACAATGCAGTTCTTACTAGGACAAACTACCATTTTAGATATCCGAAATTAAAAAATCATTCCAGACCTCCGTAATTACATTTAGTATATCCATTAATTCATTGTTACTAGGACAAATGGAATTATGGATATCCACAATTCATATTATTACTAGTAAAAATGTAATTTCAGATATCTGCAATTAGTATTATGACTAGGAACAATACAATTACAGATATACATAAATATGTTATGGATATCTGGTGACAGGTAGATAAGACGCCATTTTAACATAAAAGGGTTGATTGACTATCTACAATTATATTTTAGATATCTCAAATAGCATTTCTCCTAGTAAAAACTGTATTCTTACTAGTCATAATGGTAATTAAATATATCCAAAATACATTCTTACTAGTAGAAATTGTATTTCACGATATCTAAAGCTGTATTTGTCCTAGTCAAAATTAATCTTGAAATCCTTAAAAAAAATAAGTAGCCGGTTTAACATTTAATAGCTAGACTGAATATGTATAATAGATATCTATAATTCAGTTCTTCCTAGTCAAAACTAACGTTTCGGATATCCGTAATGAAATTCCTCCTAGGAGGAACTGTCATTTGAGATATCCGACACGTCATTCTTCCTAGGAGGAATGACATCACTTTTCCCATTCATGTGTATTGGGCTTTGAGTTTCGGATATCCGTAATTGCATTCTGGATATCTAAAACCAACATTCTGGATATCTACAATTGAATTCTTACTAGGAGGATCTACTCTTTCAGATATCTACAACACAGTTTTTACTAGGACAAACTACCATTTTAGATATCCGAAATTAAAAAAATCGTTCCAGACCTCCATAATTACATTTTGTACATCCAAAATGTAATTAAATATAACCACAATTCATATAGACCAATTATTTGTTTACTAACATTGAGCCTGGACGCACAGGTGATTGTTTCACGCAATCAATTCCCAACCTGTTTCGGGGTGCACTGGTTTCAGCACACCCCAACCCCCTCTTGTGTGTGTTGGCTAGTGAGACGCGTCCTAACGAGACCTGATATAATGGGTTTCGTTGCGCGCATACTGGCTGCACGCAGCCAGTATGACGTCGTCTGTTAAGGGGTCTATTATGACTAGTACTAATGGAATTATGGATATCCACAACTGCAATTGTGCTAGGAACATTACAGTTCAATATATCTGTATTTATATTATCGATATCCGTAATTGTAATTCTTCCTATCCATAATGCAGTTTTAGATATCTATAACTGTAATATGATCGCTTTCCTTCCACCTGCAGAGGGCGCTGTTTTCCTTTTTTTTTTATGGGTTCCCAAGATCGAACGCTCATTGATGCTTCAGTAAAATCCTATACAAGCAAATGACCACGCTGATTGTCAAATACATTTATTATGTTAATGTCGCCATTGTCTGAAATGAGTCCAATCCTCACCTTTGTTTAGGGTTACACATGTCCTCTCCATATCCAGATCACACTGGAGCCATGTTGATTAATTATATCAATGTCAGTTGTTGCCTAGGTCAGTGGTTCTCAACATGAGGTCCGGGGAACAACAAGGGCCATTAAGGGGCTCCCCAGCAAATTGATAATTAAACATGCCAGAATATCATAAATTAGACAATTTAGACAGATAGATATACACTACTCTGCAGAACATCATCTAAGCAATTTAAAAAATAGGAGAAAAATCTGACAATGAAATTCTTTCTTAATCACTTTATTTTTGGTGAATGTTCACCTAGTGCAGTGTTTCTCCCAGTCCTTCCTTAAGGGGGTTCCAGGGGGTCAGTTAGGAACCAAATGGATGAATGGATGAATGGATGAACAGGGGTCTTCAACAGGGGGTCCGGGACCCCTAGGGGGTCCTCAGAGTTACTACAGGGGGTCCGCTAAATATCCCTTTTCTGAGGAGAACTTGACGCCTCGCAGCGCGAGGCGTTGTGAGCTTGTAGATCTGCTATTTTTGGCAAAGAGGCGTAGAGGAAAAAAAGAGCAGACCAAGAGAACAAAAAAAGTTAATCTGAAACACAATTTTATACAATATAGAAGAGGGGGTCCCTGCTTAATCTCCCTCTCAGCTAGGTGGTCCTTGGCCTGAAAACGTTGACGGCCCCTGCCCTACGGGGGAGGCATGCGTTAATCCGACAGACCTTTTCTCCGACTATGTGGCATCCGCGTGCGGTTAGGGTTAGGGTGCGGGTTTGGTTCGGGTTTACTGTTTAATGTCGGAGCACTGCGCTGTCGGAGGAATGCGCTGTCGGTATTGCACCCGCCCTACGGAACCTCTCCCTCCGCTGTATAGCTCCGAGATGAGCTATATAGCGGAGGGAGAGGTTCCGATTGGATTTATTATACACATTGATTTTTGAATAGGCCTTTGGCATTAGGCATTGTACTACATTGACTAGAGGGTGTATGAAACGAAAGACTGCCAGCCAGGTAGCCTACTTATAACAAGGCGTTAATAAAGTGACCAACATGGCAGAGGAGTATTCTCATTGGGGCCAACGAGGCCATGGCCCGGTCTGTAAAACCCCCAGGGGGAAAAAATCAACATAACAACATTAGCAGCCCCTCACCCTTTAAGTCGCCTTTGTTTTCAAATGGGGCTCATTTGCATTCGGCCGAATTGTTAATGAGTGGCCATTAGGAAACCAGTTTCGCCGTCAAACTGGTTCTCCATTGCGCAGAGACAAGCACCTCTCCATTCAGAAATGCAATAGAAGAAGAACCGTCGTCCTGAAACACCCTGCCCCGCATCTAAACCGGCGGCCTCGGTCTGCGAAAGAAAATGGGGCAGTGTGTTTGGGACGAGCGTTCCATTTTCCACCCGGAATGGCTCGGTAATTCTCAATAGACTTATCAGCCGTTGTTGTGCTTACCCCCCCCCGCCCCCCCCCCCAGATTTAAGAATCTGTCCCGGTCAACGTCAGAACCATAGGCCAGTGCAACATGGATGGAACTCTCTCTTTGTTCTCTGCTCTGCAATGCAGGGGTTAACGAGTATATCATTTGCACTATATTAGCCATACTGGTGAGTGTTGACAGGATAAAAGTGTTGTCTCTTGACAATTTGTTGATCTGTGAGCCCAGGCCACCTGCAATTTACAGAGAATACAGGATAGGTGGGCACTAGGGACATCTGGGCACCCTGATGTAAAATTGGCTATTTTGTCAAAAATTAAAAAATGGTCCTAAGTAATGTAGATATGCACGTTATCTCAAACGTCCTTCCTTCGAATTCTTGTTTATGTCCATAAATGATATCGGTACTGGTTTTGTAGAAATTTTATAAATATTAGAGCTCATGTATACCTTATTTTACTTACAAACGTTTTCCAATTTAATGTTTTCTGGTACATATGGTAAGTTATCACTTAGCCTACATATAGTCTTCATCCTTGGTATGAAAACAATGGTGCGTGAATGAAGTATAATTGAAAACGATTTGTTTAGTGACGTTTTTTAGCAGCGTAACAAAGCATTAGAATTGTATCTCAAGAATTAAAAATTTTAACATATTCGGTTTAATAACTCACACCCTGTTAATGAATTAAAAAACTTTGTTTATGATAGCAGACGTGTGTACAGTAGGTCCTTTGCTTGAAAATATTACATGTAGGTATAAAAAATGGATGATTAAAAGAATGAAAAGAGAGAAAACTGTACAATAAGCCTCGCCCCCCCTTTAAATTACGTAGTTTTGGATATCTAAAATGGTAGTTTGTCCTAGTAAGAACTGCATTGTAGATATCTGAAAGAGTAGATCCTCCTAGTAAGAATTCTATTGCAGATATCCAGAATGTTGCTTTTAGATATCCAGAATGCAGTTACGGATATCCGAAACTCAAAGCCCAATACACATGAATGGGAAAAGTGACGTCATTCCTCCTAGGAAGAATGACGTTTCGGATATCTCAAATGACAGTTCCTCCTAGGAGGAATGTCATTATGGATATCTGAAACGTTAGTTTTGACTAGGAAGAACTGAATTATAGATATCCAGTCTAGCTAGTTCCTCCTAGGAGGAATGTCGTTATGGATATCTGAAACGTTAGTTTTGACTAGGAAGAACTGAATTATAGATATCCAGTCTAGCTAGTTCCTCCTAGGAGGAATCGTTATGGATATCTGAAACGTTAGTTTTGACTAGGAAGAACTGAATTATAGATATCCAGTCTAGCTAGTTCCTCCTAGGAGGAATCGTTATGGATATCTGAAACGTTAGTTTTGACTAGGAAGAACTGAATTATAGATATCCGGTCTAGCTAGTAAATGTTAAAACGCCCCCCCCTTTAAATTACATAGTTATGGATATCTAAAATGACTTAGTTTTGGATATCTAAAATGGTAGTTTGTCCTAGTAAGAACTGCATTGTAGAAATCTGAAAGAGTAGATCCTCCTAGTAAGAATTCTATTGCAGATATCCAGAATGTTGCTTTTAGATATCCAGAATGCAGTTACGGATATCCGAAACTCAAAGCCCAATACACATGAATGGGAAAAGTGACGTCATTCCTCCTAGGAAGAATGACGTTTCGGATATCTCAAATGACAGTTCCTCCTGGGAGGAATTTCATTATGGATATCCGAAACGTTAGTTTTGACTAGGAAGAACTGAATTATAGATATCCAGTCTAGCTAGTTCCTCCTAGGAGGAATCGTTATGGATATCTGAAATGTTAGTTTTGACTAGGAAGAACTGAATTATAGATATCCAGTCTAGCTAGTAAATGTTAAAACGGCCCCCCCTTTAAATTACATAGTTATGGATATCTAAAATGACGTAGTTTTGGATATCTAAAATGGTAGTTTGTCCTAGTAAGAACTGCATTGTAGATATCTGAAAGAGTAGATCCTCCTAGTAAGAATTCTATTGCAGATATCCAGAATGTTGCTTTTAGATATCCAGAATGCAGTTACGGATATCCGAAACTAAAAGCCCAATACACATGAATGGGAAAAGTGACGTCATTCTTCCTAGGAAGAATGACGTTTCGGATATCTCAAATGACAGTTCCTCCTAGGAGGAATTTCATTATGGATATCCGAAACGTTAGTTTTGACTAGGAAGAACTGAATTATAGATATCCAGTCTAGCTAGTTCCTCCTAGGAGGAATCATTATGGATATCTGAAACGTTAGTTTTGATTAGGAAGAACTGAATTATAGATATCCAGTCTAGCTATTAAATGTTAAAACGGCTTGCCATACAATTTCTACTAGTAAGAATGTAGTTATAGATATCTGTAATAAGGATTTTGACTAGTCAAAATGCAGTTTTGACTAGTCTAAATGTAATTACAGATATCTGCAATTACTTTATGACTAGTAAGAATACAGTTTTAACTAGGAGAAATTCTATTTGCAATATCACAAATATAATTCTAGATAGTCAATGGACACTTTTTATATTAAAATGGCGTAATATCTACCTGTCACCAGATATCTGTAATTGCATTGTTCCTAGTCATAATACTAATTGCAGATATCTGAAATTCCATTTGTACTAGTAATAATATGAATTGTGGATATCCATAATTTCATTTGTCCTAGTCAATATGTATTTATGGACATACCAAATGTAATTACGGAGGTCTGGAATGTTTTTTTTAATTTCGGATATCTAAAATGGTAGTTTGGCCTAGTAAAAACTGCATTGTAGATATCTGAAAGAGTAGATCCTCCTAGTAAGAATTCTATTGCAGATATCCAGAATGTTGGTTTTAGATATCCAGAATGCAGTTACGGATATCCGAAACTCAAAGCCCAATACACATGAATGGGAAAAGTGACGTCATTCCTCCTAGGAAGAATGACGTTTCGGATATCTCAAATGACAGTTCCTCCTAGGAGGAATTTCATTATGGATATCCGAAACGTTAGTTTTGACTAGGAAGAACTGATTTATAGATATCTGTTATACATATCCAGTCTAGTTATTAAATGTTAAAACGGCTACTTATATTTTTTTTACAGATTTTAAGATATCTGACATAGAATTTTGACCAGGAGAAATTAAATTATAGATATCTTGAAATACAATTTCTACTAGTAAGAATGTCAATATGGATATCTTTAATTACATTTATGACTAGTGAGAATACAGTTTTGACTAGGAGAAACGTGTTTTTGGCTATCTAAAACATATATTACAGATAGGAGCATGGTTCGATTAAATGTTAAAACGGCTTGCCATACAAGAAAGCCATTGCCTTGTTTCCATTGGGGTCCTTTGTACTCAATTCATAGTGACATTAAATGACAGACAGATATACACTACTCTGCAGAACATCATCTAAGCTATTTAAAAAATAGGAGAAAAATCTGACAATGAAATTCTTTCTTAATCACTTTATTTTTGGTGAATGTTCACCTAGTGCAGTGTTTCTCCCAGTCCTTCCTTAAGGGGGTTCCAGGGGGTCAGTTAGGAACCAAATGGATGAATGGATGAATGGATGAACAGGGGTCTTCAACAGGGGGTCCGGGACCCCTAGGGGGTCCTCAGAGTTACTACAGGGTGTCCGCTAAATATCCCTTTTCTGAGGAGAACTTGACGCCTCGCAGCGCGAGGCGTTGTGAGCTTGTAGATCTGCTATTTTTGGCAAAGAGGCGTAGAGGGAAAAAAGAGCAGACCAAGAGAACAAAAAAAGTTAATCTGAAACACAATTTTATACAATATAGAAGAGGGGGTCCCTGCTTAATCTCTCTCTCAGCTAGGGGGTCCTTGGCCTGAAAACTTTGACGGCCCCTGCCCTACGGAACCTCTCCCTCCGCTGTATAGCTCCGAGATGAGCTATATAGCGGAGGGAGAGGTTCCGATTGGAGCTATTATACACATTGATTCTTGAATAGGCCTTTGGCATTAGGCATTGTACTACATTGACTGAGGGTGTATGAAACGAAAGACTGCCAGCCAGGTAGCCTACTTATAACAAGGCGTTAATAAAGTGACCAACATGGCAGAGGAGTATTCTCATTGGGGCCAACGAGGCCATGGCCCGGTCTGTAAAACCCCCAGGGGGAAAAAATCAACATAACAACATTAGCAGCGGCTCACCCTTTAAGTCGCCTTTGTTTTCAAATGGGGCTCATTTGCATTCGGCCGAATTGTTAATGAGTGGCCATTAGGAAACCAGTTTCGCCGTCAAACTGGTTCTCCATTGCGCAGAGACAAGCACCTCTCCATTCAGAAATGCAATAGAAGAAGAACCGTCGTCCTGAAACACCCTGCCCCGCATCTAAACCGGCGGCCTCGGTCTGCGAAAGAAAATGGGGCAGTGTGTTTGGGACGAGCGTTCCATTTTCCACCCGGAATGGCTCGGTAATTCTCAATAGACTTATCAGCCGTTGTTGTGCTTACCCCCCCCCCCCCCCCCCCCAGATTTAAGAATCTGTCCCGGTCAACGTCAGAACCATAGGTCAGTGCAACAGGGATGGAACTCTCTCTTTGTTCTCTGCTCTGCAATGCAGGGGTTAACGAGTATATCATTTGCACTATATTAGCCATACTGGTGAGTGGTGACAGGATAAAAGTGTTGTCTCTTGACACTTTGTTGATCTGTGAGCCCAGGCCACCTGCAATTTACAGAGAATACAGGATAGGTGGGCACTAGGGACATCTGGGCACCCTGATGTAAAATTGGCTATTTTGTCGAAAATTAAAAAAAAATGAAATTAAAAAATGGTCCTAAGTAATGTAGATATGCACGTTATCTCAAACGTCCTTCCTTCGAATTCTTGTTTATGTCCATAAATGATATCGGTACTGGTTTTGTAGAAATTTTATAAATATTAGAGCTCATGTATACCTTATTTTACTTACAAACGTTTTCCAATTTAATGTTTTCTGGTACATATGGTAAGTTATCACTTAGCCTGCATATAGTCTTCATCCTTGGTATGAAAACAATGGTGCGTGAATGAAGTATAATTGAAAACGATTTGTTTAGTGACGTTTTTTAGCAGCGTAACAAAGCATTAGAATTGTATCTCAAGAATTAACATTTTTAACATATTCGGTTTAAAAACTCACACCCTGTTAATGAATTAAAAAACTTTGTTTATGATAGCAGACGTGTGTACAGTAGGTCCTTTGCTTGAAAATATTACATGTAGGTAAAAAAAATGGATGATTAAAAGAATGAAAAGAGAGAAAACTGTACAATAAGCCTCGCCCCCCCTTTAAATTACGTAGTTATGGATATCTAAAATGACGTAGTTTTGGATATCTAAAATGGTAGTTTGTCCTAGTAAGAACTGCATTGTAGATATCTGAAAGAGTAGATCCTCCTAGTAAGAATTCTATTGCAGATATCCAGAATGTTGCTTTTAGATATCCAGAATGCAGTTACGGATATCCGAAACTCAAAGCCCAATACACATGAATGGGAAAAGTGACGTCATTCCTCCTAGGAAGAATGACGTTTCGGATATCTCAAATGACAGTTCCTCCTAGGAGGAATGTCATTATGGATATCTGAAACGTTAGTTTTGACTAGGAAGAACTGAATTATAGATATCCAGTCTAGCTAGTTCCTCCTAGGAGGAATGTCGTTATGGATATCTGAAACGTTAGTTTTGACTAGGAAGAACTGAATTATAGATATCCAGTCTAGCTAGTTCCTCCTAGGAGGAATCGTTATGGATATCTGAAACATTAGTTTTGACTAGGAAGAACTGAATTATAGATATCCAGTCTAGCTAGTTCCTCCTAGGAGGAATCGTTATGGATATCTGAAACGTTAGTTTTGACTAGGAAGAACTGAATTATAGATATCCGGTCTAGCTAGTAAATGTTAAAACGGCCCCCCCTTTAAATTACATAGTTATGGATATCTAAAATGACTTAGTTTTGGATATCTAAAATGGTAGTTTGTCCTAGTAAGAACTGCATTGTAGATATCTGAAAGAGTAGATCCTCCTAGTAAGAATTCTATTGCAGATATCCAGAATGTTGCTTTTAGATATCCAGAATGCAGTTACGGATATCCGAAACTCAAAGCCCAATACACATGAATGGGAAAAGTGACGTCATTCCTCCTAGGAAGAATGACGTTTCGGATATCTCAAATGACAGTTCCTCCTGGGAGGAATGTCATTATGGATATCCGAAACGTTAGTTTTGACTAGGAAGAACTGAATTATAGATATCCAGTCTAGCTAGTTCCTCCTAGGAGGAATCGTTATGGATATCTGAAATGTTAGTTTTGACTAGGAAGAACTGAATTATAGATATCCAGTCTAGCTAGTAAATGTTAAAACGGCCCCCCCTTTAAATTACATAGTTATGGATATCTAAAATGACGTAGTTTTGGATATCTAAAATGGTAGTTTGTCCTAGTAAGAACTGCATTGTAGATATCTGAAAGAGTAGATCCTCCTAGTAAGAATTCTATTGCAGATATCCAGAATGTTGCTTTTAGATATCCAGAATGCAGTTACGGATATCCGAAACTAAAAGCCCAATACACATGAATGGGAAAAGTGACGTCATTCTTCCTAGGAAGAATGACGTTTCGGATATCTCAAATGACAGTTCCTCCTAGGAGGAATTTCATTATGGATATCCGAAACGTTAGTTTTGACTAGGAAGAACTGAATTATAGATATCCAGTCTAGCTAGTTCCTCCTAGGAGGAATCATTATGGATATCTGAAACGTTAGTTTTGACTAGGAAGAACTGAATTATAGATATCCAGTCTAGCTATTAAATGTTAAAACGGCTTGCCATACAATTTCTACTAGTAAGAATGTAGTTATAGATATCTGTAATAAGGATTTTGACTAGTCAAAATGCAGTTTTGACTAGTCTAAATGTAATTACAGATATCTGCAATTACTTTATGACTAGTAAGAATACAGTTTTAACTAGGAGAAATTCTATTTGCGATATCACAAATATAATTCTAGATAGTCAATGGACACTTTTTATATTAAAATGGCGTAATATCTACCTGTCACCAGATATCTGTAATTGCATTGTTCCTAGTCATAACACTAATTGCAGATATCTGAAATTCCATTTGTACTAGTAATAATATGAATTGTGGATATCCATAATTTCATTTGTCCTAGTCAATATGTATTTATGGACATACCAAATGTAATTACGGAGGTCTGGAATGTTTTTTTTAATTTCGGATATCTAAAATGGTAGTTTGGCCTAGTAAAAACTGCATTGTAGATATCTGAAAGAGTAGATCCTCCTAGTAAGAATTCTATTGCAGATATCCAGAATGTTGGTTTTAGATATCCAGAATGCAGTTACGGATATCCGAAACTCAAAGCCCAATACACATGAATGGGAAAAGTGACGTCATTCCTCCTAGGAAGAATGACGTTTCGGATATCTCAAATGACAGTTCCTCCTAGGAGGAATTTCATTATGGATATCCGAAACGTTAGTTTTGACTAGGAAGAACTGATTTATAGATATCTGTTATACATATCCAGTCTAGTTATTAAATGTTAAAACGGCTACTTATATTTTTTTTACAGATTTTAAGATATCTGACATAGAATTTTGACCAGGAGAAATTAAATTATAGATATCTTGAAATACAATTTCTACTAGTAAGAATGTCAATATGGATATCTTTAATTACATTTATGACTAGTGAGAATACAGTTTTGACTAGGAGAAACGTGTTTTTGGCTATCTAAAACATATATTACAGATAGGAGCATGGTTCGATTAAATGTTAAAACGGCTTGCCATACAAGAAAGCCATTGCCTTGTTTCCATTGGGGTCCTTTGTACTCAATTCATAGTGACATTAAATGACAGACAGATATACACTACTCTGCAGAACATCATCTAAGCTATTTAAAAAATAGGAGAAAAATCTGACAATGAAATTCTTTCTTAATCACTTTATTTTTGGTGAATGTTCACCTAGTGCAGTGTTTCTCCCAGTCTTTCCTTAAGGGGGTTCCAGGGGGTCAGTTAGGAACCAAATGGATGAATGGATGAATGGATGAACAGGGGTCTTCAACAGGGGGTCCGGGACCCCTAGGGGGTCCTCAGAGTTACTACAGGGGGTCCGCTAAATATCCCTTTTCTGAGGAGAACTTGACGCCTCGCAGCGCGAGGCGTTGTGAGCTTGTAGATCTGATATTTTTGGCAAAGAGGCGTAGAGGGAAAAAAGAGCAGACCAAGAGAACAAAAAAAGTTAATCTGAAACACAATTTTATACAATATAGAAGAGGGGGTCCCTGCTTAATCTCTCTCTCAGCTAGGGGGTCCTTGGCCTGAAAACGTTGACGGCCCCTGCCCTACGGGGGAGGCATGCGTTAATCCGACAGACCTTTTCTCCGACTATGTGGCATCCGCGCGCGGTTAGGGTTAGGGTGCGGGTTTGGTTCGGGTTTACTGTTTAATGTCGGAGCACTGCGCTGTCGGAGGAATGCGCTGTCGGTATTGCACCCGCCCTACGGAACCTCTCCCTCCGCTGTATAGCTCCGAGATGAGCTATATAGCGGAGGGAGAGGTTCCGATTGGATTTATTATACACATTGATTCTTGAATAGGCCTTTGGCATTAGGCATTGTACTACATTGACTAGAGGGTGTATGAAACGAAAGACTGCCAGCCAGGTAGCCTACTTATAACAAGGCGTTAATAAAGTGACCAACATGGCAGAGGAGTATTCTCATTGGGGCCAACGAGGCCATGGCCCGGTCTGTAAAACCCCCAGGGGGAAAAAATCAACATAACAACATTAGCAGCGGCTCACCCTTTAAGTCGCCTTTGTTTTCAAATGGGGCTCATTTGCATTCAGCCGAATTGTTAATGAGTGGCCATTAGGAAACCAGTTTCGCCGTCAAACTGGTTCTCCATTGCGCAGAGACAAGCACCTCTCCATTCAGAAATGCAATAGAAGAAGAACCGTCGTCCTGAAACACCCTGCCCCGCATCTAAACCGGCGGCCTCGGTCTGCGAAAGAAAATGGGGCAGTGTGTTTGGGACGAGCGTTCCATTTTCCACCCGGAATGGCTCGGTAATTCTCAATAGACTTATCAGCCGTTGTTGTGCTTACCCCCCCCCCCCCCCCCCCAGATTTAAGAATCTGTCCCGGTCAACGTCAGAACCATAGGCCAGTGCAACATGGATGGAACTCTCTCTTTGTTCTCTGCTCTGCAATGCAGGGGTTAACGAGTATATCATTTGCACTATATTAGCGATACTGGTGAGTGGTGACAGGATAAAAGTGTTGTCTCTTGACAATTTGTTGATCTGTGAGCCCAGGCCACCTGCAATTTACAGAGAATACAGGATAGGTGGGCACTAGGGACATCTGGGCACCCTGATGTAAAATTGGCTATTTTGTCGAAAATTTAAAAAAAATGAAATTAAAAAATGGTCCTAAGTAATGTAGATATGCACGTTATCTCAAACGTCCTTCCTTCGAATTCTTGTTTATGTCCATAAATGATATCGGTACTGGTTTTGTAGAAATTTTATAAATATTAGAGCTCATGTATACCTTATTTTACTTACAAACGTTTTCCAATTTAATGTTTTCTGGTACATATGGTACGTTATCACTTAGCCTACATATAGTCTTCATCCTTGGTATGAAAACAATGGTGCGTGAATGAAGTATAATTGAAAACGATTTGTTTAGTGACGTTTTTTAGCAGCGTAACAAAGCATTAGCAAAATTTTTAACATATTCGGTTTAATAACTCACACCCTGTTAATGAATTAAAAAACTTTGTTTATGATAGCAGACGTGTGTATAGATATCCAGTCTAGCTAGTTCCTCCTAGGA
Organism: Gymnoscopelus microlampas; assembly: GCF_963454915.1. Taxonomy (NCBI): domain Eukaryota; kingdom Metazoa; phylum Chordata; class Actinopteri; order Myctophiformes; family Myctophidae; genus Gymnoscopelus; species Gymnoscopelus microlampas. The sequence continues at coordinate 2,745,792 of NC_139943.1, forward strand.
GGAATCGTTATGGATATCTGAAACGTTAGTTTTGACTAGGAAGAACTGAATTATAGATATCCGGTCTAGCTAGTAAATGTTAAAACGGCCCCCCCTTTAAATTACATAGTTATGGATATCTAAAATGACGTAGTTTTGGATATCTAAAATGGTAGTTTGTCCTAGTAAGAACTGCATTGTAGATATCTGAAAGAGTAGATCCTCCTAGTAAGAATTCTATTGCAGATATCCAGAATGTTGCTTTTAGATATCCAGAATGCAGTTACGGATATCCGAAACTCAAAGCCCAATACACATGAATGGGAAAAGTGACGTCATTCCTCCTAGGAAGAATGACGTTTCGGATATCTCAAATGACAGTTCCTCCTGGGAGGAATTTCATTATGGATATCCGAAACGTTAGTTTTGACTAGGAAGAACTGAATTATAGATATCCAGTCTAGCTAGTTCCTCCTAGGAGGAATCGTTATGGATATCTGAAATGTTAGTTTTGACTAGGAAGAACTGAATTATAGATATCCAGTCTAGCTAGTAAATGTTAAAACGGCCCCCCCTTTAAATTACATAGTTATGGATATCTAAAATGACGTAGTTTTGGATATCTAAAATGGTAGTTTGTCCTAGTAAGAACTGCATTGTAGATATCTGAAAGAGTAGATCCTCCTAGTAAGAATTCTATTGCAGATATCCAGAATGTTGCTTTTAGATATCCAGAATGCAGTTACGGATATCCGAAACTAAAAGCCCAATACACATGAATGGGAAAAGTGACGTCATTCTTCCTAGGAAGAATGACGTTTCGGATATCTCAAATGACAGTTCCTCCTAGGAGGAATTTCATTATGGATATCCGAAACGTTAGTTTTGACTAGGAAGAACTGAATTATAGATATCCAGTCTAGCTAGTTCCTCCTAGGAGGAATCATTATGGATATCTGAAACGTTAGTTTTGACTAGGAAGAACTGAATTATAGATATCCAGTCTAGCTATTAAATGTTAAAACGGCTTGCCATACAATTTCTACTAGTAAGAATGTAGTTATAGATATCTGTAATAAGGATTTTGACTAGTCAAAATGCAGTTTTGACTAGTCTAAATGTAATTACAGATATCTGCAATTACTTTATGACTAGTAAGAATACAGTTTTAACTAGGAGAAATTCTATTTGCGATATCACAAATATAATTCTAGATAGTCAATGGACACTTTTTATATTAAAATGGCGTAATATCTACCTGTCACCAGATATCTGTAATTGCATTGTTCCTAGTCATAATACTAATTGCAGATATCTGAAATTCCATTTGTACTAGTAATAATATGAATTGTGGATATCCATAATTTCATTTGTCCTAGTCAATATGTATTTATGGACATACCAAATGTAATTACGGAGGTCTGGAATGTTTTTTTAATTTCGGATATCTAAAATGGTAGTTTGGCCTAGTAAAAACTGCATTGTAGATATCTGAAAGAGTAGATCCTCCTAGTAAGAATTCTATTGCAGATATCCAGAATGTTGGTTTTAGATATCCAGAATGCAGTTACGGATATCCGAAACTCAAAGCCCAATACACATGAATGGGAAAAGTGACGTCATTCCTCCTAGGAAGAATGACGTTTCGGATATCTCAAATGACAGTTCCTCCTAGGAGGAATTTCATTATGGATATCCGAAACGTTAGTTTTGACTAGGAAGAACTGATTTATAGATATCTGTTATACATATCCAGTCTAGTTATTAAATGTTAAAACGGCTACTTATATTTTTTTTTACAGATTTTAAGATATCTGACATAGAATTTTGACCAGGAGAAATTAAATTATAGATATCTTGAAATACAATTTCTACTAGTAAGAATGTCAATATGGATATCTTTAATTACATTTATGACTAGTGAGAATACAGTTTTGACTAGGAGAAACGTGTTTTTGGCTATCTAAAACATATATTACAGATAGGAGCATGGTTCGATTAAATGTTAAAACGGCTTGCCATACAAGAAAGCCATTGCCTTGTTTCCATTGGGGTCCTTTGTACTCAATTCATAGTGACATTAAATGACAGACAGATATACACTACTCTGCAGAACATCATCTAAGCTATTTAAAAAATAGGAGAAAAATCTGACAATGAAATTTTTTCTTAATCACTTTATTTTTGGTGAATGTTCACCTAGTGCAGTGTTTCTCCCAGTCCTTCCTTAAGGGGGTTCCAGGGGGTCAGTTAGGAACCAAATGGATGAATGGATGAACAGGGGTCTTCAACAGGGGGTCCGGGACCCCTAGGGGGTCCTCAGAGTTACTACAGGGGGTCCGCTAAATATCCCTTTTCTGAGGAGAACTTGACGCCTCGCAGCGCGAGGCGTTGTGAGCTTGTAGATCTGCTATTTTTGGCAAAGAGGCGTAGAGGGAAAAAAGAGCAGACCAAGAGAACAAAAAAAGTTAATCTGAAACACAATTTTATACAATATAGAAGAGGGGGTCCCTGCTTAATCTCTCTCTCAGCTAGGGGGTCCTTGGCCTGAAAACGTTGACGGCCCCTGCCCTACGGGGGAGGCATGCGTTAATCCGACAGACCTTTTCTCCGACTATGTGGCATCCGCGTGCGGTTAGGGTTAGGGTGCGGGTTTGGTTCGGGTTTACTGTTTAATGTCGGAGCACTGCGCTGTCGGAGGAATGCGCTGTCGGTATTGCACCCGCCCTACGGAACCTCTCCCTCCGCTGTATAGCTCCGAGATGAGCTATATAGCGGAGGGAGAGGTTCCGTTTGGATTTATTATACACATTGATTCTTGAATAGGCCTTTGGCATTAGGCATTGTACTACATTGACTAGAGGGTGTATGAAACGAAAGACTGCCAGCCAGGTAGCCTACTTATAACAAGGCGTTAATAAAGTGACCAACATGGCAGAGGAGTATTCTCATTGGGGCCAACGAGGCCATGGCCCGGTCTGTAAAACCCCCAGGGGGAAAAAATCAACATAACAACATTAGCAGCGGCTCACCCTTTAAGTCGCTTTTTTTTTCAAATGGGGCTCATTTGCATTCGGCCGAATTGTTAATGAGTGGCCATTAGGAAACCAGTTTCGCCGTCAAACTGGTTCTCCATTGCGCAGAGACAAGCACCTCTCCATTCAGAAATGCAATAGAAGAAGAACCGTCGTCCTGAAACACCCTGCCCCGCATCTAAACCGGCGGCCTCGGTCTGCGAAAGAAAATGGGGCAGTGTTTGGGACGAGCGTTCCATTTTCCACCCGGAATGGCTCGGTAATTCTCAATAGACTTATCAGCCGTTGTTGTGCTTACCCCCCCCCCCCCCCCCCCCCCCCCAGATTTAAGAATCTGTCCCGGTCAACGTCAGAACCATAGGCCAGTGCAACATGGATGGAACTCTCTCTTTGTTCTCTGCTCTGCAATGCAGGGGTTAACGAGTATATCATTTGCACTATATTAGCCATACTGGTGAGTGGTGACAGGATAAAAGTGTTGTCTCTTGACACTTTGTTGATCTGTGAGCCCAGGCCACCTGCAATTTACAGAGAATACAGGATAGGTGGGCACTAGGGACATCTGGGCACCCTGATGTAAAATTGGCTATTTTGTCGAAAATTTAAAAAAAATGAAATTAAAAAATGGTCCTAAGTAATGTAGATATGCACGTTATCTCAAACGTCCTTCCTTCGAATTCTTGTTTATGTCCATAAATGATATCGGTACTGGTTTTGTAGAAATTTTATAAATATTAGAGCTCATGTATACCTTATTTTACTTACAAACGTTTTCCAATTTAATGTTTTCTGGTACATATGGTAAGTTATCACTTAGCCTACATATAGTCTTCATCCTTGGTATGAAAACAATGGTGCGTGAATGAAGTATAATTGAAAACGATTTGTTTAGTGACGTTTTTTAGCAGCGTAACAAAGCATTAGAATTGTATCTCAAGAATTAACATTTTTAACATATTCGGTTTAATAACTCACACCCTGTTAATGAATTAAAAAACTTTGTTTATGATAGCAGACGTGTGTACAGTAGGTCCTTTGCTTGAAAATATTACATGTAGGTAAAAAAAATGGATGATTAAAAGAATGAAAAGAGAGAAAACTGTACAATAAGCCTCGCCCCCCCTTTAAATTACGTAGTTATGGATATCTAAAATGACGTAGTTTTGGATATCTAAAATGGTAGTTTGTCCTAGTAAGAACTGCATTGTAGATATCTGAAAGAGTAGATCCTCCTAGTAAGAATTCTATTGCAGATATCCAGAATGTTGCTTTTAGATATCCAGAATGCAGTTACGGATATCCGAAACTCAAAGCCCAATACACATGAATGGGAAAAGTGACGTCATTCCTCCTAGGAAGAATGACGTTTCGGATATCTCAAATGACAGTTCCTCCTAGGAGGAATGTCATTATGGATATCTGAAACGTTAGTTTTGACTAGGAAGAACTGAATTATAGATATCCAGTCTAGCTAGTTCCTCCTAGGAGGAATGTCGTTATGGATATCTGAAACGTTAGTTTTGACTAGGAAGAACTGAATTATAGATATCCAGTCTAGCTAGTTCCTCCTAGGAGGAATCGTTATGGATATCTGAAACGTTAGTTTTGACTAGGAAGAACTGAATTATAGATATCCAGTCTAGCTAGTTCCTCCTAGGAGGAATCGTTATGGATATCTGAAACGTTAGTTTTGACTAGGAAGAACTGAATTATAGATATCCGGTCTAGCTAGTAAATGTTAAAACGGCCCCCCCTTTAAATTACATAGTTATGGATATCTAAAATGACGTAGTTTTGGATATCTAAAATGGTAGTTTGTCCTAGTAAGAACTGCATTGTAGATATCTGAAAGAGTAGATCCTCCTAGTAAGAATTCTATTGCAGATATCCAGAATGTTGCTTTTAGATATCCAGAATGCAGTTACGGATATCCGAAACTCAAAGCCCAATACACATGAATGGGAAAAGTGACGTCATTCCTCCTAGGAAGAATGACGTTTCGGATATCTCAAATGACAGTTCCTCCTGGGAGGAATTTCATTATGGATATCTGAAACGTTAGTTTTGACTAGGAAGAACTGAATTATAGATATCCAGTCTAGCTAGTTCCTCCTAGGAGGAATCGTTATGGATATCTGAAATGTTAGTTTTGACTAGGAAGAACTGAATTATAGATATCCAGTCTAGCTAGTAAATGTTAAAACGGCCCCCCCTTTAAATTACATAGTTATGGATATCTAAAATGACGTAGTTTTGGATATCTAAAATGGTAGTTTGTCCTAGTAAGAACTGCATTGTAGATATCTGAAAGAGTAGATCCTCCTAGTAAGAATTCTATTGCAGATATCCAGAATGTTGCTTTTAGATATCCAGAATGCAGTTACGGATATCCGAAACTAAAAGCCCAATACACATGAATGGGAAAAGTGACGTCATTCTTCCTAGGAAGAATGACGTTTCGGATATCTCAAATGACAGTTCCTCCTAGGAGGAATTTCATTATGGATATCCGAAACGTTAGTTTTGACTAGGAAGAACTGAATTATAGATATCCAGTCTAGCTAGTTCCTCCTAGGAGGAATCATTATGGATATCTGAAACGTTAGTTTTGACTAGGAAGAACTGAATTATAGATATCCAGTCTAGCTATTAAATGTTAAAACGGCTTGCCATACAATTTCTACTAGTAAGAATGTAGTTATAGATATCTGTAATAAGGATTTTGACTAGTCAAAATGCAGTTTTGACTAGTCTAAATGTAATTACAGATATCTGCAATTACTTTATGACTAGTAAGAATACAGTTTTAACTAGGAGAAATTCTATTTGCGATATCACAAATATAATTCTAGATAGTCAATGGACACTTTTTATATTAAAATGGCGTAATATCTACCTGTCACCAGATATCTGTAATTGCATTGTTCCTAGTCATAATACTAATTGCAGATATCTGAAATTCCATTTGTACTAGTAATAATATGAATTGTGGATATCCATAATTTCATTTGTCCTAGTCAATATGTATTTATGGACATACCAAATGTAATTACGGAGGTCTGGAATGTTTTTTTAATTTCGGATATCTAAAATGGTAGTTTGGCCTAGTAAAAACTGCATTGTAGATATCTGAAAGAGTAGATCCTCCTAGTAAGAATTCTATTGCAGATATCCAGAATGTTGGTTTTAGATATCCAGAATGCAGTTACGGATATCCGAAACTCAAAGCCCAATACACATGAATGGGAAAAGTGACGTCATTCCTCCTAGGAAGAATGACGTTTCGGATATCTCAAATGACAGTTCCTCCTAGGAGGAATTTCATTATGGATATCCGAAACGTTAGTTTTGACTAGGAAGAACTGATTTATAGATATCTGTTATACATATCCAGTCTAGTTATTAAATGTTAAAACGGCTACTTATATTTTTTTTTTACAGATTTTAAGATATCTGACATAGAATTTTGACCAGGAGAAATTAAATTATAGATATCTTGAAATACAATTTCTACTAGTAAGAATGTCAATATGGATATCTTTAATTACATTTATGACTAGTGAGAATACAGTTTTGACTAGGAGAAACGTGTTTTTGGCTATCTAAAACATATATTACAGATAGGAGCATGGTTCGATTAAATGTTAAAACGGCTTGCCATACAAGAAAGCCATTGCCTTGTTTCCATTGGGGTCCTTTGTACTCAATTCATAGTGACATTAAATGACAGACAGATATACACTACTCTGCAGAACATCATCTAAGCTATTTAAAAAATAGGAGAAAAATCTGACAATGAAATTCTTTCTTAATCACTTTATTTTTGGTGAATGTTCACCTAGTGCAGTGTTTCTCCCAGTCCTTCCTTAAGGGGGTTCCAGGGGGTCAGTTAGGAACCAAATGGATGAATGGATGAATGGATGAACAGGGGTCTTCAACAGGGGGTCCGGGACCCCTAGGGGGTCCTCAGAGTTACTACAGGGGGTCCGCTAAATATCCCTTTTCTGAGGAGAACTTGACGCCTCGCAGCGCGAGGCGTTGTGAGCTTGTAGATCTGCTATTTTTGGCAAAGAGGCGTAGAGGGAAAAAAGAGCAGACCAAGAGAACTAAAAAAGTTAATCTGAAACACAATTTTATACAATATAGAAGAGGGGGTCCCTGCTTAATCTCTCTCTCAGCTAGGGGGTCCTTGGCCTGAAAACTTTGACGGCCCCTGCCCTACGGAACCTCTCCCTCCGCTGTATAGCTCCGAGATGAGCTATATAGCGGAGGGAGAGGTTCCGATTGGATTTATTATACACATTGATTCTTGAATAGGCCTTTGGCATTAGGCATTGTACTACATTGACTAGAGGGTGTATGAAACGAAAGACTGCCAGCCAGGTAGCCTACTTATAACAAGGCGTTAATAAAGTGACCAACATGGCAGAGGAGTATTCTCATTGGGGCCAACGAGGCCATGGCCCGGTCTGTAAAACCCCCAGGGGGAAAAAATCAACATAACAACATTAGCAGCGGCTCACCCTTTAAGTCGCCTTTGTTTTCAAATGGGGCTCATTTGCATTCGGCCGAATTGTTAATGAGTGGCCATTAGGAAACCAGTTTCGCCGTCAAACTGGTTCTCCATTGCGCAGAGACAAGCACCTCTCCATTCAGAAATGCAATAGAAGAAGAACCGTCGTCCTGAAACACCCTGCCCCGCATCTAAACCGGCGGCCTCGGTCTGCGAAAGAAAATGGGGCAGTGTGTTTGGGACAAGCGTTCCATTTTCCACCCGGAATGGCTCGGTAATTCTCAATAGACTTATCAGCCGTTGTTGTGCTTACCCCCCCCCCCCCCAGATTTAAGAATCTGTCCCGGTCAACGTCAGAACCATAGGCCAGTGCAACATGGATGGAACTCTCTCTTTGTTCTCTGCTCTGCAATGCAGGGGTTAACGAGTATATCATTTGCACTATATTAGCCATACTGGTGAGTGGTGACAGGATAAAAGTGTTGTCTCTTGACAATTTGTTGATCTGTGAGCCCAGGCCACCTGCAATTTACAGAGAATACAGGATAGGTGGGCACTAGGGACATCTGGGCACCCTGATGTAAAATTGGCTATTTTGTCGAAAATTAAAAAAAAATGAAATTAAAAAATGGTCCTAAGTAATGTAGATATGCACGTTATCTCAAACGTCCTTCCTTCGAATTCTTGTTTATGTCCATAAATGATATCGGTACTGGTTTTGTAGAAATTTTATAAATATTAGAGCTCATGTATACCTTATTTTACTTACAAACGTTTTCCAATTTAATGTTTTCTGGTACATATGGTAAGTTATCACTTAGCCTACATATAGTCTTCATCCTTGGTATGAAAACAATGGTGCGTGAATGAAGTATAATTGAAAACGATTTGTTTAGTGACGTTTTTTAGCAGCGTAACAAAGCATTAGAATTGTATCTCAAGAATTAAAAATTTTAACATATTCGGTTTAATAACTCACACCCTGTTAATGAATTAAAAAACTTTGTTTATGATAGCAGACGTGTGTACAGTAGGTCCTTTGCTTGAAAATATTACATGTAGGTAAAAAAAATGGATGATTAAAAGAATGAAAAGAGAGAAAACTGTACAATAAGCCTCGCCCCCCCTTTAAATTACGTAGTTATGGATATCTAAAATGACGTAGTTTTGGATATCTAAAATGGTAGTTTGTCCTAGTAAGAACTGCATTGTAGATATCTGAAAGAGTAGATCCTCCTAGTAAGAATTCTATTGCAGATATCCAGAATGTTGCTTTTAGATATCCAGAATGCAGTTACGGATATCCGAAACTCAAAGCCCAATACACATGAATGGGAAAAGTGACGTCATTCCTCCTAGGAAGAATGACGTTTCGGATATCTCAAATGACAGTTCCTCCTAGGAGGAATGTCATTATGGATATCTGAAACGTTAGTTTTGACTAGGAAGAACTGAATTATAGATATCCAGTCTAGCTAGTTCCTCCTAGGAGGAATGTCGTTATGGATATCTGAAACGTTAGTTTTGACTAGGAAGAACTGAATTATAGATATCCAGTCTAGCTAGTTCCTCCTAGGAGGAATCGTTATGGATATCTGAAACGTTAGTTTTGACTAGGAAGAACTGAATTATAGATATCCGGTCTAGCTAGTAAATGTTAAAACGGCCCCCCCTTTAAATTACATAGTTATGGATATCTAAAATGACGTAGTTTTGGATATCTAAAATGGTAGTTTGTCCTAGTAAGAACTGCATTGTAGATATCTGAAAGAGTAGATCCTCCTAGTAAGAATTCTATTGCAGATATCCAGAATGTTGCTTTTAGATATCCAGAATGCAGTTACGGATATCCGAAACTCAAAGCCCAATACACATGAATGGGAAAAGTGACGTCATTCCTCCTAGGAAGAATGACGTTTCGGATATCTCAAATGACAGTTCCTCCTGGGAGGAATTTCATTATGGATATCCGAAACGTTAGTTTTGACTAGGAAGAACTGAATTATAGATATCCAGTCTAGCTAGTTCCTCCTAGGAGGAATCGTTATGGATATCTGAAATGTTAGTTTTGACTAGGAAGAACTGAATTATAGATATCCAGTCTAGCTAGTAAATGTTAAAACGGCCCCCCCTTTAAATTACATAGTTATGGATATCTAAAATGACGTAGTTTTGGATATCTAAAATGGTAGTTTGTCCTAGTAAGAACTGCATTGTAGATATCTGAAAGAGTAGATCCTCCTAGTAAGAATTCTATTGCAGATATCCAGAATGTTGCTTTTAGATATCCAGAATGTAGTTACGGATATCCGAAACTAAAAGCCCAATACACATGAATGGGAAAAGTGACGTCATTCTTCCTAGGAAGAATGACGTTTCGGATATCTCAAATGACAGTTCCTCCTAGGAGGAATTTCATTATGGATATCCGAAACGTTAGTTTTGACTAGGAAGAACTGAATTATAGATATCCAGTCTAGCTAGTTCCTCCTAGGAGGAATCATTATGGATATCTGAAACGTTAGTTTTGACTAGGAAGAACTGAATTATAGATATCCAGTCTAGCTATTAAATGTTAAAACGGCTTGCCATACAATTTCTACTAGTAAGAATGTAGTTATAGATATCTGTAATAAGGATTTTGACTAGTCAAAATGCAGTTTTGACTAGTCTAAATGTAATTACAGATATCTGCAATTACTTTATGACTAGTAAGAATACAGTTTTAACTAGGAGAAATTCTATTTGCGATATCACAAATATAATTCTAGATAGTCAATGGACACTTTTTATATTAAAATGGCGTAATATCTACCTGTCACCAGATATCTGTAATTGCATTGTTCCTAGTCATAATACTAATTGCAGATATCTGAAATTCCATTTGTACTAGTAATAATATGAATTGTGGATATCCATAATTTCATTTGTCCTAGTCAATATGTATTTATGGACATACCAAATGTAATTACGGAGGTCTGGAATGTTTTTTTAATTTCGGATATCTAAAATGGTAGTTTGGCCTAGTAAAAACTGCATTGTAGATATCTGAAAGAGTAGATCCTCCTAGTAAGAATTCTATTGCAGATATCCAGAATGTTGGTTTTAGATATCCAGAATGCAGTTACGGATATCCGAAACTCAAAGCCCAATACACATGAATGGGAAAAGTGACGTCATTCCTCCTAGGAAGAATGACGTTTCGGATATCTCAAATGACAGTTCCTCCTAGGAGGAATTTCATTATGGATATCCGAAACGTTAGTTTTGACTAGGAAGAACTGATTTATAGATATCTGTTATACATATCCAGTCTAGTTATTAAATGTTAAAACGGCTACTTATATTTTTTTTTTACAGATTTTAAGATATCTGACATAGAATTTTGACCAGGAGAAATTAAATTATAGATATCTTGAAATACAATTTCTACTAGTAAGAATGTCAATATGGATATCTTTAATTACATTTATGACTAGTGAGAATACAGTTTTGACTAGGAGAAACGTGTTTTTGGCTATCTAAAACATATATTACAGATAGGAGCATGGTTCGATTAAATGTTAAAACGGCTTGCCATACAAGAAAGCCATTGCCTTGTTTCCATTGGGGTCCTTTGTACTCAATTCATAGTGACATTAAATGACAGACAGATATACACTACTCTGCAGAACATCATCTAAGCTATTTAAAAAATAGGAGAAAAATCTGACAATGAAATTCTTTCTTAATCACTTTATTTTTGGTGAATGTTCACCTAGTGCAGTGTTTCTCCCAGTCCTTCCTTAAGGGGGTTCCAGGGGGTCAGTTAGGAACCAAATGGATGAATGGATGAATGGATGAACAGGGGTCTTCAACAGGGGGTCCGGGACCCCTAGGGGGTCCTCAGAGTTACTACAGGGGGTCCGCTAAATATCCCTTTTCTGAGGAGAACTTGACGCCTCGCAGCGCGAGGCGTTGTGAGCTTGTAGATCTGCTATTTTTGGCAAAGAGGCGTAGAGGGAAAAAAGAGCAGACCAAGAGAACTAAAAAAGTTAATCTGAAACACAATTTTATACAATATAGAAGAGGGGGTCCCTGCTTAATCTCTCTCTCAGCTAGGGGGTCCTTGGCCTGAAAACTTTGACGGCCCCTGCCCTACGGAACCTCTCCCTCCGCTGTATAGCTCCGAGATGAGCTATATAGCGGAGGGAGAGGTTCCGATTGGATTTATTATACACATTGATTCTTGAATAGGCCTTTGGCATTAGGCATTGTACTACATTGACTAGAGGGTGTATGAAACGAAAGACTGCCAGCCAGGTAGCCTACTTATAACAAGGCGTTAATAAAGTGACCAACATGGCAGAGGAGTATTCTCATTGGGGCCAACGAGGCCATGGCCCGGTCTGTAAAACCCCCAGGGGGAAAAAATCAACATAACAACATTAGCAGCGGCTCACCCTTTAAGTCGCCTTTGTTTTCAAATGGGGCTCATTTGCATTCGGCCGAATTGTTAATGAGTGGCCATTAGGAAACCAGTTTCGCCGTCAAACTGGTTCTCCATTGCGCAGAGACAAGCACCTCTCCATTCAGAAATGCAATAGAAGAAGAACCGTCGTCCTGAAACACCCTGCCCCGCATCTAAACCGGCGGCCTCGGTCTGCGAAAGAAAATGGGGCAGTGTGTTTGGGACAAGCGTTCCATTTTCCACCCGGAATGGCTCGGTAATTCTCAATAGACTTATCAGCCGTTGTTGTGCTTACCCCCCCCCCCCCCAGATTTAAGAATCTGTCCCGGTCAACGTCAGAACCATAGGCCAGTGCAACATGGATGGAACTCTCTCTTTGTTCTCTGCTCTGCAATGCAGGGGTTAACGAGTATATCATTTGCACTATATTAGCCATACTGGTGAGTGGTGACAGGATAAAAGTGTTGTCTCTTGACAATTTGTTGATCTGTGAGCCCAGGCCACCTGCAATTTACAGAGAATACAGGATAGGTGGGCACTAGGGACATCTGGGCACCCTGATGTAAAATTGGCTATTTTGTCGAAAATTAAAAAAAAATGAAATTAAAAAATGGTCCTAAGTAATGTAGATATGCACGTTATCTCAAACGTCCTTCCTTCGAATTCTTGTTTATGTCCATAAATGATATCGGTACTGGTTTTGTAGAAATTTTATAAATATTAGAGCTCATGTATACCTTATTTTACTTACAAACGTTTTCCAATTTAATGTTTTCTGGTACATATGGTAAGTTATCACTTAGCCTACATATAGTCTTCATCCTTGGTATGAAAACAATGGTGCGTGAATGAAGTATAATTGAAAACGATTTGTTTAGTGACGTTTTTTAGCAGCGTAACAAAGCATTAGAATTGTATCTCAAGAATTAAAAATTTTAACATATTCGGTTTAATAACTCACACCCTGTTAATGAATTAAAAAACTTTGTTTATGATAGCAGACGTGTGTACAGTAGGTCCTTTGCTTGAAAATATTACATGTAGGTAAAAAAAATGGATGATTAAAAGAATGAAAAGAGAGAAAACTGTACAATAAGCCTCGCCCCCCCTTTAAATTACGTAGTTATGGATATCTAAAATGACGTAGTTTTGGATATCTAAAATGGTAGTTTGTCCTAGTAAGAACTGCATTGTAGATATCTGAAAGAGTAGATCCTCCTAGTAAGAATTCTATTGCAGATATCCAGAATGTTGCTTTTAGATATCCAGAATGCAGTTACGGATATCCGAAACTCAAAGCCCAATACACATGAATGGGAAAAGTGACGTCATTCCTCCTAGGAAGAATGACGTTTCGGATATCTCAAATGACAGTTCCTCCTAGGAGGAATGTCATTATGGATATCTGAAACGTTAGTTTTGACTAGGAAGAACTGAATTATAGATATCCAGTCTAGCTAGTTCCTCCTAGGAGGAATGTCGTTATGGATATCTGAAACGTTAGTTTTGACTAGGAAGAACTGAATTATAGATATCCAGTCTAGCTAGTTCCTCCTAGGAGGAATCGTTATGGATATCTGAAACGTTAGTTTTGACTAGGAAGAACTGAATTATAGATATCCGGTCTAGCTAGTAAATGTTAAAACGGCCCCCCCTTTAAATTACATAGTTATGGATATCTAAAATGACGTAGTTTTGGATATCTAAAATGGTAGTTTGTCCTAGTAAGAACTGCATTGTAGATATCTGAAAGAGTAGATCCTCCTAGTAAGAATTCTATTGCAGATATCCAGAATGTTGCTTTTAGATATCCAGAATGCAGTTACGGATATCCGAAACTCAAAGCCCAATACACATGAATGGGAAAAGTGACGTCATTCCTCCTAGGAAGAATGACGTTTCGGATATCTCAAATGACAGTTCCTCCTGGGAGGAATTTCATTATGGATATCCGAAACGTTAGTTTTGACTAGGAAGAACTGAATTATAGATATCCAGTCTAGCTAGTTCCTCCTAGGAGGAATCGTTATGGATATCTGAAATGTTAGTTTTGACTAGGAAGAACTGAATTATAGATATCCAGTCTAGCTAGTAAATGTTAAAACGGCCCCCCCTTTAAATTACATAGTTATGGATATCTAAAATGACGTAGTTTTGGATATCTAAAATGGTAGTTTGTCCTAGTAAGAACTGCATTGTAGATATCTGAAAGAGTAGATCCTCCTAGTAAGAATTCTATTGCAGATATCCAGAATGTTGCTTTTAGATATCCAGAATGTAGTTACGGATATCCGAAACTAAAAGCCCAATACACATGAATGGGAAAAGTGACGTCATTCTTCCTAGGAAGAATGACGTTTCGGATATCTCAAATGACAGTTCCTCCTAGGAGGAATTTCATTATGGATATCCGAAACGTTAGTTTTGACTAGGAAGAACTGAATTATAGATATCCAGTCTAGCTAGTTCCTCCTAGGAGGAATCATTATGGATATCTGAAACGTTAGTTTTGACTAGGAAGAACTGAATTATAGATATCCAGTCTAGCTATTAAATGTTAAAACGGCTTGCCATACAATTTCTACTAGTAAGAATGTAGTTATAGATATCTGTAATAAGGATTTTGACTAGTCAAAATGCAGTTTTGACTAGTCTAAATGTAATTACAGATATCTGCAATTACTTTATGACTAGTAAGAATACAGTTTTAACTAGGAGAAATTCTATTTGCGATATCACAAATATAATTCTAGATAGTCAATGGACACTTTTTATATTAAAATGGCGTAATATCTACCTGTCACCAGATATCTGTAATTGCATTGTTCCTAGTCATAATACTAATTGCAGATATCTGAAATTCCATTTGTACTAGTAATAATATGAATTGTGGATATCCATAATTTCATTTGTCCTAGTCAATATGTATTTATGGACATACCAAATGTAATTACGGAGGTCTGGAATGTTTTTTTAATTTCGGATATCTAAAATGGTAGTTTGGCCTAGTAAAAACTGCATTGTAGATATCTGAAAGAGTAGATCCTCCTAGTAAGAATTCTATTGCAGATATCCAGAATGTTGGTTTTAGATATCCAGAATGCAGTTACGGATATCCGAAACTCAAAGCCCAATACACATGAATGGGAAAAGTGACGTCATTCCTCCTAGGAAGAATGACGTTTCGGATATCTCAAATGACAGTTCCTCCTAGGAGGAATTTCATTATGGATATCCGAAACGTTAGTTTTGACTAGGAAGAACTGATTTATAGATATCTGTTATACATATCCAGTCTAGTTATTAAATGTTAAAACGGCTACTTATATTTTTTTTTTACAGATTTTAAGATATCTGACATAGAATTTTGACCAGGAGAAATTAAATTATAGATATCTTGAAATACAATTTCTACTAGTAAGAATGTCAATATGGATATCTTTAATTACATTTATGACTAGTGAGAATACAGTTTTGACTAGGAGAAACGTGTTTTTGGCTATCTAAAACATATATTACAGATAGGAGCATGGTTCGATTAAATGTTAAAACGGCTTGCCATACAAGAAAGCCATTGCCTTGTTTCCATTGGGGTCCTTTGTACTCAATTCATAGTGACATTAAATGACAGACAGATATACACTACTCTGCAGAACATCATCTAAGCTATTTAAAAAATAGGAGAAAAATCTGACAATGAAATTCTTTCTTAATCACTTTATTTTTGGTGAATGTTCACCTAGTGCAGTGTTTCTCCCAGTCCTTCCTTAAGGGGGTTCCAGGGGGTCAGTTAGGAACCAAATGGATGAATGGATGAATGGATGAACAGGGGTCTTCAACAGGGGGTCCGGGACCCCTAGGGGGTCCTCAGAGTTACTACAGGGGGTCCGCTAAATATCCCTTTTCTGAGGAGAACTTGACGCCTCGCAGCGCGAGGCGTTGTGAGCTTGTAGATCTGCTATTTTTGGCAAAGAGGCGTAGAGGGAAAAAAGAGCAGACCAAGAGAACTAAAAAAGTTAATCTGAAACACAATTTTATACAATATAGAAGAGGGGGTCCCTGCTTAATCTCTCTCTCAGCTAGGGGGTCCTTGGCCTGAAAACTTTGACGGCCCCTGCCCTACGGAACCTCTCCCTCCGCTGTATAGCTCCGAGATGAGCTATATAGCGGAGGGAGAGGTTCCGATTGGATTTATTATACACATTGATTCTTGAATAGGCCTTTGGCATTAGGCATTGTACTACATTGACTAGAGGGTGTATGAAACGAAAGACTGCCAGCCAGGTAGCCTACTTATAACAAGGCGTTAATAAAGTGACCAACATGGCAGAGGAGTATTCTCATTGGGGCCAACGAGGCCATGGCCCGGTCTGTAAAACCCCCAGGGGGAAAAAATCAACATAACAACATTAGCAGCGGCTCACCCTTTAAGTCGCCTTTGTTTTCAAATGGGGCTCATTTGCATTCGGCCGAATTGTTAATGAGTGGCCATTAGGAAACCAGTTTCGCCGTCAAACTGGTTCTCCATTGCGCAGAGACAAGCACCTCTCCATTCAGAAATGCAATAGAAGAAGAACCGTCGTCCTGAAACACCCTGCCCCGCATCTAAACCGGCGGCCTCGGTCTGCGAAAGAAAATGGGGCAGTGTGTTTGGGACAAGCGTTCCATTTTCCACCCGGAATGGCTCGGTAATTCTCAATAGACTTATCAGCCGTTGTTGTGCTTACCCCCCCCCCCCCCAGATTTAAGAATCTGTCCCGGTCAACGTCAGAACCATAGGCCAGTGCAACATGGATGGAACTCTCTCTTTGTTCTCTGCTCTGCAATGCAGGGGTTAACGAGTATATCATTTGCACTATATTAGCCATACTGGTGAGTGGTGACAGGATAAAAGTGTTGTCTCTTGACAATTTGTTGATCTGTGAGCCCAGGCCACCTGCAATTTACAGAGAATACAGGATAGGTGGGCACTAGGGACATCTGGGCACCCTGATGTAAAATTGGCTATTTTGTCGAAAATTAAAAAAAAATGAAATTAAAAAATGGTCCTAAGTAATGTAGATATGCACGTTATCTCAAACGTCCTTCCTTCGAATTCTTGTTTATGTCCATAAATGATATCGGTACTGGTTTTGTAGAAATTTTATAAATATTAGAGCTCATGTATACCTTATTTTACTTACAAACGTTTTCCAATTTAATGTTTTCTGGTACATATGGTAAGTTATCACTTAGCCTACATATAGTCTTCATCCTTGGTATGAAAACAATGGTGCGTGAATGAAGTATAATTGAAAACGATTTGTTTAGTGACGTTTTTTAGCAGCGTAACAAAGCATTAGAATTGTATCTCAAGAATTAAAAATTTTAACATATTCGGTTTAATAACTCACACCCTGTTAATGAATTAAAAAACTTTGTTTATGATAGCAGACGTGTGTACAGTAGGTCCTTTGCTTGAAAATATTACATGTAGGTAAAAAAAATGGATGATTAAAAGAATGAAAAGAGAGAAAACTGTACAATAAGCCTCGCCCCCCCTTTAAATTACGTAGTTATGGATATCTAAAATGACGTAGTTTTGGATATCTAAAATGGTAGTTTGTCCTAGTAAGAACTGCATTGTAGATATCTGAAAGAGTAGATCCTCCTAGTAAGAATTCTATTGCAGATATCCAGAATGTTGCTTTTAGATATCCAGAATGCAGTTACGGATATCCGAAACTCAAAGCCCAATACACATGAATGGGAAAAGTGACGTCATTCCTCCTAGGAAGAATGACGTTTCGGATATCTCAAATGACAGTTCCTCCTAGGAGGAATGTCATTATGGATATCTGAAACGTTAGTTTTGACTAGGAAGAACTGAATTATAGATATCCAGTCTAGCTAGTTCCTCCTAGGAGGAATGTCGTTATGGATATCTGAAACGTTAGTTTTGACTAGGAAGAACTGAATTATAGATATCCAGTCTAGCTAGTTCCTCCTAGGAGGAATCGTTATGGATATCTGAAACGTTAGTTTTGACTAGGAAGAACTGAATTATAGATATCCGGTCTAGCTAGTAAATGTTAAAACGGCCCCCCCTTTAAATTACATAGTTATGGATATCTAAAATGACGTAGTTTTGGATATCTAAAATGGTAGTTTGTCCTAGTAAGAACTGCATTGTAGATATCTGAAAGAGTAGATCCTCCTAGTAAGAATTCTATTGCAGATATCCAGAATGTTGCTTTTAGATATCCAGAATGCAGTTACGGATATCCGAAACTCAAAGCCCAATACACATGAATGGGAAAAGTGACGTCATTCCTCCTAGGAAGAATGACGTTTCGGATATCTCAAATGACAGTTCCTCCTGGGAGGAATTTCATTATGGATATCCGAAACGTTAGTTTTGACTAGGAAGAACTGAATTATAGATATCCAGTCTAGCTAGTTCCTCCTAGGAGGAATCGTTATGGATATCTGAAATGTTAGTTTTGACTAGGAAGAACTGAATTATAGATATCCAGTCTAGCTAGTAAATGTTAAAACGGCCCCCCCTTTAAATTACATAGTTATGGATATCTAAAATGACGTAGTTTTGGATATCTAAAATGGTAGTTTGTCCTAGTAAGAACTGCATTGTAGATATCTGAAAGAGTAGATCCTCCTAGTAAGAATTCTATTGCAGATATCCAGAATGTTGCTTTTAGATATCCAGAATGCAGTTACGGATATCCGAAACTAAAAGCCCAATACACATGAATGGGAAAAGTGACGTCATTCTTCCTAGGAAGAATGACGTTTCGGATATCTCAAATGACAGTTCCTCCTAGGAGGAATTTCATTATGGATATCCGAAACGTTAGTTTTGACTAGGAAGAACTGAATTATAGATATCCAGTCTAGCTAGTTCCTCCTAGGAGGAATCATTATGGATATCTGAAACGTTAGTTTTGACTAGGAAGAACTGAATTATAGATATCCAGTCTAGCTATTAAATGTTAAAACGGCTTGCCATACAATTTCTACTAGTAAGAATGTAGTTATAGATATCTGTAATAAGGATTTTGACTAGTCAAAATGCAGTTTTGACTAGTCTAAATGTAATTACAGATATCTGCAATTACTTTATGACTAGTAAGAATACAGTTTTAACTAGGAGAAATTCTATTTGCGATATCACAAATATAATTCTAGATAGTCAATGGACACTTTTTATATTAAAATGGCGTAATATCTACCTGTCACCAGATATCTGTAATTGCATTGTTCCTAGTCATAATACTAATTGCAGATATCTGAAATTCCATTTGTACTAGTAATAATATGAATTGTGGATATCCATAATTTCATTTGTCCTAGTCACTATGTATTTATGGACATACCAAATGTAATTACGGAGGTCTGGAATGTTTTTTTAATTTCGGATATCTAAAATGGTAGTTTGGCCTAGTAAAAACTGCAGATATCTGAAAGAGTAGATCCTCCTAGTAAGAATTCTATTGCAGATATCCAGAATGTTGGTTTTAGATATCCAGAATGCAGTTACGGATATCCGAAACTCAAAGCCCAATACACATGAATGGGAAAAGTGACGTCATTCCTCCTAGGAAGAATGACGTTTCGGATATCTCAAATGACAGTTCCTCCTAGGAGGAATTTCATTATGGATATCCGAAACGTTAGTTTTGACTAGGAAGAACTGATTTATAGATATCTGTTATACATATCCAGTCTAGTTATTAAATGTTAAAACGGCTACTTATATTTTTTTTACAGATTTTAAGATATCTGACATAGAATTTTGACCAGGAGAAATTAAATTATAGATATCTTGAAATACAATTTCTACTAGTAAGAATGTCAATATGGATATCTTTAATTACATTTATGACTAGTGAGAATACAGTTTTGACTAGGAGAAACGTGTTTTTGGCTATCTAAAACATATATTACAGATAGGAGCATGGTTCGATTAAATGTTAAAACGGCTTGCCATACAAGAAAGCCATTGCCTTGTTTCCATTGGGGTCCTTTGTACTCAATTCATAGTGACATTAAATGACAGACAGATATACACTACTCTGCAGAACATCATCTAAGCTATTTAAAAAATAGGAGAAACATCTGACAATGAAATTCTTTCTTAATCACTTTATTTTTGGTGAATGTTCACCTAGTGCAGTGTTTCTCCCAGTCCTTCCTTAAGGGGGTTCCAGGGGGTCAGTTAGGAACCAAATGGATGAATGGATGAATGGATGAACAGGGGTCTTCAACAGGGGGTCCGGGACCCCTAGGGGGTCCTCAGAGTTACTACAGGGGGTCCGCTAAATATCCCTTTTCTGAGGAGAACTTGACGCCTCGCAGCGCGAGGCGTTGTGAGCTTGTAGATCTGCTATTTTTGGCAAAGAGGCGTAGAGGGAAAAAAGAGCAGACCAAGAGAACAAAAAAAGTTAATCTGAAACACAATTTTATACAATATAGAAGAGGGGGTCCCTGCTTAATCTCTCTCTCAGCTAGGGGGTCCTTGGCCTGAAAACGTTGACGGCCCCTGCCCTACGGGGGAGGCATGCGTTAATCCGACAGACCTTTTCTCCGACTATGTGGCATCCGCGTGCGGTTAGGGTTAGGGTGCGGGTTTGGTTCGGGTTTACTGTTTAATGTCGGAGCACTGCGCTGTCGGAGGAATGCGCTGTCGGTATTGTACCCGCCCTACGGAACCTCTCCCTCCGCTGTATAGCTCCGAGATGAGCTATATAGCGGAGGGAGAGGTTCCGTTTGGATTTATTATACACATTGATTCTTGAATAGGCCTTTGGCATTAGGCATTGTACTACATTGACTAGAGGGTGTATGAAACAAAAGACTGCCAGCCAGGTAGCCTACTTATAACAAGGCGTTAATAAAGTGACCAACATGGCAGAGGAGTATTCTCATTGGGGCCAACGAGGCCATGGCCCGGTCTGTAAAACCCCCAGGGGGAAAAAATCAACATAACAACATTAGCAGCGGCTCACCCTTTAAGTCGCCTTTGTTTTCAAATGGGGCTCATTTGCATTCGGCCGAATTGTTAATGAGTGGCCATTAGGAAACCAGTTTCGCCGTCAAACTGGTTCTCCATTGCGCAGAGACAAGCACCTCTCCATTCAGAAATGCAATAGAAGAAGAACCGTCGTCCTGAAACACCCTGCCCCGCATCTAAACCGGCGGCCTCGGCCTGCGAAAGAAAATGGGGCAGTGTGTTTGGGACGAGCGTTCCATTTTCCACCCGGAATGGCTCGGTAATTCTCAATAGACTTATCAGCCGTTGTTGTGCTTACCCCCCCCCCCCCCCCCCAGATTTAAGAATCTGTCCCGGTCAACGTCAGAACCATAGGCCAGTGCAACATGGATGGAACTCTCTCTTTGTTCTCTGCTCTGCAATGCAGGGGTTAACGAGTATATCATTTGCACTATATTAGCCATACTGGTGAGTGGTGACAGGATAAAAGTGTTGTCTCTTGACACTTTGTTGATCTGTGAGCCCAGGCCACCTGCAATTTACAGAGAATACAGGATAGGTGGGCACTAGGGACATCTGGGCACCCTGATGTAAAATTGGCTATTTTGTCGAAAATTTAAAAAAAATGAAATTAAAAAATGGTCCTAAGTAATGTAGATATGCACGTTATCTCAAACGTCCTTCCTTAGAATTCTTGTTTATGTCCATAAATGATATCGGTACTGGTTTTGTAGAAATTTTATAAATATTAGAGCTCATGTATACCTTATTTTACTTACAAACGTTTTCCAATTTAATGTTTTCTGGTACATATGGTAAGTTATCACTTAGCCTACATATAGTCTTCATCCTTGGTATGAAAACAATGGTGCGTGAATGAAGTATAATTGAAAACGATTTGTTTAGTGACGTTTTTTAGCAGCGTAACAAAGCATTAGAATTGTATCTCAAGAATTAACATTTTTAACATATTCGGTTTAATAACTCACACCCTGTTAATGAATTAAAAAACTTTGTTTATGATAGCAGACGTGTGTACAGTAGGTCCTTTGCTTGAAAATATTACATGTAGGTAAAAAAATGGATGATTAAAAGAATGAAAAGAGAGAAAACTGTACAATAAGCCTCGCCCCCCTTTAAATTACGTAGTTATGGATATCTAAAATGACGTAGTTTTGGATATCTAAAATGGTAGTTTGTCCTAGTAAGAACTGCATTGTAGATATCTGAAAGAGTAGATCCTCCTAGTAAGAATTCTATTGCAGATATCCAGAATGTTGCTTTTAGATATCCAGAATGCAGTTACGGATATCCGAAACTCAAAGCCCAATACACATGAATGGGAAAAGTGACGTCATTCCTCCTAGGAAGAATGACGTTTCGGATATCTCAAATGACAGTTCCTCCTAGGAGGAATTTCATTATGGATATCCGAAACGTTAGTTTTGACTAGGAAGAACTGAATTATAGATATCCAGTCTAGGTAGTTCCTCCTAGGAGGAATCATTATGGATATCTGAAACGTTAGTTTTGACTAGGAAGAACTGAATTATAGATATCCAGTCTAGCTATTAAATGTTAAAACGGCTTGCCATACAATTTCTACTAGTAAGAATGTAGTTATAGATATCTGTAATAAGGATTTTGACTAGTCAAAATGCAGTTTTGACTAGTCTAAATGTAATTACAGATATCTGCAATTACTTTATGACTAGTAAGAATACAGTTTTAACTAGGAGAAATTCTATTTGCGATATCACAAATATAATTCTAGATAGTCAATGGACACTTTTTATATTAAAATGGCGTAATATCTACCTGTCACCAGATATCTGTAATTGCATTGTTCCTAGTCATAATACTAATTGCAGATATCTGAAATTCCATTTGTACTAGTAATAATATGAATTGTGGATATCCATAATTTCATTTGTCCTAGTCAATATGTATTTATGGACATACCAAATGTAATTACGGAGGTCTGGAATGTTTTTTTAATTTCGGATATCTAAAATGGTAGTTTGGCCTAGTAAAAACTGCATTGTAGATATCTGAAAGAGTAGATCCTCCTAGTAAGAATTCTATTGCAGATATCCAGAATGTTGGTTTTAGATATCCAGAATGCAGTTACGGATATCCGAAACTCAAAGCCCAATACACATGAATGGGAAAAGTGACGTCATTCCTCCTAGGAAGAATGACGTTTCGGATATCTCAAATGACAGTTCCTCCTAGGAGGAATTTCATTATGGATATCCGAAACGTTAGTTTTGACTAGGAAGAACTGATTTATAGATATCTGTTATACATATCCAGTCTAGTTATTAAATGTTAAAACGGCTACTTATATTTTTTTTTACAGATTTTAAGATATCTGACATAGAATTTTGACCAGGAGAAATTAAATTATAGATATCTTGAAATACAATTTCTACTAGTAAGAATGTCAATATGGATATCTTTAATTACATTTATGACTAGTGAGAATACAGTTTTGACTAGGAGAAACGTGTTTTTGGCTATCTAAAACATATATTACAGATAGGAGCATGGTTCGATTAAATGTTAAAACGGCTTGCCATACAAGAAAGCCATTGCCTTGTTTCCATTGGGGTCCTTTGTACTCAATTCATAGTGACATTAAATGACAGACAGATATACACTACTCTGCAGAACATCATCTAAGCTATTTAAAAAATAGGAGAAAAATCTGACAATGAAATTTTTTCTTAATCACTTTATTTTTGGTGAATGTTCACCTAGTGCAGTGTTTCTCCCAGTCCTTCCTTAAGGGGGTTCCAGGGGGTCAGTTAGGAACCAAATGGATGAATGGATGAACAGGGGTCTTCAACAGGGGGTCCGGGACCCCTAGGGGGTCCTCAGAGTTACTACAGGGGGTCCGCTAAATATCCCTTTTCTGAGGAGAACTTGACGCCTCGCAGCGCGAGGCGTTGTGAGCTTGTAGATCTGCTATTTTTGGCAAAGAGGCGTAGAGGGAAAAAAGAGCAGACCAAGAGAACAAAAAAAGTTAATCTGAAACACAATTTTATACAATATAGAAGAGGGGGTCCCTGCTTAATCTCTCTCTCAGCTAGGGGGTCCTTGGCCTGAAAACGTTGACGGCCCCTGCCCTACGGGGGAGGCATGCGTTAATCCGACAGACCTTTTCTCCGACTATGTGGCATCCGCGTGCGGTTAGGGTTAGGGTGCGGGTTTGGTTCGGGTTTACTGTTTAATGTCGGAGCACTGCGCTGTCGGAGGAATGCGCTGTCGGTATTGCACCCGCCCTACGGAACCTCTCCCTCCGCTGTATAGCTCCGAGATGAGCTATATAGCGGAGGGAGAGGTTCCGTTTGGATTTATTATACACATTGATTCTTGAATAGGCCTTTGGCATTAGGCATTGTACTACATTGACTAGAGGGTGTATGAAACGAAAGACTGCCAGCCAGGTAGCCTACTTATAACAAGGCGTTAATAAAGTGACCAACATGGCAGAGGAGTATTCTCATTGGGGCCAACGAGGCCATGGCCCGGTCTGTAAAACCCCCAGGGGGAAAAAATCAACATAACAACATTAGCAGCGGCTCACCCTTTAAGTCGCTTTTTTTTTCAAATGGGGCTCATTTGCATTCGGCCGAATTGTTAATGAGTGGCCATTAGGAAACCAGTTTCGCCGTCAAACTGGTTCTCCATTGCGCAGAGACAAGCACCTCTCCATTCAGAAATGCAATAGAAGAAGAACCGTCGTCCTGAAACACCCTGCCCCGCATCTAAACCGGCGGCCTCGGTCTGCGAAAGAAAATGGGGCAGTGTTTGGGACGAGCGTTCCATTTTCCACCCGGAATGGCTCGGTAATTCTCAATAGACTTATCAGCCGTTGTTGTGCTTACCCCCCCCCCCCCCCCCCCCCCCCCCAGATTTAAGAATCTGTCCCGGTCAACGTCAGAACCATAGGCCAGTGCAACATGGATGGAACTCTCTCTTTGTTCTCTGCTCTGCAATGCAGGGGTTAACGAGTATATCATTTGCACTATATTAGCCATACTGGTGAGTGGTGACAGGATAAAAGTGTTGTCTCTTGACACTTTGTTGATCTGTGAGCCCAGGCCACCTGCAATTTACAGAGAATACAGGATAGGTGGGCACTAGGGACATCTGGGCACCCTGATGTAAAATTGGCTATTTTGTCGAAAATTTAAAAAAAATGAAATTAAAAAATGGTCCTAAGTAATGTAGATATGCACGTTATCTCAAACGTCCTTCCTTCGAATTCTTGTTTATGTCCATAAATGATATCGGTACTGGTTTTGTAGAAATTTTATAAATATTAGAGCTCATGTATACCTTATTTTACTTACAAACGTTTTCCAATTTAATGTTTTCTGGTACATATGGTAAGTTATCACTTAGCCTACATATAGTCTTCATCCTTGGTATGAAAACAATGGTGCGTGAATGAAGTATAATTGAAAACGATTTGTTTAGTGACGTTTTTTAGCAGCGTAACAAAGCATTAGAATTGTATCTCAAGAATTAACATTTTTAACATATTCGGTTTAATAACTCACACCCTGTTAATGAATTAAAAAACTTTGTTTATGATAGCAGACGTGTGTACAGTAGGTCCTTTGCTTGAAAATATTACATGTAGGTAAAAAAAATGGATGATTAAAAGAATGAAAAGAGAGAAAACTGTACAATAAGCCTCGCCCCCCCTTTAAATTACGTAGTTATGGATATCTAAAATGACGTAGTTTTGGATATCTAAAATGGTAGTTTGTCCTAGTAAGAACTGCATTGTAGATATCTGAAAGAGTAGATCCTCCTAGTAAGAATTCTATTGCAGATATCCAGAATGTTGCTTTTAGATATCCAGAATGCAGTTACGGATATCCGAAACTCAAAGCCCAATACACATGAATGGGAAAAGTGACGTCATTCCTCCTAGGAAGAATGACGTTTCGGATATCTCAAATGACAGTTCCTCCTAGGAGGAATGTCATTATGGATATCTGAAACGTTAGTTTTGACTAGGAAGAACTGAATTATAGATATCCAGTCTAGCTAGTTCCTCCTAGGAGGAATGTCGTTATGGATATCTGAAACGTTAGTTTTGACTAGGAAGAACTGAATTATAGATATCCAGTCTAGCTAGTTCCTCCTAGGAGGAATCGTTATGGATATCTGAAACGTTAGTTTTGACTAGGAAGAACTGAATTATAGATATCCAGTCTAGCTAGTTCCTCCTAGGAGGAATCGTTATGGATATCTGAAACGTTAGTTTTGACTAGGAAGAACTGAATTATAGATATCCGGTCTAGCTAGTAAATGTTAAAACGGCCCCCCCTTTAAATTACATAGTTATGGATATCTAAAATGACGTAGTTTTGGATATCTAAAATGGTAGTTTGTCCTAGTAAGAACTGCATTGTAGATATCTGAAAGAGTAGATCCTCCTAGTAAGAATTCTATTGCAGATATCCAGAATGTTGCTTTTAGATATCCAGAATGCAGTTACGGATATCCGAAACTCAAAGCCCAATACACATGAATGGGAAAAGTGACGTCATTCCTCCTAGGAAGAATGACGTTTCGGATATCTCAAATGACAGTTCCTCCTGGGAGGAATTTCATTATGGATATCTGAAACGTTAGTTTTGACTAGGAAGAACTGAATTATAGATATCCAGTCTAGCTAGTTCCTCCTAGGAGGAATCGTTATGGATATCTGAAATGTTAGTTTTGACTAGGAAGAACTGAATTATAGATATCCAGTCTAGCTAGTAAATGTTAAAACGGCCCCCCCTTTAAATTACATAGTTATGGATATCTAAAATGACGTAGTTTTGGATATCTAAAATGGTAGTTTGTCCTAGTAAGAACTGCATTGTAGATATCTGAAAGAGTAGATCCTCCTAGTAAGAATTCTATTGCAGATATCCAGAATGTTGCTTTTAGATATCCAGAATGCAGTTACGGATATCCGAAACTAAAAGCCCAATACACATGAATGGGAAAAGTGACGTCATTCTTCCTAGGAAGAATGACGTTTCGGATATCTCAAATGACAGTTCCTCCTAGGAGGAATTTCATTATGGATATCCGAAACGTTAGTTTTGACTAGGAAGAACTGAATTATAGATATCCAGTCTAGCTAGTTCCTCCTAGGAGGAATCATTATGGATATCTGAAACGTTAGTTTTGACTAGGAAGAACTGAATTATAGATATCCAGTCTAGCTATTAAATGTTAAAACGGCTTGCCATACAATTTCTACTAGTAAGAATGTAGTTATAGATATCTGTAATAAGGATTTTGACTAGTCAAAATGCAGTTTTGACTAGTCTAAATGTAATTACAGATATCTGCAATTACTTTATGACTAGTAAGAATACAGTTTTAACTAGGAGAAATTCTATTTGCGATATCACAAATATAATTCTAGATAGTCAATGGACACTTTTTATATTAAAATGGCGTAATATCTACCTGTCACCAGATATCTGTAATTGCATTGTTCCTAGTCATAATACTAATTGCAGATATCTGAAATTCCATTTGTACTAGTAATAATATGAATTGTGGATATCCATAATTTCATTTGTCCTAGTCAATATGTATTTATGGACATACCAAATGTAATTACGGAGGTCTGGAATGTTTTTTTAATTTCGGATATCTAAAATGGTAGTTTGGCCTAGTAAAAACTGCATTGTAGATATCTGAAAGAGTAGATCCTCCTAGTAAGAATTCTATTGCAGATATCCAGAATGTTGGTTTTAGATATCCAGAATGCAGTTACGGATATCCGAAACTCAAAGCCCAATACACATGAATGGGAAAAGTGACGTCATTCCTCCTAGGAAGAATGACGTTTCGGATATCTCAAATGACAGTTCCTCCTAGGAGGAATTTCATTATGGATATCCGAAACGTTAGTTTTGACTAGGAAGAACTGATTTATAGATATCTGTTATACATATCCAGTCTAGTTATTAAATGTTAAAACGGCTACTTATATTTTTTTTTTACAGATTTTAAGATATCTGACATAGAATTTTGACCAGGAGAAATTAAATTATAGATATCTTGAAATACAATTTCTACTAGTAAGAATGTCAATATGGATATCTTTAATTACATTTATGACTAGTGAGAATACAGTTTTGACTAGGAGAAACGTGTTTTTGGCTATCTAAAACATATATTACAGATAGGAGCATGGTTCGATTAAATGTTAAAACGGCTTGCCATACAAGAAAGCCATTGCCTTGTTTCCATTGGGGTCCTTTGTACTCAATTCATAGTGACATTAAATGACAGACAGATATACACTACTCTGCAGAACATCATCTAAGCTATTTAAAAAATAGGAGAAAAATCTGACAATGAAATTCTTTCTTAATCACTTTATTTTTGGTGAATGTTCACCTAGTGCAGTGTTTCTCCCAGTCCTTCCTTAAGGGGGTTCCAGGGGGTCAGTTAGGAACCAAATGGATGAATGGATGAATGGATGAACAGGGGTCTTCAACAGGGGGTCCGGGACCCCTAGGGGGTCCTCAGAGTTACTACAGGGGGTCCGCTAAATATCCCTTTTCTGAGGAGAACTTGACGCCTCGCAGCGCGAGGCGTTGTGAGCTTGTAGATCTGCTATTTTTGGCAAAGAGGCGTAGAGGGAAAAAAGAGCAGACCAAGAGAACTAAAAAAGTTAATCTGAAACACAATTTTATACAATATAGAAGAGGGGGTCCCTGCTTAATCTCTCTCTCAGCTAGGGGGTCCTTGGCCTGAAAACTTTGACGGCCCCTGCCCTACGGAACCTCTCCCTCCGCTGTATAGCTCCGAGATGAGCTATATAGCGGAGGGAGAGGTTCCGATTGGATTTATTATACACATTGATTCTTGAATAGGCCTTTGGCATTAGGCATTGTACTACATTGACTAGAGGGTGTATGAAACGAAAGACTGCCAGCCAGGTAGCCTACTTATAACAAGGCGTTAATAAAGTGACCAACATGGCAGAGGAGTATTCTCATTGGGGCCAACGAGGCCATGGCCCGGTCTGTAAAACCCCCAGGGGGAAAAAATCAACATAACAACATTAGCAGCGGCTCACCCTTTAAGTCGCCTTTGTTTTCAAATGGGGCTCATTTGCATTCGGCCGAATTGTTAATGAGTGGCCATTAGGAAACCAGTTTCGCCGTCAAACTGGTTCTCCATTGCGCAGAGACAAGCACCTCTCCATTCAGAAATGCAATAGAAGAAGAACCGTCGTCCTGAAACACCCTGCCCCGCATCTAAACCGGCGGCCTCGGTCTGCGAAAGAAAATGGGGCAGTGTGTTTGGGACAAGCGTTCCATTTTCCACCCGGAATGGCTCGGTAATTCTCAATAGACTTATCAGCCGTTGTTGTGCTTACCCCCCCCCCCCCCAGATTTAAGAATCTGTCCCGGTCAACGTCAGAACCATAGGCCAGTGCAACATGGATGGAACTCTCTCTTTGTTCTCTGCTCTGCAATGCAGGGGTTAACGAGTATATCATTTGCACTATATTAGCCATACTGGTGAGTGGTGACAGGATAAAAGTGTTGTCTCTTGACAATTTGTTGATCTGTGAGCCCAGGCCACCTGCAATTTACAGAGAATACAGGATAGGTGGGCACTAGGGACATCTGGGCACCCTGATGTAAAATTGGCTATTTTGTCGAAAATTAAAAAAAAATGAAATTAAAAAATGGTCCTAAGTAATGTAGATATGCACGTTATCTCAAACGTCCTTCCTTCGAATTCTTGTTTATGTCCATAAATGATATCGGTACTGGTTTTGTAGAAATTTTATAAATATTAGAGCTCATGTATACCTTATTTTACTTACAAACGTTTTCCAATTTAATGTTTTCTGGTACATATGGTAAGTTATCACTTAGCCTACATATAGTCTTCATCCTTGGTATGAAAACAATGGTGCGTGAATGAAGTATAATTGAAAACGATTTGTTTAGTGACGTTTTTTAGCAGCGTAACAAAGCATTAGAATTGTATCTCAAGAATTAAAAATTTTAACATATTCGGTTTAATAACTCACACCCTGTTAATGAATTAAAAAACTTTGTTTATGATAGCAGACGTGTGTACAGTAGGTCCTTTGCTTGAAAATATTACATGTAGGTAAAAAAAATGGATGATTAAAAGAATGAAAAGAGAGAAAACTGTACAATAAGCCTCGCCCCCCCTTTAAATTACGTAGTTATGGATATCTAAAATGACGTAGTTTTGGATATCTAAAATGGTAGTTTGTCCTAGTAAGAACTGCATTGTAGATATCTGAAAGAGTAGATCCTCCTAGTAAGAATTCTATTGCAGATATCCAGAATGTTGCTTTTAGATATCCAGAATGCAGTTACGGATATCCGAAACTCAAAGCCCAATACACATGAATGGGAAAAGTGACGTCATTCCTCCTAGGAAGAATGACGTTTCGGATATCTCAAATGACAGTTCCTCCTAGGAGGAATGTCATTATGGATATCTGAAACGTTAGTTTTGACTAGGAAGAACTGAATTATAGATATCCAGTCTAGCTAGTTCCTCCTAGGAGGAATGTCGTTATGGATATCTGAAACGTTAGTTTTGACTAGGAAGAACTGAATTATAGATATCCAGTCTAGCTAGTTCCTCCTAGGAGGAATCGTTATGGATATCTGAAACGTTAGTTTTGACTAGGAAGAACTGAATTATAGATATCCGGTCTAGCTAGTAAATGTTAAAACGGCCCCCCCTTTAAATTACATAGTTATGGATATCTAAAATGACGTAGTTTTGGATATCTAAAATGGTAGTTTGTCCTAGTAAGAACTGCATTGTAGATATCTGAAAGAGTAGATCCTCCTAGTAAGAATTCTATTGCAGATATCCAGAATGTTGCTTTTAGATATCCAGAATGCAGTTACGGATATCCGAAACTCAAAGCCCAATACACATGAATGGGAAAAGTGACGTCATTCCTCCTAGGAAGAATGACGTTTCGGATATCTCAAATGACAGTTCCTCCTGGGAGGAATTTCATTATGGATATCCGAAACGTTAGTTTTGACTAGGAAGAACTGAATTATAGATATCCAGTCTAGCTAGTTCCTCCTAGGAGGAATCGTTATGGATATCTGAAATGTTAGTTTTGACTAGGAAGAACTGAATTATAGATATCCAGTCTAGCTAGTAAATGTTAAAACGGCCCCCCCTTTAAATTACATAGTTATGGATATCTAAAATGACGTAGTTTTGGATATCTAAAATGGTAGTTTGTCCTAGTAAGAACTGCATTGTAGATATCTGAAAGAGTAGATCCTCCTAGTAAGAATTCTATTGCAGATATCCAGAATGTTGCTTTTAGATATCCAGAATGCAGTTACGGATATCCGAAACTAAAAGCCCAATACACATGAATGGGAAAAGTGACGTCATTCTTCCTAGGAAGAATGACGTTTCGGATATCTCAAATGACAGTTCCTCCTAGGAGGAATTTCATTATGGATATCCGAAACGTTAGTTTTGACTAGGAAGAACTGAATTATAGATATCCAGTCTAGCTAGTTCCTCCTAGGAGGAATCATTATGGATATCTGAAACGTTAGTTTTGACTAGGAAGAACTGAATTATAGATATCCAGTCTAGCTATTAAATGTTAAAACGGCTTGCCATACAATTTCTACTAGTAAGAATGTAGTTATAGATATCTGTAATAAGGATTTTGACTAGTCAAAATGCAGTTTTGACTAGTCTAAATGTAATTACAGATATCTGCAATTACTTTATGACTAGTAAGAATACAGTTTTAACTAGGAGAAATTCTATTTGCGATATCACAAATATAATTCTAGATAGTCAATGGACACTTTTTATATTAAAATGGCGTAATATCTACCTGTCACCAGATATCTGTAATTGCATTGTTCCTAGTCATAATACTAATTGCAGATATCTGAAATTCCATTTGTACTAGTAATAATATGAATTGTGGATATCCATAATTTCATTTGTCCTAGTCACTATGTATTTATGGACATACCAAATGTAATTACGGAGGTCTGGAATGTTTTTTTAATTTCGGATATCTAAAATGGTAGTTTGGCCTAGTAAAAACTGCAGATATCTGAAAGAGTAGATCCTCCTAGTAAGAATTCTATTGCAGATATCCAGAATGTTGGTTTTAGATATCCAGAATGCAGTTACGGATATCCGAAACTCAAAGCCCAATACACATGAATGGGAAAAGTGACGTCATTCCTCCTAGGAAGAATGACGTTTCGGATATCTCAAATGACAGTTCCTCCTAGGAGGAATTTCATTATGGATATCCGAAACGTTAGTTTTGACTAGGAAGAACTGATTTATAGATATCTGTTATACATATCCAGTCTAGTTATTAAATGTTAAAACGGCTACTTATATTTTTTTTACAGATTTTAAGATATCTGACATAGAATTTTGACCAGGAGAAATTAAATTATAGATATCTTGAAATACAATTTCTACTAGTAAGAATGTCAATATGGATATCTTTAATTACATTTATGACTAGTGAGAATACAGTTTTGACTAGGAGAAACGTGTTTTTGGCTATCTAAAACATATATTACAGATAGGAGCATGGTTCGATTAAATGTTAAAACGGCTTGCCATACAAGAAAGCCATTGCCTTGTTTCCATTGGGGTCCTTTGTACTCAATTCATAGTGACATTAAATGACAGACAGATATACACTACTCTGCAGAACATCATCTAAGCTATTTAAAAAATAGGAGAAACATCTGACAATGAAATTCTTTCTTAATCACTTTATTTTTGGTGAATGTTCACCTAGTGCAGTGTTTCTCCCAGTCCTTCCTTAAGGGGGTTCCAGGGGGTCAGTTAGGAACCAAATGGATGAATGGATGAATGGATGAACAGGGGTCTTCAACAGGGGGTCCGGGACCCCTAGGGGGTCCTCAGAGTTACTACAGGGGGTCCGCTAAATATCCCTTTTCTGAGGAGAACTTGACGCCTCGCAGCGCGAGGCGTTGTGAGCTTGTAGATCTGCTATTTTTGGCAAAGAGGCGTAGAGGGAAAAAAGAGCAGACCAAGAGAACAAAAAAAGTTAATCTGAAACACAATTTTATACAATATAGAAGAGGGGGTCCCTGCTTAATCTCTCTCTCAGCTAGGGGGTCCTTGGCCTGAAAACTTTGACGGCCCCTGCCCTACGGAACCTCTCCCTCCGCTGTATAGCTCCGAGATGAGCTATATAGCGGAGGGAGAGGTTCCGATTGGAGCTATTATACACATTGATTCTTGAATAGGCCTTTGGCATTAGGCATTGTACTACATTGACTGAGGGTGTATGAAACGAAAGACTGCCAGCCAGGTAGCCTACTTATAACAAGGCGTTAATAAAGTGACCAACATGGCAGAGGAGTATTCTCATTGGGGCCAACGAGGCCATGGCCCGGTCTGTAAAACCCCCAGGGGGAAAAAATCAACATAACAACATTAGCAGCGGCTCACCCTTTAAGTCGCCTTTGTTTTCAAATGGGGCTCATTTGCATTCGGCCGAATTGTTAATGAGTGGCCATTAGGAAACCAGTTTCGCCGTCAAACTGGTTCTCCATTGCGCAGAGACAAGCACCTCTCCATTCAGAAATGCAATAGAAGAAGAACCGTCGTCCTGAAACACCCTGCCCCGCATCTAAACCGGCGGCCTCGGTCTGCGAAAGAAAATGGGGCAGTGTGTTTGGGACGAGCGTTCCATTTTCCACCCGGAATGGCTCGGTAATTCTCAATAGACTTATCAGCCGTTGTTGTGCTTACCCCCCCCCAGATTTAAGAATCTGTCCCGGTCAACGTCAGAACCATAGGCCAGTGCAACATGGATGGAACTCTCTCTTTGTTCTCTGCTCTGCAATGCAGGGGTTAACGAGTATATCATTTGCACTATATTAGCGATACTGGTGAGTGGTGACAGGATAAAAGTGTTGTCTCTTGACAATTTGTTGATCTGTGAGCCCAGGCCACCTGCAATTTACAGAGAATACAGGATAGGTGGGCACTAGGGACATCTGGGCACCCTGATGTAAAATTGGCTATTTTGTCGAAAATTAAAAAAAAAATGAAATTAAAAAATGGTCCTAAGTAATGTAGATATGCACGTTATCTCAAACGTCCTTCCTTCGAATTCTTGTTTATGTCCATAAATGATATCGGTACTGGTTTTGTAGAAATGTTATAAATATTAGAGCTCATGTATACCTTATTTTACTTACAAACGTTTTCCAATTTAATGTTTTCTGGTACATATGGTAAGTTATCACTTAGCCTACATATAGTCTTCATCCTTGGTATGAAAACAATGGTGCGTGAATGAAGTATAATTGAAAACGATTTGTTTAGTGACATTTTTTAGCAGCGTAACAAAGCATTAGCAAAATTTTTAACATATTCGGTTTAATAACTCACACCCTGTTAATGAATTAAAAAACTTTGTTTATGATAGCAGACGTGTGTACAGTAGGTCCTTTGCTTGAAAATATTACATGTAGGTAAAAAAAATGGATGATTAAAAGAATGAAAAGAGAGAAAACTGTACAATAAGCCTCGCCCCCCCTTTAAATTACGTAGTTATGGATATCTAAAATGACGTAGTTTTGGATATCTAAAATGGTAGTTTGTCCTAGTAAGAACTGCATTGTAGATATCTGAAAGAGTAGATCCTCCTAGTAAGAATTCTATTGCAGATATCCAGAATGTTGCTTTTAGATATCCAGAATGCAGTTACGGATATCCGAAACTCAAAGCCCAATACACATGAATGGGAAAAGTGACGTCATTCCTCCTAGGAAGAATGACGTTTCGGATATCTCAAATGACAGATATCCATATTGACATTGGCTATCTAAAACATATATTACAGATAGGAGCATGGTTCGATTAAATGTTAAAACGGCTTGCCATACAAGAAAGCCATTGCCTTGTTTCCATTGGGGTCCTTTGTACTCAATTCATAGTGACATTAAATGACAGACAGATATACACTACTCTGCAGAACATCATCTAAGCTATTTAAAAAATAGGAGAAAAATCTTTCTTAATCACTTTATTTTTGGTGAATGTTCACCTAGTGCAGTGTTTCTCCCAGTCCTTCCTTAAGGGGGTTCCAGGGGGTCAGTTAGGAACCAAATGGATGAATGGATGAATGGATGAACAGGGGTCTTCAACAGGGGGTCCGGGACCCCTAGGGGGTCCTCAGAGTTACTACAGGGTGTCCGCTAAATATCCCTTTTCTGAGGAGAACTTGACGCCTCGCAGCGCGAGGCGTTGTGAGCTTGTAGATCTGCTATTTTTGGCAAAGAGGCGTAGAGGGAAAAAAGAGCAGACCAAGAGAACAAAAAAAGTTAATCTGAAACACAATTTTATACAATATAGAAGAGGGGGTCCCTGCTTAATCTCTCTCTCAGCTAGGGGGTCCTTGGCCTGAAAACGTTGACGGCCCCTGCCCTACGGGGGAGGCATGCGTTAATCCGACAGACCTTTTCTCCGACTATGTGGCATCCGCGTGCGGTTAGGGTTAGGGTGCGGGTTTGGTTCGGGTTTACTGTTTAATGTCGGAGCACTGCGCTGTCGGAGGAATGCGCTGTCGGTATTGCACCCGCCCTACGGAACCTCTCCCTCCGCTGTATAGCTCCGAGATGAGCTATATAGCGGAGGGAGAGGTTCCGTTTGGATTTATTATACACATTGATTCTTGAATAGGCCTTTGGCATTAGGCATTGTACTACATTGACTAGAGGGTGTATGAAACGAAAGACTGCCAGCCAGGTAGCCTACTTATAACAAGGCGTTAATAAAGTGACCAACATGGCAGAGGAGTATTCTCATTGGGGCCAACGAGGCCATGGCCCGGTCTGTAAAACCCCCAGGGGGAAAAAATCAACATAACAACATTAGCAGCGGCTCACCCTTTAAGTCGCCTTTGTTTTCAAATGGGGCTCATTTGCATTCGGCCGAATTGTTAATGAGTGGCCATTAGGAAACCAGTTTCGCCGTCAAACTGGTTCTCCATTGCGCAGAGACAAGCACCTCTCCATTCAGAAATGCAATAGAAGAAGAACCGTCGTCCTGAAACACCCTGCCCCGCATCTAAACCGGCGGCCTCGGTCTGCGAAAGAAAATGGGGCAGTGTGTTTGGGACGAGCGTTCCATTTTCCACCCGGAATGGCTCGGTAATTCTCAATAGACTTATCAGCCGTTGTTGTGCTTACCCCCCCCCCCCCCAGATTTAAGAATCTGTCCCGGTCAACGTCAGAACCATAGGCCAGTGCAACATGGATGGAACTCTCTCTTTGTTCTCTGCTCTGCAATGCAGGGGTTAACGAGTATATCATTTGCACTATATTAGCCATACTGGTGAGTGGTGACAGGATAAAAGTGTTGTCTCTTGACACTTTGTTGATCTGTGAGCCCAGGCCACCTGCAATTTACAGAGAATACAGGATAGGTGGGCACTAGGGACATCTGGGCACCCTGATGTAAAATTGGCTATTTTGTCGAAAATTTAAAAAAAATGAAATTAAAAAATGGTCCTAAGTAATGTAGATATGCACGTTATCTCAAACGTCCTTCCTTCGAATTCTTGTTTATGTCCATAAATGATATCGGTACTGGTTTTGTAGAAATTGTATAAATATTAGAGCTCATGTATACCTTATTTTACTTACAAACGTTTTCCAATTTAATGTTTTCTGGTACATATGGTAAGTTATCACTTAGCCTACATATAGTCTTCATCCTTGGTATGAAAACAATGGTGCGTGAATGAAGTATAATTGAAAACGATTTGTTTAGTGACGTTTTTTAGCAGCGTAACAAAGCATTAGAATTGTATCTCAAGAATTAACATTTTTAACATATTCGGTTTAATAACTCACACCCTGTTAATGAATTAAAAAACTTTGTTTATGATAGCAGACGTGTGTACAGTAGGTCCTTTGCTTGAAAATATTACATGTAGGTAAAAAAAATGGATGATTAAAAGAATGAAAAGAGAGAAAACTGTACAATAAGCCTCGCCCCCCCTTTAAATTACGTAGTTATGGATATCTAAAATGACGTAGTTTTGGATATCTAAAATGGTAGTTTGTCCTAGTAAGAACTGCATTGTAGATATCTGAAAGAGTAGATCCTCCTAGTAAGAATTCTATTGCAGATATCCAGAATGTTGCTTTTAGATATCCAGAATGCAGTTACGGATATCCGAAACTCAAAGCCCAATACACATGAATGGGAAAAGTGACGTCATTCCTCCTAGGAAGAATGACGTTTCGGATATCTCAAATGACAGTTCCTCCTAGGAGGAATGTCATTATGGATATCTGAAACGTTAGTTTTGACTAGGAAGAACTGAATTATAGATATCCAGTCTAGCTAGTTCCTCCTAGGAGGAATGTCGTTATGGATATCTGAAACGTTAGTTTTGACTAGGAAGAACTGAATTATAGATATCCAGTCTAGCTAGTTCCTCCTAGGAGGAATGTCATTATGGATATCTGAAACGTTAGTTTTGACTAGGAAGAACTGAATTATAGATATCCAGTCTAGCTAGTTCCTCCTAGGAGGAATCGTTATGGATATCTGAAACGTTAGTTTTGACTAGGAAGAACTGAATTATAGATATCCGGTCTAGCTAGTAAATGTTAAAACGGCCCCCCCTTTAAATTACATAGTTATAGATATCTAAAATGACGTAGTTTTGGATATCTAAAATGGTAGTTTGTCCTAGTAAGAACTGCATTGTAGATATCTGAAAGAGTAGATCCTCCTAGTAAGAATTCTATTGCAGATATCCAGAATGTTGCTTTTAGATATCCAGAATGCAGTTACGGATATCCGAAACTCAAAGCCCAATACACATGAATGGGAAAAGTGACGTCATTCCTCCTAGGAAGAATGACGTTTCGGATATCTCAAATGACAGTTCCTCCTGGGAGGAATTTCATTATGGATATCCGAAACGTTAGTTTTGACTAGGAAGAACTGAATTATAGATATCCAGTCTAGCTAGTTCCTCCTAGGAGGAATCGTTATGGATATCTGAAATGTTAGTTTTGACTAGGAAGAACTGAATTATAGATATCCAGTCTAGCTAGTAAATGTTAAAACGGCCCCCCCTTTAAATTACATAGTTATGGATATCTAAAATGACGTAGTTTTGGATATCTAAAATGGTAGTTTGTCCCAGTAAGAACTGCATTGTAGATATCTGAAAGAGTAGATCCTCCTAGTAAGAATTCTATTGCAGATATCCAGAATGTTGCTTTTAGATATCCAGAATGCAGTTACGGATATCCGAAACTAAAAGCCCAATACACATGAATGGGAAAAGTGACGTCATTCTTCCTAGGAAGAATGACGTTTCGGATATCTCAAATGACAGTTCCTCCTAGGAGGAATTTCATTATGGATATCCGAAACGTTAGTTTTGACTAGGAAGAACTGAATTATAGATATCCAGTCTAGCTAGTTCCTCCTAGGAGGAATCATTATGGATATCTGAAACGTTAGTTTTGACTAGGAAGAACTGAATTATAGATATCCAGTCTAGCTATTAAATGTTAAAACGGCTTGCCATACAATTTCTACTAGTAAGAATGTAGTTATAGATATCTGTAATAAGGATTTTGACTAGTCAAAATGCAGTTTTTTTACTAGTCTAAATGTAATTACAGATATCTGCAATTACTTTATGACTAGTAAGAATACAGTTTTAACTAGGAGAAATTCTATTTGCGATATCACAAATATAATTCTAGATAGTCAATGGACACTTTTTATATTAAAATGGCGTAATATCTACCTGTCACCAGATATCTGTAATTGCATTGTTCCTAGTCATAATACTAATTGCAGATATTTGAAATTCCATTTGTACTAGTAATAATATGAATTGTGGATATCCATAATTTCATTTGTCCTAGTCAATATGTATTTATGGACATACCAAATGTAATTACGGAGGTCTGGAATGTTTTTTAATTTCGGATATCTAAAATGGTAGTTTGGCCTAGTAAAAACGGCATTGTAGATATCTGAAAGAGTAGATCCTCCTAGTAAGAATTCTATTGCAGATATCCAGAATGTTGGTTTTAGATATCCAGAATGCAGTTACGGATATCCGAAACTCAAAGCCCAATACACATGAATGGGAAAAGTGACGTCATTCCTCCTAGGAAGAATGACGTTTCGGATATCTCAAATGACAGTTCCTCCTAGGAGGAATTTCATTATGGATATCCGAAACGTTAGTTTTGACTAGGAAGAACTGATTTATAGATATCTGTTATACATATCCAGTCTAGTTATTAAATGTTAAAACGGCTACTTATATTTTTTTTACAGATTTTAAGATATCTGACATAGAATTTTGACCAGGAGAAATTAAATTATAGATATCTTGAAATACAATTTCTACTAGTAAGAATGTCAATATGGATATCTTTAATTACATTTATGACTAGTGAGAATACAGTTTTGACTAGGAGAAACGTGTTTTTGGCTATCTAAAACATATATTACAGATAGGAGCATGGTTCGATTAAATGTTAAAACGGCTTGCCATACAAGAAAGCCATTGCCTTGTTTCCATTGGGGTCCTTTGTACTCAATTCATAGTGACATTAAATGACAGACAGATATACACTACTCTGCAGAACATCATCTAAGCTATTTAAAAAATAGGAGAAAAATCTGACAATGAAATTCTTTCTTAATCACTTTATTTTTGGTGAATGTTCACCTAGTGCAGTGTTTCTCCCAGTCCTTCCTTAAGGGGGTTCCAGGGGGTCAGTTAGGAATCAAATGGATGAATGGATGAATGGATGAACAGGGGTCTTCAACAGGGGGTCCGGGACCCCTAGGGGGTCCTCAGAGTTACTACAGGGGGTCCGCTAAATATCCCTTTTCTGAGGAGAACTTGACGCCTCGCAGCGCGAGGCGTTGTGAGCTTGTAGATCTGCTATTTTTGGCAAAGAGGCGTAGAGGGAAAAAAGAGCAGACCAAGAGAACAAAAAAAGTTAATCTGAAACACAATTTTATACAATATAGAAGAGGGGGTCCCTGCTTAATCTCTCTCTCAGCTAGGGGGTCCTTGGCCTGAAAACGTTGACGGCCCCTGCCCTACGGGGGAGGCATGCGTTAATCCGACAGACCTTTTCTCCGACTATGTGGCATCCGCGTGCGGTTAGGGTTAGGGTGCGGGTTTGGTTCGGGTTTACTGTTTAATGTCGGAGCACTGCGCTGTCGGAGGAATGCGCTGTCGGTATTGTACCCGCCCTACGGAACCTCTCCCTCCGCTGTATAGCTCCGAGATGAGCTATATAGCGGAGGGAGAGGTTCCGTTTGGATTTATTATACACATTGATTCTTGAATAGGCCTTTGGCATTAGGCATTGTACTACATTGACTAGAGGGTGTATGAAACAAAAGACTGCCAGCCAGGTAGCCTACTTATAACAAGGCGTTAATAAAGTGACCAACATGGCAGAGGAGTATTCTCATTGGGGCCAACGAGGCCATGGCCCGGTCTGTAAAACCCCCAGGGGGAAAAAATCAACATAACAACATTAGCAGCGGCTCACCCTTTAAGTCGCCTTTGTTTTCAAATGGGGCTCATTTGCATTCGGCCGAATTGTTAATGAGTGGCCATTAGGAAACCAGTTTCGCCGTCAAACTGGTTCTCCATTGCGCAGAGACAAGCACCTCTCCATTCAGAAATGCAATAGAAGAAGAACCGTCGTCCTGAAACACCCTGCCCCGCATCTAAACCGGCGGCCTCGGTCTGCGAAAGAAAATGGGGCAGTGTGTTTGGGACGAGCGTTCCATTTTCCACCCGGAATGGCTCGGTAATTCTCAATAGACTTATCAGCCGTTGTTGTGCTTACCCCCCCCCCCCCCCCCAGATTTAAGAATCTGTCCCGGTCAACGTCAGAACCATAGGCCAGTGCAACATGGATGGAACTCTCTCTTTGTTCTCTGCTCTGCAATGCAGGGGTTAACGAGTATATCATTTGCACTATATTAGCCATACTGGTGAGTGGTGACAGGATAAAAGTGTTGTCTCTTGACACTTTGTTGATCTGTGAGCCCAGGCCACCTGCAATTTACAGAGAATACAGGATAGGTGGGCACTAGGGACATCTGGGCACCCTGATGTAAAATTGGCTATTTTGTCGAAAATTTAAAAAAAATGAAATTAAAAAATGGTCCTAAGTAATGTAGATATGCACGTTATCTCAAACGTCCTTCCTTCGAATTCTTGTTTATGTCCATAAATGATATCGGTACTGGTTTTGTAGAAATTTTATAAATATTAGAGCTCATGTATACCTTATTTTACTTACAAACGTTTTCCAATTTAATGTTTTCTGGTACATATGGTAAGTTATCACTTAGCCTACATATAGTCTTCATCCTTGGTATGAAAACAATGGTGCGTGAATGAAGTATAATTGAAAACGATTTGTTTAGTGACGTTTTTTAGCAGCGTAACAAAGCATTAGAATTGTATCTCAAGAATTAACATTTTTAACATATTCGGTTTAATAACTCACACCCTGTTAATGAATTAAAAAACTTTGTTTATGATAGCAGACGTGTGTACAGTAGGTCCTTTGCTTGAAAATATTACATGTAGGTAAAAAAAATGGATGATTAAAAGAATGAAAAGAGAGAAAACTGTACAATAAGCCTCGCCCCCCCTTTAAATTACGTAGTTATGGATATCTAAAATGACGTAGTTTTGGATATCTAAAATGGTAGTTTGTCCTAGTAAGAACTGCATTGTAGATATCTGAAAGAGTAGATCCTCCTAGTAAGAATTCTATTGCAGATATCCAGAATGTTGCTTTTAGATATCCAGAATGCAGTTACGGATATCCGAAACTCAAAGCCCAATACACATGAATGGGAAAAGTGACGTCATTCCTCCTAGGAAGAATGACGTTTCGGATATCTCAAATGACAGTTCCTCCTAGGAGGAATGTCATTATGGATATCTGAAACGTTAG
Source organism: Gymnoscopelus microlampas (assembly GCF_963454915.1). NCBI lineage: Eukaryota > Metazoa > Chordata > Actinopteri > Myctophiformes > Myctophidae > Gymnoscopelus > Gymnoscopelus microlampas. The sequence goes on from NC_139943.1 coordinate 2,787,850, forward strand.
TTTTGACTAGGAAGAACTGAATTATAGATATCCAGTCTAGCTAGTTCCTCCTAGGAGGAATGTCGTTATGGATATCTGAAACGTTAGTTTTGACTAGGAAGAACTGAATTATAGATATCCAGTCTAGCTAGTTCCTCCTAGGAGGAATCGTTATGGATATCTGAAACGTTAGTTTTGACTAGGAAGAACTGAATTATAGATATCCAGTCTAGCTAGTTCCTCCTAGGAGGAATCGTTATGGATATCTGAAACGTTAGTTTTGACTAGGAAGAACTGAATTATAGATATCCGGTCTAGCTAGTAAATGTTAAAACGGCCCCCCCTTTAAATTACATAGTTATGGATATCTAAAATGACGTAGTTTTGGATATCTAAAATGGTAGTTTGTCCTAGTAAGAACTGCATTGTAGATATCTGAAAGAGTAGATCCTCCTAGTAAGAATTCTATTGCAGATATCCAGAATGTTGCTTTTAGATATCCAGAATGCAGTTACGGATATCCGAAACTCAAAGCCCAATACACATGAATGGGAAAAGTGACGTCATTCCTCCTAGGAAGAATGACGTTTCGGATATCTCAAATGACAGTTCCTCCTGGGAGGAATTTCATTATGGATATCCGAAACGTTAGTTTTGACTAGGAAGAACTGAATTATAGATATCCAGTCTAGCTAGTTCCTCCTAGGAGGAATCGTTATGGATATCTGAAATGTTAGTTTTGACTAGGAAGAACTGAATTATAGATATCCAGTCTAGCTAGTAAATGTTAAAACGGCCCCCCCTTTAAATTACATAGTTATGGATATCTAAAATGACGTAGTTTTGGATATCTAAAATGGTAGTTTGTCCCAGTAAGAACTGCATTGTAGATATCTGAAAGAGTAGATCCTCCTAGTAAGAATTCTATTGCAGATATCCAGAATGTTGCTTTTAGATATCCAGAATGCAGTTACGGATATCCGAAACTAAAAGCCCAATACACATGAATGGGAAAAGTGACGTCATTCTTCCTAGGAAGAATGACGTTTCGGATATCTCAAATGACATTTCCTCCTAGGAGGAATTTCATTATGGATATCCGAAACGTTAGTTTTGACTAGGAAGAACTGAATTATAGATATCCAGTCTAGCTAGTTCCTCCTAGGAGGAATCATTATGGATATCTGAAACGTTAGTTTTGACTAGGAAGAACTGAATTATAGATATCCAGTCTAGCTATTAAATGTTAAAACGGCTTGCCATACAATTTCTACTAGTAAGAATGTAGTTATAGATATCTGTAATAAGGATTTTGACTAGTCAAAATGCAGTTTTTTTACTAGTCTAAATGTAATTACAGATATCTGCAATTACTTTATGACTAGTAAGAATACAGTTTTAACTAGGAGAAATTCTATTTGCGATATCACAAATATAATTCTAGATAGTCAATGGACACTTTTTATATTAAAATGGCGTAATATCTACCTGTCACCAGATATCTGTAATTGCATTGTTCCTAGTCATAATACTAATTGCAGATATTTGAAATTCCATTTGTACTAGTAATAATATGAATTGTGGATATCCATAATTTCATTTGTCCTAGTCAATATGTATTTATGGACATACCAAATGTAATTACGGAGGTCTGGAATGTTTTTTAATTTCGGATATCTAAAATGGTAGTTTGGCCTAGTAAAAACGGCATTGTAGATATCTGAAAGAGTAGATCCTCCTAGTAAGAATTCTATTGCAGATATCCAGAATGTTGGTTTTAGATATCCAGAATGCAGTTACGGATATCCGAAACTCAAAGCCCAATACACATGAATGGGAAAAGTGACGTCATTCCTCCTAGGAAGAATGACGTTTCGGATATCTCAAATGACAGTTCCTCCTAGGAGGAATTTCATTATGGATATCCGAAACGTTAGTTTTGACTAGGAAGAACTGATTTATAGATATCTGTTATACATATCCAGTCTAGTTATTAAATGTTAAAACGGCTACTTATATTTTTTTTACAGATTTTAAGATATCTGACATAGAATTTTGACCAGGAGAAATTAAATTATAGATATCTTGAAATACAATTTCTACTAGTAAGAATGTCAATATGGATATCTTTAATTACATTTATGACTAGTGAGAATACAGTTTTGACTAGGAGAAACGTGTTTTTGGCTATCTAAAACATATATTACAGATAGGAGCATGGTTCGATTAAATGTTAAAACGGCTTGCCATACAAGAAAGCCATTGCCTTGTTTCCATTGGGGTCCTTTGTACTCAATTCATAGTGACATTAAATGACAGACAGATATACACTACTCTGCAGAACATCATCTAAGCTATTTAAAAAATAGGAGAAAAATCTGACAATGAAATTCTTTCTTAATCACTTTATTTTTGGTGAATGTTCACCTAGTGCAGTGTTTCTCCCAGTCCTTCCTTAAGGGGGTTCCAGGGGGTCAGTTAGGAACCAAATGGATGAATGGATGAATGGATGAACAGGGGTCTTCAACAGGGGGTCCGGGACCCCTAGGGGGTCCTCAGAGTTACTACAGGGGGTCCGCTAAATATCCCTTTTCTGAGGAGAACTTGACGCCTCGCAGCGCGAGGCGTTGTGAGCTTGTAGATCTGCTATTTTTGGCAAAGAGGCGTAGAGGGAAAAAAGAGCAGACCAAGAGAACAAAAAAAGTTAATCTGAAACACAATTTTATACAATATAGAAGAGGGGGTCCCTGCTTAATCTCTCTCTCAGCTAGGGGGTCCTTGGCCTGAAAACGTTGACGGCCCCTGCCCTACGGGGGAGGCATGCGTTAATCCGACAGACCTTTTCTCCGACTATGTGGCATCCGCGTGCGGTTAGGGTTAGGGTGCGGGTTTGGTTCGGGTTTACTGTTTAATGTCGGAGCACTGCGCTGTCGGAGGAATGCGCTGTCGGTATTGTACCCGCCCTACGGAACCTCTCCCTCCGCTGTATAGCTCCGAGATGAGCTATATAGCGGAGGGAGAGGTTCCGTTTGGATTTATTATACACATTGATTCTTGAATAGGCCTTTGGCATTAGGCATTGTACTACATTGACTAGAGGGTGTATGAAACAAAAGACTGCCAGCCAGGTAGCCTACTTATAACAAGGCGTTAATAAAGTGACCAACATGGCAGAGGAGTATTCTCATTGGGGCCAACGAGGCCATGGCCCGGTCTGTAAAACCCCCAGGGGGAAAAAATCAACATAACAACATTAGCAGCGGCTCACCCTTTAAGTCGCCTTTGTTTTCAAATGGGGCTCATTTGCATTCGGCCGAATTGTTAATGAGTGGCCATTAGGAAACCAGTTTCGCCGTCAAACTGGTTCTCCATTGCGCAGAGACAAGCACCTCTCCATTCAGAAATGCAATAGAAGAAGAACCGTCGTCCTGAAACACCCTGCCCCGCATCTAAACCGGCGGCCTCGGCCTGCGAAAGAAAATGGGGCAGTGTGTTTGGGACGAGCGTTCCATTTTCCACCCGGAATGGCTCGGTAATTCTCAATAGACTTATCAGCCGTTGTTGTGCTTACCCCCCCCCCCCCCCCCCCAGATTTAAGAATCTGTCCCGGTCAACGTCAGAACCATAGGCCAGTGCAACATGGATGGAACTCTCTCTTTGTTCTCTGCTCTGCAATGCAGGGGTTAACGAGTATATCATTTGCACTATATTAGCCATACTGGTGAGTGGTGACAGGATAAAAGTGTTGTCTCTTGACACTTTGTTGATCTGTGAGCCCAGGCCACCTGCAATTTACAGAGAATACAGGATAGGTGGGCACTAGGGACATCTGGGCACCCTGATGTAAAATTGGCTATTTTGTCGAAAATTTAAAAAAAATGAAATTAAAAAATGGTCCTAAGTAATGTAGATATGCACGTTATCTCAAACGTCCTTCCTTAGAATTCTTGTTTATGTCCATAAATGATATCGGTACTGGTTTTGTAGAAATTTTATAAATATTAGAGCTCATGTATACCTTATTTTACTTACAAACGTTTTCCAATTTAATGTTTTCTGGTACATATGGTAAGTTATCACTTAGCCTACATATAGTCTTCATCCTTGGTATGAAAACAATGGTGCGTGAATGAAGTATAATTGAAAACGATTTGTTTAGTGACGTTTTTTAGCAGCGTAACAAAGCATTAGAATTGTATCTCAAGAATTAACATTTTTAACATATTCGGTTTAATAACTCACACCCTGTTAATGAATTAAAAAACTTTGTTTATGATAGCAGACGTGTGTACAGTAGGTCCTTTGCTTGAAAATATTACATGTAGGTAAAAAAATGGATGATTAAAAGAATGAAAAGAGAGAAAACTGTACAATAAGCCTCGCCCCCCTTTAAATTACGTAGTTATGGATATCTAAAATGACGTAGTTTTGGATATCTAAAATGGTAGTTTGTCCTAGTAAGAACTGCATTGTAGATATCTGAAAGAGTAGATCCTCCTAGTAAGAATTCTATTGCAGATATCCAGAATGTTGCTTTTAGATATCCAGAATGCAGTTACGGATATCCGAAACTCAAAGCCCAATACACATGAATGGGAAAAGTGACGTCATTCCTCCTAGGAAGAATGACGTTTCGGATATCTCAAATGACAGTTCCTCCTAGGAGGAATTTCATTATGGATATCCGAAACGTTAGTTTTGACTAGGAAGAACTGAATTATAGATATCCAGTCTAGGTAGTTCCTCCTAGGAGGAATCATTATGGATATCTGAAACGTTAGTTTTGACTAGGAAGAACTGAATTATAGATATCCAGTCTAGCTATTAAATGTTAAAACGGCTTGCCATACAATTTCTACTAGTAAGAATGTAGTTATAGATATCTGTAATAAGGATTTTGACTAGTCAAAATGCAGTTTTGACTAGTCTAAATGTAATTACAGATATCTGCAATTACTTTATGACTAGTAAGAATACAGTTTTAACTAGGAGAAATTCTATTTGCGATATCACAAATATAATTCTAGATAGTCAATGGACACTTTTTATATTAAAATGGCGTAATATCTACCTGTCACCAGATATCTGTAATTGCATTGTTCCTAGTCATAATACTAATTGCAGATATCTGAAATTCCATTTGTACTAGTAATAATATGAATTGTGGATATCCATAATTTCATTTGTCCTAGTCAATATGTATTTATGGACATACCAAATGTAATTACGGAGGTCTGGAATGTTTTTTTAATTTCGGATATCTAAAATGGTAGTTTGGCCTAGTAAAAACTGCATTGTAGATATCTGAAAGAGTAGATCCTCCTAGTAAGAATTCTATTGCAGATATCCAGAATGTTGGTTTTAGATATCCAGAATGCAGTTACGGATATCCGAAACTCAAAGCCCAATACACATGAATGGGAAAAGTGACGTCATTCCTCCTAGGAAGAATGACGTTTCGGATATCTCAAATGACAGTTCCTCCTAGGAGGAATTTCATTATGGATATCCGAAACGTTAGTTTTGACTAGGAAGAACTGATTTATAGATATCTGTTATACATATCCAGTCTAGTTATTAAATGTTAAAACGGCTACTTATATTTTTTTTTACAGATTTTAAGATATCTGACATAGAATTTTGACCAGGAGAAATTAAATTATAGATATCTTGAAATACAATTTCTACTAGTAAGAATGTCAATATGGATATCTTTAATTACATTTATGACTAGTGAGAATACAGTTTTGACTAGGAGAAACGTGTTTTTGGCTATCTAAAACATATATTACAGATAGGAGCATGGTTCGATTAAATGTTAAAACGGCTTGCCATACAAGAAAGCCATTGCCTTGTTTCCATTGGGGTCCTTTGTACTCAATTCATAGTGACATTAAATGACAGACAGATATACACTACTCTGCAGAACATCATCTAAGCTATTTAAAAAATAGGAGAAAAATCTTTCTTAATCACTTTATTTTTGGTGAATGTTCACCTAGTGCAGTGTTTCTCCCAGTCCTTCCTTAAGGGGGTTCCAGGGGGTCAGTTAGGAACCAAATGGATGAATGGATGAATGGATGAACAGGGGTCTTCAACAGGGGGTCCGGGACCCCTAGGGGGTCCTCAGAGTTACTACAGGGGGTCCGCTAAATATCCCTTTTCTGAGGAGAACTTGACGCCTCGCAGCGCGAGGCGTTGTGAGCTTGTAGATCTGCTATTTTTGGCAAAGAGGCGTAGAGGGAAAAAAGAGCAGACCAAGAGAACTAAAAAAGTTAATCTGAAACACAATTTTATACAATATAGAAGAGGGGGTCCCTGCTTAATCTCTCTCTCAGCTAGGGGGTCCTTGGCCTGAAAACTTTGACGGCCCCTGCCCTACGGAACCTCTCCCTCCGCTGTATAGCTCCGAGATGAGCTATATAGCGGAGGGAGAGGTTCCGATTGGATTTATTATACACATTGATTCTTGAATAGGCCTTTGGCATTAGGCATTGTACTACATTGACTAGAGGGTGTATGAAACGAAAGACTGCCAGCCAGGTAGCCTACTTATAACAAGGCGTTAATAAAGTGACCAACATGGCAGAGGAGTATTCTCATTGGGGCCAACGAGGCCATGGCCCGGTCTGTAAAACCCCCAGGGGGAAAAAATCAACATAACAACATTAGCAGCGGCTCACCCTTTAAGTCGCCTTTGTTTTCAAATGGGGCTCATTTGCATTCGGCCGAATTGTTAATGAGTGGCCATTAGGAAACCAGTTTCGCCGTCAAACTGGTTCTCCATTGCGCAGAGACAAGCACCTCTCCATTCAGAAATGCAATAGAAGAAGAACCGTCGTCCTGAAACACCCTGCCCCGCATCTAAACCGGCGGCCTCGGTCTGCGAAAGAAAATGGGGCAGTGTGTTTGGGACAAGCGTTCCATTTTCCACCCGGAATGGCTCGGTAATTCTCAATAGACTTATCAGCCGTTGTTGTGCTTACCCCCCCCCCCCCAGATTTAAGAATCTGTCCCGGTCAACGTCAGAACCATAGGCCAGTGCAACATGGATGGAACTCTCTCTTTGTTCTCTGCTCTGCAATGCAGGGGTTAACGAGTATATAATTTGCACTATATTAGCCATACTGGTGAGTGGTGACAGGATAAAAGTGTTGTCTCTTGACAATTTGTTGATCTGTGAGCCCAGGCCACCTGCAATTTACAGAGAATACAGGATAGGTGGGCACTAGGGACATCTGGGCACCCTGATGTAAAATTGGCTATTTTGTCGAAAATTAAAAAAAAATGAAATTAAAAAATGGTCCTAAGTAATGTAGATATGCACGTTATCTCAAACGTCCTTCCTTCGAATTCTTGTTTATGTCCATAAATGATATCGGTACTGGTTTTGTAGAAATTTTATAAATATTAGAGCTCATGTATACCTTATTTTACTTACAAACGTTTTCCAATTTAATGTTTTCTGGTACATATGGTAAGTTATCACTTAGCCTACATATAGTCTTCATCCTTGGTATGAAAACAATGGTGCGTGAATGAAGTATAATTGAAAACGATTTGTTTAGTGACGTTTTTTAGCAGCGTAACAAAGCATTAGAATTGTATCTCAAGAATTAAAAATTTTAACATATTCGGTTTAATAACTCACACCCTGTTAATGAATTAAAAAACTTTGTTTATGATAGCAGACGTGTGTACAGTAGGTCCTTTGCTTGAAAATATTACATGTAGGTAAAAAAAATGGATGATTAAAAGAATGAAAAGAGAGAAAACTGTACAATAAGCCTCGCCCCCCCTTTAAATTACGTAGTTATGGATATCTAAAATGACGTAGTTTTGGATATCTAAAATGGTAGTTTGTCCTAGTAAGAACTGCATTGTAGATATCTGAAAGAGTAGATCCTCCTAGTAAGAATTCTATTGCAGATATCCAGAATGTTGCTTTTAGATATCCAGAATGCAGTTACGGATATCCGAAACTAAAAGCCCAATACACATGAATGGGAAAAGTGACGTCATTCTTCCTAGGAAGAATGACGTTTCGGATATCTCAAATGACAGTTCCTCCTAGGAGGAATTTCATTATGGATATCCGAAACGTTAGTTTTGACTAGGAAGAACTGAATTATAGATATCCAGTCTAGCTAGTTCCTCCTAGGAGGAATCATTATGGATATCTGAAACGTTAGTTTTGACTAGGAAGAACTGAATTATAGATATCCAGTCTAGCTATTAAATGTTAAAACGGCTTGCCATACAATTTCTACTAGTAAGAATGTAGTTATAGATATCTGTAATAAGGATTTTGACTAGTCAAAATGCAGTTTTGACTAGTCTAAATGTAATTACAGATATCTGCAATTACTTTATGACTAGTAAGAATACAGTTTTAACTAGGAGAAATTCTATTTGCGATATCACAAATATAATTCTAGATAGTCAATGGACACTTTTTATATTAAAATGGCGTAATATCTACCTGTCACCAGATATCTGTAATTGCATTGTTCCTAGTCATAATACTAATTGCAGATATCTGAAATTCCATTTGTACTAGTAATAATATGAATTGTGGATATCCATAATTTCATTTGTCCTAGTCACTATGTATTTATGGACATACCAAATGTAATTACGGAGGTCTGGAATGTTTTTTTAATTTCGGATATCTAAAATGGTAGTTTGGCCTAGTAAAAACTGCAGATATCTGAAAGAGTAGATCCTCCTAGTAAGAATTCTATTGCAGATATCCAGAATGTTGGTTTTAGATATCCAGAATGCAGTTACGGATATCCGAAACTCAAAGCCCAATACACATGAATGGGAAAAGTGACGTCATTCCTCCTAGGAAGAATGACGTTTCGGATATCTCAAATGACAGTTCCTCCTAGGAGGAATTTCATTATGGATATCCGAAACGTTAGTTTTGACTAGGAAGAACTGATTTATAGATATCTGTTATACATATCCAGTCTAGTTATTAAATGTTAAAACGGCTACTTATATTTTTTTTACAGATTTTAAGATATCTGACATAGAATTTTGACCAGGAGAAATTAAATTATAGATATCTTGAAATACAATTTCTACTAGTAAGAATGTCAATATGGATATCTTTAATTACATTTATGACTAGTGAGAATACAGTTTTGACTAGGAGAAACGTGTTTTTAGCTATCTAAAACATATATTACAGATAGGAGCATGGTTCGATTAAATGTTAAAACGGCTTGCCATACAAGAAAGCCATTGCCTTGTTTCCATTGGGGTCCTTTGTACTCAATTCATAGTGACATTAAATGACAGACAGATATACACTACTCTGCAGAACATCATCTAAGCTATTTAAAAAATAGGAGAAACATCTGACAATGAAATTCTTTCTTAATCACTTTATTTTTGGTGAATGTTCACCTAGTGCAGTGTTTCTCCCAGTCCTTCCTTAAGGGGGTTCCAGGGGGTCAGTTAGGAACCAAATGGATGAATGGATGAATGGATGAACAGGGGTCTTCAACAGGGGGTCCGGGACCCCTAGGGGGTCCTCAGAGTTACTACAGGGGGTCCGCTAAATATCCCTTTTCTGAGGAGAACTTGACGCCTCGCAGCGCGAGGCGTTGTGAGCTTGTAGATCTGCTATTTTTGGCAAAGAGGCGTAGAGGGAAAAAAGAGCAGACCAAGAGAACAAAAAAAGTTAATCTGAAACACAATTTTATACAATATAGAAGAGGGGGTCCCTGCTTAATCTCTCTCTCAGCTAGGGGGTCCTTGGCCTGAAAACGTTGACGGCCCCTGCCCTACGGGGGAGGCATGCGTTAATCCGACAGACCTTTTCTCCGACTATGTGGCATCCGCGTGCGGTTAGGGTTAGGGTGCGGGTTTGGTTCGGGTTTACTGTTTAATGTCGGAGCACTGCGCTGTCGGAGGAATGCGCTGTCGGTATTGTACCCGCCCTACGGAACCTCTCCCTCCGCTGTATAGCTCCGAGATGAGCTATATAGCGGAGGGAGAGGTTCCGTTTGGATTTATTATACACATTGATTCTTGAATAGGCCTTTGGCATTAGGCATTGTACTACATTGACTAGAGGGTGTATGAAACAAAAGACTGCCAGCCAGGTAGCCTACTTATAACAAGGCGTTAATAAAGTGACCAACATGGCAGAGGAGTATTCTCATTGGGGCCAACGAGGCCATGGCCCGGTCTGTAAAACCCCCAGGGGGAAAAAATCAACATAACAACATTAGCAGCGGCTCACCCTTTAAGTCGCCTTTGTTTTCAAATGGGGCTCATTTGCATTCGGCCGAATTGTTAATGAGTGGCCATTAGGAAACCAGTTTCGCCGTCAAACTGGTTCTCCATTGCGCAGAGACAAGCACCTCTCCATTCAGAAATGCAATAGAAGAAGAACCGTCGTCCTGAAACACCCTGCCCCGCATCTAAACCGGCGGCCTCGGCCTGCGAAAGAAAATGGGGCAGTGTGTTTGGGACGAGCGTTCCATTTTCCACCCGGAATGGCTCGGTAATTCTCAATAGACTTATCAGCCGTTGTTGTGCTTACCCCCCCCCCCCCCCCCAGATTTAAGAATCTGTCCCGGTCAACGTCAGAACCATAGGCCAGTGCAACATGGATGGAACTCTCTCTTTGTTCTCTGCTCTGCAATGCAGGGGTTAACGAGTATATCATTTGCACTATATTAGCCATACTGGTGAGTGGTGACAGGATAAAAGTGTTGTCTCTTGACACTTTGTTGATCTGTGAGCCCAGGCCACCTGCAATTTACAGAGAATACAGGATAGGTGGGCACTAGGGACATCTGGGCACCCTGATGTAAAATTGGCTATTTTGTCGAAAATTTAAAAAAAATGAAATTAAAAAATGGTCCTAAGTAATGTAGATATGCACGTTATCTCAAACGTCCTTCCTTAGAATTCTTGTTTATGTCCATAAATGATATCGGTACTGGTTTTGTAGAAATTTTATAAATATTAGAGCTCATGTATACCTTATTTTACTTACAAACGTTTTCCAATTTAATGTTTTCTGGTACATATGGTAAGTTATCACTTAGCCTACATATAGTCTTCATCCTTGGTATGAAAACAATGGTGCGTGAATGAAGTATAATTGAAAACGATTTGTTTAGTGACGTTTTTTAGCAGCGTAACAAAGCATTAGAATTGTATCTCAAGAATTAACATTTTTAACATATTCGGTTTAATAACTCACACCCTGTTAATGAATTAAAAAACTTTGTTTATGATAGCAGACGTGTGTACAGTAGGTCCTTTGCTTGAAAATATTACATGTAGGTAAAAAAAATGGATGATTAAAAGAATGAAAAGAGAGAAAACTGTACAATAAGCCTCGCCCCCCTTTAAATTACGTAGTTATGGATATCTAAAATGACGTAGTTTTGGATATCTAAAATGGTAGTTTGTCCTAGTAAGAACTGCATTGTAGATATCTGAAAGAGTAGATCCTCCTAGTAAGAATTCTATTGCAGATATCCAGAATGTTGCTTTTAGATATCCAGAATGCAGTTACGGATATCCGAAACTCAAAGCCCAATACACATGAATGGGAAAAGTGACGTCATTCCTCCTAGGAAGAATGACGTTTCGGATATCTCAAATGACAGTTCCTCCTAGGAGGAATTTCATTATGGATATCCGAAACGTTAGTTTTGACTAGGAAGAACTGAATTATAGATATCCAGTCTAGGTAGTTCCTCCTAGGAGGAATCATTATGGATATCTGAAACGTTAGTTTTGACTAGGAAGAACTGAATTATAGATATCCAGTCTAGCTATTAAATGTTAAAACGGCTTGCCATACAATTTCTACTAGTAAGAATGTAGTTATAGATATCTGTAATAAGGATTTTGACTAGTCAAAATGCAGTTTTGACTAGTCTAAATGTAATTACAGATATCTGCAATTACTTTATGACTAGTAAGAATACAGTTTTAACTAGGAGAAATTCTATTTGCGATATCACAAATATAATTCTAGATAGTCAATGGACACTTTTTATATTAAAATGGCGTAATATCTACCTGTCACCAGATATCTGTAATTGCATTGTTCCTAGTCATAATACTAATTGCAGATATCTGAAATTCCATTTGTACTAGTAATAATATGAATTGTGGATATCCATAATTTCATTTGTCCTAGTCAATATGTATTTATGGACATACCAAATGTAATTACGGAGGTCTGGAATGTTTTTTTAATTTCGGATATCTAAAATGGTAGTTTGGCCTAGTAAAAACTGCATTGTAGATATCTGAAAGAGTAGATCCTCCTAGTAAGAATTCTATTGCAGATATCCAGAATGTTGGTTTTAGATATCCAGAATGCAGTTACGGATATCCGAAACTCAAAGCCCAATACACATGAATGGGAAAAGTGACGTCATTCCTCCTAGGAAGAATGACGTTTCGGATATCTCAAATGACAGTTCCTCCTAGGAGGAATTTCATTATGGATATCCGAAACGTTAGTTTTGACTAGGAAGAACTGATTTATAGATATCTGTTATACATATCCAGTCTAGTTATTAAATGTTAAAACGGCTACTTATATTTTTTTTTACAGATTTTAAGATATCTGACATAGAATTTTGACCAGGAGAAATTAAATTATAGATATCTTGAAATACAATTTCTACTAGTAAGAATGTCAATATGGATATCTTTAATTACATTTATGACTAGTGAGAATACAGTTTTGACTAGGAGAAACGTGTTTTTGGCTATCTAAAACATATATTACAGATAGGAGCATGGTTCGATTAAATGTTAAAACGGCTTGCCATACAAGAAAGCCATTGCCTTGTTTCCATTGGGGTCCTTTGTACTCAATTCATAGTGACATTAAATGACAGACAGATATACACTACTCTGCAGAACATCATCTAAGCTATTTAAAAAATAGGAGAAAAATCTTTCTTAATCACTTTATTTTTGGTGAATGTTCACCTAGTGCAGTGTTTCTCCCAGTCCTTCCTTAAGGGGGTTCCAGGGGGTCAGTTAGGAACCAAATGGATGAATGGATGAATGGATGAACAGGGGTCTTCAACAGGGGGTCCGGGACCCCTAGGGGGTCCTCAGAGTTACTACAGGGGGTCCGCTAAATATCCCTTTTCTGAGGAGAACTTGACGCCTCGCAGCGCGAGGCGTTGTGAGCTTGTAGATCTGCTATTTTTGGCAAAGAGGCGTAGAGGGAAAAAAGAGCAGACCAAGAGAACTAAAAAAGTTAATCTGAAACACAATTTTATACAATATAGAAGAGGGGGTCCCTGCTTAATCTCTCTCTCAGCTAGGGGGTCCTTGGCCTGAAAACTTTGACGGCCCCTGCCCTACGGAACCTCTCCCTCCGCTGTATAGCTCCGAGATGAGCTATATAGCGGAGGGAGAGGTTCCGATTGGATTTATTATACACATTGATTCTTGAATAGGCCTTTGGCATTAGGCATTGTACTACATTGACTAGAGGGTGTATGAAACGAAAGACTGCCAGCCAGGTAGCCTACTTATAACAAGGCGTTAATAAAGTGACCAACATGGCAGAGGAGTATTCTCATTGGGGCCAACGAGGCCATGGCCCGGTCTGTAAAACCCCCAGGGGGAAAAAATCAACATAACAACATTAGCAGCGGCTCACCCTTTAAGTCGCCTTTGTTTTCAAATGGGGCTCATTTGCATTCGGCCGAATTGTTAATGAGTGGCCATTAGGAAACCAGTTTCGCCGTCAAACTGGTTCTCCATTGCGCAGAGACAAGCACCTCTCCATTCAGAAATGCAATAGAAGAAGAACCGTCGTCCTGAAACACCCTGCCCCGCATCTAAACCGGCGGCCTCGGTCTGCGAAAGAAAATGGGGCAGTGTGTTTGGGACAAGCGTTCCATTTTCCACCCGGAATGGCTCGGTAATTCTCAATAGACTTATCAGCCGTTGTTGTGCTTACCCCCCCCCCCCCAGATTTAAGAATCTGTCCCGGTCAACGTCAGAACCATAGGCCAGTGCAACATGGATGGAACTCTCTCTTTGTTCTCTGCTCTGCAATGCAGGGGTTAACGAGTATATAATTTGCACTATATTAGCCATACTGGTGAGTGGTGACAGGATAAAAGTGTTGTCTCTTGACAATTTGTTGATCTGTGAGCCCAGGCCACCTGCAATTTACAGAGAATACAGGATAGGTGGGCACTAGGGACATCTGGGCACCCTGATGTAAAATTGGCTATTTTGTCGAAAATTAAAAAAAAATGAAATTAAAAAATGGTCCTAAGTAATGTAGATATGCACGTTATCTCAAACGTCCTTCCTTCGAATTCTTGTTTATGTCCATAAATGATATCGGTACTGGTTTTGTAGAAATTTTATAAATATTAGAGCTCATGTATACCTTATTTTACTTACAAACGTTTTCCAATTTAATGTTTTCTGGTACATATGGTAAGTTATCACTTAGCCTACATATAGTCTTCATCCTTGGTATGAAAACAATGGTGCGTGAATGAAGTATAATTGAAAACGATTTGTTTAGTGACGTTTTTTAGCAGCGTAACAAAGCATTAGAATTGTATCTCAAGAATTAAAAATTTTAACATATTCGGTTTAATAACTCACACCCTGTTAATGAATTAAAAAACTTTGTTTATGATAGCAGACGTGTGTACAGTAGGTCCTTTGCTTGAAAATATTACATGTAGGTAAAAAAAATGGATGATTAAAAGAATGAAAAGAGAGAAAACTGTACAATAAGCCTCGCCCCCCCTTTAAATTACGTAGTTATGGATATCTAAAATGACGTAGTTTTGGATATCTAAAATGGTAGTTTGTCCTAGTAAGAACTGCATTGTAGATATCTGAAAGAGTAGATCCTCCTAGTAAGAATTCTATTGCAGATATCCAGAATGTTGCTTTTAGATATCCAGAATGCAGTTACGGATATCCGAAACTCAAAGCCCAATACACATGAATGGGAAAAGTGACGTCATTCCTCCTAGGAAGAATGACGTTTCGGATATCTCAAATGACAGTTCCTCCTAAGAGGAATGTCATTATGGATATCTGAAACGTTAGTTTTGACTAGGAAGAACTGAATTATAGATATCCAGTCTAGCTAGTTCCTCCTAGGAGGAATGTCGTTATGGATATCTGAAACGTTAGTTTTGACTAGGAAGAACTGAATTATAGATATCCAGTCTAGCTAGTTCCTCCTAGGAGGAATCGTTATGGATATCTGAAACGTTAGTTTTGACTAGGAAGAACTGAATTATAGATATCCGGTCTAGCTAGTAAATGTTAAAACGGCCCCCCCTTTAAATTACATAGTTATGGACATCTAAAATGACGTAGTTTTGGATATCTAAAATGGTAGTTTGTCCTAGTAAGAACTGCATTGTAGATATCTGAAAGAGTAGATCCTCCTAGTAAGAATTCTATTGCAGATATCCAGAATGTTGCTTTTAGATATCCAGAATGCAGTTACGGATATCCGAAACTCAAAGCCCAATACACATGAATGGGAAAAGTGACGTCATTCCTCCTAGGAAGAATGACGTTTCGGATATCTCAAATGACAGTTCCTCCTGGGAGGAATTTCATTATGGATATCCGAAACGTTAGTTTTGACTAGGAAGAACTGAATTATAGATATCCAGTCTAGCTAGTTCCTCCTAGGAGGAATCGTTATGGATATCTGAAATGTTAGTTTTGACTAGGAAGAACTGAATTATAGATATCCAGTCTAGCTAGTAAATGTTAAAACGGCCCCCCCTTTAAATTACATAGTTATGGATATCTAAAATGACGTAGTTTTGGATATCTAAAATGGTAGTTTGTCCTAGTAAGAACTGCATTGTAGATATCTGAAAGAGTAGATCCTCCTAGTAAGAATTCTATTGCAGATATCCAGAATGTTGCTTTTAGATATCCAGAATGCAGTTACGGATATCCGAAACTAAAAGCCCAATACACATGAATGGGAAAAGTGACGTCATTCTTCCTAGGAAGAATGACGTTTCGGATATCTCAAATGACAGTTCCTCCTAGGAGGAATTTCATTATGGATATCCGAAACGTTAGTTTTGACTAGGAAGAACTGAATTATAGATATCCAGTCTAGCTAGTTCCTCCTAGGAGGAATCATTATGGATATCTGAAACGTTAGTTTTGACTAGGAAGAACTGAATTATAGATATCCAGTCTAGCTATTAAATGTTAAAACGGCTTGCCATACAATTTCTACTAGTAAGAATGTAGTTATAGATATCTGTAATAAGGATTTTGACTAGTCAAAATGCAGTTTTGACTAGTCTAAATGTAATTACAGATATCTGCAATTACTTTATGACTAGTAAGAATACAGTTTTAACTAGGAGAAATTCTATTTGCGATATCACAAATATAATTCTAGATAGTCAATGGACACTTTTTATATTAAAATGGCGTAATATCTACCTGTCACCAGATATCTGTAATTGCATTGTTCCTAGTCATAATACTAATTGCAGATATCTGAAATTCCATTTGTACTAGTAATAATATGAATTGTGGATATCCATAATTTCATTTGTCCTAGTCACTATGTATTTATGGACATACCAAATGTAATTACGGAGGTCTGGAATGTTTTTTTAATTTCGGATATCTAAAATGGTAGTTTGGCCTAGTAAAAACTGCAGATATCTGAAAGAGTAGATCCTCCTAGTAAGAATTCTATTGCAGATATCCAGAATGTTGGTTTTAGATATCCAGAATGCAGTTACGGATATCCGAAACTCAAAGCCCAATACACATGAATGGGAAAAGTGACGTCATTCCTCCTAGGAAGAATGACGTTTCGGATATCTCAAATGACAGTTCCTCCTAGGAGGAATTTCATTATGGATATCCGAAACGTTAGTTTTGACTAGGAAGAACTGATTTATAGATATCTGTTATACATATCCAGTCTAGTTATTAAATGTTAAAACGGCTACTTATATTTTTTTTACAGATTTTAAGATATCTGACATAGAATTTTGACCAGGAGAAATTAAATTATAGATATCTTGAAATACAATTTCTACTAGTAAGAATGTCAATATGGATATCTTTAATTACATTTATGACTAGTGAGAATACAGTTTTGACTAGGAGAAACGTGTTTTTAGCTATCTAAAACATATATTACAGATAGGAGCATGGTTCGATTAAATGTTAAAACGGCTTGCCATACAAGAAAGCCATTGCCTTGTTTCCATTGGGGTCCTTTGTACTCAATTCATAGTGACATTAAATGACAGACAGATATACACTACTCTGCAGAACATCATCTAAGCTATTTAAAAAATAGGAGAAACATCTGACAATGAAATTCTTTCTTAATCACTTTATTTTTGGTGAATGTTCACCTAGTGCAGTGTTTCTCCCAGTCCTTCCTTAAGGGGGTTCCAGGGGGTCAGTTAGGAACCAAATGGATGAATGGATGAATGGATGAACAGGGGTCTTCAACAGGGGGTCCGGGACCCCTAGGGGGTCCTCAGAGTTACTACAGGGGGTCCGCTAAATATCCCTTTTCTGAGGAGAACTTGACGCCTCGCAGCGCGAGGCGTTGTGAGCTTGTAGATCTGCTATTTTTGGCAAAGAGGCGTAGAGGGAAAAAAGAGCAGACCAAGAGAACAAAAAAAGTTAATCTGAAACACAATTTTATACAATATAGAAGAGGGGGTCCCTGCTTAATCTCTCTCTCAGCTAGGGGGTCCTTGGCCTGAAAACTTTGACGGCCCCTGCCCTACGGAACCTCTCCCTCCGCTGTATAGCTCCGAGATGAGCTATATAGCGGAGGGAGAGGTTCCGATTGGATTTATTATACACATTGATTCTTGAATAGGCCTTTGGCATTAGGCATTGTACTACATTGACTGAGGGTGTATGAAACGAAAGACTGCCAGCCAGGTAGCCTACTTATAACAAGGCGTTAATAAAGTGACCAACATGGCAGAGGAGTATTCTCATTGGGGCCAACGAGGCCATGGCCCGGTCTGTAAAACCCCCAGGGGGAAAAAATCAACATAACAACATTAGCAGCGGCTCACCCTTTAAGTCGCCTTTGTTTTCAAATGGGGCTCATTTGCATTCGGCCGAATTGTTAATGAGTGGCCATTAGGAAACCAGTTTCGCCGTCAAACTGGTTCTCCATTGCGCAGAGACAAGCACCTCTCCATTCAGAAATGCAATAGAAGAAGAACCGTCGTCCTGAAACACCCTGCCCCGCATCTAAACCGGCGGCCTCGGTCTGCGAAAGAAAATGGGGCAGTGTGTTTGGGACGAGCGTTCCATTTTCCACCCGGAATGGCTCGGTAATTCTCAATAGACTTATCAGCCGTTGTTGTGCTTACCCCCCCCCAGATTTAAGAATCTGTCCCGGTCAACGTCAGAACCATAGGCCAGTGCAACATGGATGGAACTCTCTCTTTGTTCTCTGCTCTGCAATGCAGGGGTTAACGAGTATATCATTTGCACTATATTAGCGATACTGGTGAGTGGTGACAGGATAAAAGTGTTGTCTCTTGACAATTTGTTGATCTGTGAGCCCAGGCCACCTGCAATTTACAGAGAATACAGGATAGGTGGGCACTAGGGACATCTGGGCACCCTGATGTAAAATTGGCTATTTTGTCGAAAATTTAAAAAAAAATGAAATTAAAAAATGGTCCTAAGTAATGTAGATATGCACGTTATCTCAAACGTCCTTCCTTCGAATTCTTGTTTATGTCCATAAATGATATCGGTACTGGTTTTGTAGAAATTTTATAAATATTAGAGCTCATGTATACCTTATTTTACTTACAAACGTTTTCCAATTTAATGTTTTCTGGTACATATGGTAAGTTATCACTTAGCCTACATATAGTCTTCATCCTTGGTATGAAAACAATGGTGCGTGAATGAAGTATAATTGAAAACGATTTGTTTAGTGACATTTTTTAGCAGCGTAACAAAGCATTAGCAAAATTTTTAACATATTCGGTTTAATAACTCACACCCTGTTAATGAATTAAAAAACTTTGTTTATGATAGCAGACGTGTGTACAGTAGGTCCTTTGCTTGAAAATATTACATGTAGGTAAAAAAAATGGATGATTAAAAGAATGAAAAGAGAGAAAACTGTACAATAAGCCTCGCCCCCCCTTTAAATGACGTAGTTATGGATATCTAAAATGACGTAGTTTTGGATATCTAAAATGGTAGTTTGTCCTAGTAAGAACTGCATTGTAGATATCTGAAAGAGTAGATCCTCCTAGTAAGAATTCTATTGCAGATATCCAGAATGTTGCTTTTAGATATCCAGAATGCAGTTACGGATATCCGAAACTCAAAGCCCAATACACATGAATGGGAAAAGTGACGTCATTCCTCCTAGGAAGAATGACGTTTCGGATATCTCAAATGACAGTTCCTCCTAGGAGGAATGTCATTATGGATATCTGAAACGTTAGTTTTGACTAGGAAGAACTGAATTATAGATATCCAGTTGTGACAGGGTCAAAGCAGGGGGGTGAAACCAAATTGTAACATTTTTTATTGATGATGAAAAACCTGTATTACGCACTTAAAAACATCATTCTCTTAACTATATTTCTGCACTGCATGTTTTATGGTTGACAATGTATTTCCCCCCGGTCCCCGAGCCACTTGACATTGGACTCCCCTATAGGCTGTGTGACATTGGCCTTGTGACAGCGGACGGCCAATGTCCCCAGGTCACGCTGGTGGCAGAGCGAATGAGGGCGGAGTAGGGTGTGGCCCACCTTATTCAAAAGTGAGCGCGAGCCACTTGGACAGCAGAGAGACAGGCATACAGGGCAGTGTGGAAGTGACAGCCAGAAGGGACGGTTGTGCACAGGAGGAGCAGACATACCACGGAGCAGAGGTGGGGAATACAGTGATCGCGGCACGTACCAAGCCACCAGCAGCGGACGGTGAGCAGACGGCGCAGTAGCAGCAGAGACGGGGAGGACAGACAGACGAACCAAGGAACGGAGGAGAGGTCCAGTGGCGATAACGTTGCGCGCTTCACACCCTCAAAGCCAGACGTACAGTCTGGCGGGCGAGTAAGTGTCCTTCTATGCAACGTTACCTTTATAAACCCACGGTCCTAAACCTCATATGTGAAATATACCTGAACAGATGAACTGGTTCTAGTTTCTATGATTGCAGGCAATACGCACGAAGACAAGAAGAGACAGTGATTCCTGGCCTAAACCCCCGCTCCAGTTAAACCCCATATAAGGACATTCCCACCTTTTGCATTGAACCGTGATGAGTATATGACATATAGCAATTGAATTGGCACTTGGCACTTTACTGCTTCAGTAATAGTTGGCACTTTAACGCTAAATTCATTATTTATTTGCTATAGTTTGCACAAGCCCTGTCTGTTTTTAGTGTTTGGTGATTGTCTGTATTCCTGTATTTTAGTTAGTTAGTGGGCGCATTAGGAGGTTGAGGTTTTAGAATTAGTGTTATATTTTGTTTATGCTTTTCAATATTTTATGGCTTATAGACGCCACTGTATTAGCTTAATAAAATAGATTACCTTTTTATACAAACCTGTTTCCGTCCAGCTTTCTCCAAGGGATATGTGTTGAAGTGTTGTTCTCATTTAAAAGTATTGTACTTACCTGGGTAAACTCGAACCTGTGAATAGCCTAAGAAAGAGTGTTACAGAGGACCCTACCTCTTAAATAAAAAGGTGGCGTAGTCTTGCAGTACCTAACAAACAGTATTATTCTCACAGTAATTACGCACCCCGCACTTTACCGTGCAACTGATATTTTATTGTTGTGAGTTTAATGTGTATTGTTATTTATTTATTATTGAGACAAAGTAAAGAGTGTCAGCATTCTAAAAAGAAGTGGCAAGTTACATGTGACAACCTGGCCACCGTCACATATTTGGCGTAGCGCGGCAGGACTGGGTAGAGAACAACACAAAATCCCTAAGAGAAACTGTATTGAAATTTTGCTGTTTTGCTGCTTTTTGTTTTGTTTTGTTTGGTTGAATCAAGAAAGTAATGATGATGATGCCAGTGTATCCAGGGGCACCGTGGCTACCTAAGTTTTCGGGCATAGAAGGTGAGGAGAAATACAGGGAATGGAGAGAACAGATTAAAGGATTATTGGGCACTCAGGATTTAACAGAGGAGAAAAAAGTTGCTTTTGTAGTACAGACCCTTACTGAGGAAGCTAAGCGACAAATTAGTGTAATTGACAAGGAAGATCGCAATACAGTGGCCAAAGTCTTTAAATGTTTAGACACGTTGTATAAAACATCTGTTTCTGCTTCCCAAGCTCGTGCCTTGTTCTATGGCTGTGCGCAACGCGCAGGCGAAAGTGTGCAGGCTTATATTTTGAGGCTTAGAGAGTTGTTCTGCGGGCTGCGGCGGCTCGACCCAGACACCGCTCCCTCCGATGCCATTCTGCGAGAGCAGTTACTTGTAGGACTGTCTGAAGGCCCTCTGGGTCAAGCCTTAAGAATATATGCCCGTCGAAACCCCACAGAAGACTTCGCCGCCCTAAAAAATGAGGCCTTCCTACTAGACACTGAACATAGAAGAGAAGGGACTGCTGAAATCTTGTGCCATGCTGTTAAACCTGTCTCTATCCCAACACCCTCACAGGAATCTGAATGGAGAGAGAAACTGAAACAGGAGATTATGGAAGACGTCAAATCGCAAATGCAGGGGTTTACGCAGGAGCTCATGAAAGAGATCAGACCGCTCCTTCGACCCAACACCACCGATACACGACCTCGCGGTTCGCCTCCATCTGAACGACGCCGGGAGCCGTACCAACGCAACGAGTGGGATGAGGGAGGTAGGCCGATCTGTAGGAGCTGTAGGCAGTCTGGGCACATTGCTCGCTTTTGTAAATCTGACCCCAATCATTTAAACTAGTACGCCCTGTCGCCGAGGTCCGGGAGACAGGGGTGCAGCGCGCACTCGCCAGATCAAGGGCTAATGAAGTGTTTATTGGGGACTGTCCGACTATTGGGATCACTATGGGAGGAGTCCACTTAAGGGGGTTACTGGATACTGGGTCACAAGTCACATTAATGCAACAAAGCTTATTTGAGGAAAAATTCTCACACCTAACGTTGGGAAATGGGCCCCTTGTTTTTAAATTACGCGCCGCTAATGGTCTTGACTTACCGTACACTGGCTATGCCATATTGGACCTAGAGCTGGAGGGAATGAAGATCCCAGGGAGAGGAGTTGTAATCGTGAAAGATGAACATTGTACTCAACCGCTGATTATTGGGATGAATGTCGTGAACGCTGTATGGCATGCCCTCTTTAAATGGCCTGGGAGGCCTGTGTTTCCATGTCAGCAGGGAAGGACGCTGTGGAAGGACGCATTCGCCACCTGTAGGAGGGTGGAGGCAGTGACGAACGAAGATGGGTCCATCGGTTATGTGTGGCCGGTCGGCCGGCGGAAGATTCGAATCCCCGCGCAGAGTGAAGTGATGATCTGGGGCCGCGCTTGGAGAGGACCAAATGGAGCGGACTACGAGGCCTTGATGGAAGCCTTGCCGGATGGAAAAGATTTGGGAGTGGCCCGTGCCCTCGTCACGGTGCGCCACGGACGTGTTCCCATACGAGTGTGCAACCCACACGCATATAGTCTGGTCCTGGACCGCCACCAGAAGCTGGGGAGGCTGTACCCGGTGGAAGAAGCGGATGTCCGAGGCGGCAGGGACCTGAGCCTGTCCCTGGGGACCGACGGAGAGGTGGAAGTGGCCGTAATCAGTGTGGAAGATGATGGACCACTGAAGACCCTGCCCGAAGAGATGGAAGTGTTGACGGAGCGTGATGACCTGCCGGAGGCGCAGAAGAGAGAGTTACACGAGATGTTGTGTCGGTGGAAGAAGGTGTTCGCCATCCATGACGAGGATTTCGGACGGACGGACGTCGTGCAACACCAGATACCGACCGGAGACGCGGCACCCATACGAGAGCGACACCGGCCGTTGCCGCCCTCCATGTACCGGGAGATGAAGACCCTCCTGAATGAGATGCTGGAGAAGGGAGTCATCAAGGAGAGTTGCAGTCCGTGGGCGGCACCTATCGTACTGGTCAAGAAGAAAGATGGCAGCTGGAGGTTCTGCGTCGACTACAGGAAACTTAACGCCGTGACGCACAAGGACGCCTTCCCCCTACCCAGGATAGAAGAGACGCTCACCAGCCTGACGAAGGCGCAATGGTTCTCCACGTTAGACCTGGCCAGCGGGTATTGGCAAGTAGGAATGGATCCCCGGGACCGGGAGAAGACCGCCTTTACGACCCCGCTGGGCCTGTTCGAGTTTCAACGCATGCCGTTCGGGCTTTGTAATGCGCCCGCGACGTTCCAGAGGCTGATGCAGCAGTGTCTGAGTGGTCAGGTGACAGAATCCTTGCTGGTATATCTTGATGACATTATAGTATATTCACCTGACTTCTCCTCTCATCTACAGCACCTCGAGCTCGTCTTCCAACGCCTGTGGAGACATGGACTGAAGCTGCGGTTAGACAAATGCAAACTTCTGCGGAGGGAAGTGCAATTTCTGGGCCATGTCGTGGACAAAGAGGGAGTGCGGCCCGATCCGGAGAAAGTGGTGGCAGTGCGGGACTGGACACCACCCTCAACGGTCCGCGAGGTCCGCGCGTTTCTAGGTCTAGCGGGTTACTATAGGCGTTTCGTGTCCTCTTTTGCTGCTATAGCACGACCCTTAAACAACTTATTGATAGGAATCCCAAATGACGTAAAATCCCACCAGTGTAAAGTCGAGTGGACTTCGGAGTGCCAGCGGGCGTTTGATGCGTTAAAGAGTGCCCTCACACAAGCCCCGGTGTTAGCGTATGCGGATTATACACAGCCTTTTGTGGTTTACACTGATGCGAGTGGCCGTGGGTTGGGAGCGGTTCTAGCCCAGGTCCAAGACGGTCACGAACGTGTAATAGCTTATGCAAGCCGCAGTCTCCACCCGACCGAGCAGAATGACGCAAATTATAGCTCGTTCAAATTGGAGCTTTTGGCCCTTAAATGGGCCGTGACCGAGAAGTTTAAAGATTATCTCACTGGCGCTCGATTCACAATATTCACGGACAATAACCCTGTTGCGCATCTCCAAACGGCTAGATTGGGAGCTGTGGAACAACGGTGGGCTGCTCAACTTGCGTCGTTTACTTTCGACATCAAGTATCGACCGGGCAAAAACAACGCCAACGCTGATGCCCTATCGCGGTTCCCAGTGCAGCCTGTAGATGTGGCGGCTGTACAATCGACGCCAGCAGCCCGGGAGGATGAGTGGAGAGAGACGCAGGATCGGGATCCAGATGTGCAGGTGGTGAAGAGGTGCGTGGAACGGGGGAGAGCCCCTAATATGGTGGAGAGGAAGAATTGGACTCGGGGAGCGCGGCAACTGTTACGCCAGTGGAACAAACTGATTATACGAAATCATGTGTTATATAGGAAGGTGACCGATCCTTATACCAAAGAACAATACTCACAGATCATTTGTCCAGGTTCACGCAGAGAGGAGGTATGGAGAGGAATCCACACGGCCGCGGCGCATGCTGGGTTGGAGAGGACCTTGGCCCAGCTGCGACGTCGGTTCTATTGGCCAGGCATGGAGGGAGCGGTGCGTCAGTTACAACAGGGTTGTGTCGCCTGCAGCCTGCAGAGGAACAGGTCAGAGCCTCGGGCCCCCTTACAACCCTTTGAAGTCTCATATCCACTAGAAGTAATAGCCATTGATTTCCTCACATTAGGTAGGCCTGCTGATGCGTGGCAAAACATTCTGGTAGCTACTGACTTATTCACCCGTTATAGTTGGGCTATTGCCACCCGAGACCAGACTGCGCACACCACTGTCCGTGCGTTATGGACGCATATTATCCAGCCGTTCGGCTGTCCGGCCCGGTTCCACTCAGATCGAGGCCCCAACTTCGAGTCCGAGTTAATGCACCATTTATGTCAGACTTATGGTATTGCAAAAAGTCGCACCACTCCGTACCACCCGGCTGGGAACGGTGGAGTGGAACGATTTAATCAGACATTACTGAACATGTTGCGATCACTAGACACTGATAAACAAGGAAGATGGAATGAGCACTTACCCGAGTTAGTTCATGCTTATAACAACACGATCCATAGTGCTACGGGTTATGCCCCCGCCTACTTAATGTTTGGCCGACATTTGAGGCGCCCTATAGATGTCCAGTTAGGAGTGCAGTCAGCGCAAGAGCGCATGGGAGTGGGTGGCTGGGTACAGGACCACCAACAGAGAATGGCGACAGCTTATAGGACCGCAGGGGAGAGGATGGGAGAAACGGCCAAGAGGAGAAAGCAGGTTTATGACCGTAGGGCCGGTATTACACCCCTATTACCAGGAGAGAGAGTGTGGATTCGAAATAGGAAGAGAGATGGCCAGGGGAAATTGAGTACGTGGTGGGACCCCGAGCCTTACGCAGTGATGGAACAGGTGGGAGCTACGGGGTTGGTGTACCGAGTCAGACCCGAGAAGGGGGGGCGAGAAAAGACCATACATAGAAATGCGTTGAAAGTGTGTGTAGCCCCCAGGTCGCCCCACGAGGACCCCCCAGCTGTAGTGCAGCCCGAGCAGGTAGAAGCAACAACGCCGCAGTATTATGGGTTTCTCTCCGTCCCGAGAGCACCAGATGAGCCACGGCGCTCGGGAAGAGCAAATATAGGCCAGCCACCCCAGAGGTATGGACATGATTAGGGACAGTTGCAGGGACTGGCAACGGAAAAGTGGGGGGGGATGTGACAGGGTCAAAGCAGGGGGGTGAAACCAAATTGTAACATTTTTTATTGATGATGAAAAACCTGTATTACGCACTTAAAAACATCATTCTCTTAACTATATTTCTGCACTGCATGTTTTATGGTTGACAATGTATTTCCCCCCGGTCCCCGAGCCACTTGACATTGGACTCCCCTATAGGCTGTGTGACATTGGCCTTGTGACAGCGGACGGCCAATGTCCCCAGGTCACGCTGGTGGCAGAGCGAATGAGGGCGGAGTAGGGTGTGGCCCACCTTATTCAAAAGTGAGCGCGAGCCACTTGGACAGCAGAGAGACAGGCATACAGGGCAGTGTGGAAGTGACAGCCAGAAGGGACGGTTGTGCACAGGAGGAGCAGACATACCACGGAGCAGAGGTGGGGAATACAGTGATCGCGGCACGTACCAAGCCACCAGCAGCGGACGGTGAGCAGACGGCGCAGTAGCAGCAGAGACGGGGAGGACAGACAGACGAACCAAGGAACGGAGGAGAGGTCCAGTGGCGATAACGTTGCGCGCTTCACACCCTCAAAGCCAGACGTACAGTCTGGCGGGCGAGTAAGTGTCCTTCTATGCAACGTTACCTTTATAAACCCACGGTCCTAAACCTCATATGTGAAATATACCTGAACAGATGAACTGGTTCTAGTTTCTATGATTGCAGGCAATACGCACGAAGACAAGAAGAGACAGTGATTCCTGGCCTAAACCCCCGCTCCAGTTAAACCCCATATAAGGACATTCCCACCTTTTGCATTGAACCGTGATGAGTATATGACATATAGCAATTGAATTGGCACTTGGCACTTTACTGCTTCAGTAATAGTTGGCACTTTAACGCTAAATTCATTATTTATTTGCTATAGTTTGCACAAGCCCTGTCTGTTTTTAGTGTTTGGTGATTGTCTGTATTCCTGTATTTTAGTTAGTTAGTGGGCGCATTAGGAGGTTGAGGTTTTAGAATTAGTGTTATATTTTGTTTATGCTTTTCAATATTTTATGGCTTATAGACGCCACTGTATTAGCTTAATAAAATAGATTACCTTTTTATACAAACCTGTTTCCGTCCAGCTTTCTCCAAGGGATATGTGTTGAAGTGTTGTTCTCATTTAAAAGTATTGTACTTACCTGGGTAAACTCGAACCTGTGAATAGCCTAAGAAAGAGTGTTACAGAGGACCCTACCTCTTAAATAAAAAGGTGGCGTAGTCTTGCAGTACCTAACAAACAGTATTATTCTCACAGTAATTACGCACCCCGCACTTTACCGTGCAACTGATATTTTATTGTTGTGAGTTTAATGTGTATTGTTATTTATTTATTATTGAGACAAAGTAAAGAGTGTCAGCATTCTAAAAAGAAGTGGCAAGTTACATGTGACAACCTGGCCACCGTCACACAGTCTAGCTAGTTCCTCCTAGGAGGAATGTCGTTATGGATATCTGAAACGTTAGTTTTGACTAGGAAGAACTGAATTATAGATATCCAGTCTAGCTAGTTCCTCCTAGGAGGAATCGTTATGGATATCTGAAACGTTAGTTTTGACTAGGAAGAACTGAATTATAGATATCCAGTCTAGCTAGTTCCTCCTAGGAGGAATCGTTATGGATATCTGAAACGTTAGTTTTGACTAGGAAGAACTGAATTATAGATATCCGGTCTAGCTAGTAAATGTTAAAACGGCCCCCCCTTTAAATTACATAGTTATGGATATCTAAAATGACGTAGTTTTGGATATCTAAAATGGTAGTTTGTCCTAGTAAGAACTGCATTGTAGATATCTGAAAGAGTAGATCCTCCTAGTAAGAATTCTATTGCAGATATCCAGAATGTTGCTTTTAGATATCCAGAATGCAGTTACGGATATCCGAAACTCAAAGCCCAATACACATGAATGGGAAAAGTGACGTCATTCCTCCTAGGAAGAATGACGTTTCGGATATCTCAAATGACAGTTCCTCCTGGGAGGAATTTCATTATGGATATCCGAAACGTTAGTTTTGACTAGGAAGAACTGAATTATAGATATCCAGTCTAGCTAGTTCCTCCTAGGAGGAATCGTTATGGATATCTGAAATGTTAGTTTTGACTAGGAAGAACTGAATTATAGATATCCAGTCTAGCTAGTAAATGTTAAAACGGCCCCCCCTTTAAATTACATAGTTATGGATATCTAAAATGACGTAGTTTTGGATATCTAAAATGATAGTTTGTCCTAGTAAGAACTGCATTGTAGATATCTGAAAGAGTAGATCCTCCTAGTAAGAATTCTATTGCAGATATCCAGAATGTTGCTTTTAGATATCCAGAATGCAGTTACGGATATCCGAAACTAAAAGCCCAATACACATGAATGGGAAAAGTGACGTCATTCTTCCTAGGAAGAATGACGTTTCGGATATCTCAAATGACAGTTCCTCCTAGGAGGAATTTCATTATGGATAACCGAAACGTTAGTTTTGACTAGGAAGAACTGAATTATAGATATCCAGTCTAGCTAGTTCCTCCTAGGAGGAATCATTATGGATATCTGAAACGTTAGTTTTGACTAGGAAGAACTGAATTATAGATATCCAGTCTAGCTATTAAATGTTAAAACGGCTTGCCATACAATTTCTACTAGTAAGAATGTAGTTATAGATATCTGTAATAAGGATTTTGACTAGTCAAAATGCAGTTTTGACTAGTCTAAATGTAATTACAGATATCTGCAATTACTTTATGACTAGTAAGAATACAGTTTTAACTAGGAGAAATTCTATTTGCGATATCACAAATATAATTCTAGATAGTCAATGGACACTTTTTATATTAAAATGGCGTAATATCTACCTGTCACCAGATATCTGTAATTGCATTGTTCCTAGTCATAATACTAATTGCAGATATCTGAAATTCCATTTGTACTAGTAATAATATGAATTGTGGATATCCATAATTTCATTTGTCCTAGTCAATATGTATTTATGGACATACCAAATGTAATTACGGAGGTCTGGAATGTTTTTTTAATTTCGGATATCTAAAATGGTAGTTTGGCCTAGTAAGAACTGCATTGTAGATATCTGAAAGAGTAGATCCTCCTAGTAAGAATTCTATTGCAGATATCCAGAATGTTGCTTTTAGATATCCAGAATGCAGTTACGGATATCCGAAACTCAAAGCCCAATACACATGAATGGGAAAAGTGACGTCATTCCTCCTAGGAAGAATGACGTTTCGGATATCTCAAATGACAGTTCCTCCTAGGAGGAATGTCATTATGGATATCTGAAACGTTAGTTTTGACTAGGAATAACTGAATTATAGATATCCAGTCTAGCTAGTTCCTCCTAGGAGGAATGTCGTTATTGATATCTGAAACGTTAGTTTTGACTAGGAAGAACTGAATTATAGATATCCAGTCTAGCTAGTTCCTCCTAGGAGAAATCGTTATGGATATCTGAAACGTTAGTTTTGACTAGGAAGAACTGAATTATAGATATCCAGTCTAGCTAGTTCCTCCTAGGAGGAATCGTTATGGATATCTGAAACGTTAGTTTTGACTAGGAATAACTGAATTATAGATATCCAGTCTAGCTAGTTCCTCCTAGGAGGAATCGTTATGGATATCTGAAACGTTAGTTTTGACTAGGAAGAACTGAATTATAGATATCCGGTCTAGCTAGTAAATGTTAAAACGGCCCCCCCTTTAAATTACATAGTTATGGATATCTAAAATGACGTAGTTTTGGATATCTAAAATGGTAGTTTGTCCTAGTAAGAACTGCATTGTAGATATCTGAAAGAGTAGATCCTCCTAGTAAGAATTCTATTGCAGATATCCAGAATGTTGCTTTTAGATATCCAGAATGCAGTTACGGATATCCGAAACTCAAAGCCCAATACACATGAATGGGAAAAGTGACGTCATTCCTCCTAGGAAGAATGACGTTTCGGATATCTCAAATGACAGTTCCTCCTGGGAGGAATTTCATTATGGATATCCGAAACGTTAGTTTTGACTAGGAAGAACTGAATTATAGATATCCAGTCTAGCTAGTTCCTCCTAGGAGGAATCGTTATGGATATCTGAAATGTTAGTTTTGACTAGGAAGAACTGAATTATAGATATCCAGTCTAGCTAGTAAATGTTAAAACGGCCCCCCCTTTAAATTACATAGTTATGGATATCTAAAATGACGTAGTTTTGGATATCTAAAATGGTAGTTTGTCCTAGTAAGAACTGCATTGTAGATATCTGAAAGAGTAGATCCTCCTAGTAAGAATTCTATTGCAGATATCCAGAATGTTGCTTTTAGATATCCAGAATGCAGTTACGGATATCCGAAACTAAAAGCCCAATACACATGAATGGGAAAAGTGACGTTTCGGATATCTCAAATGACAGTTCCTCCTAGGAGGAATTTCATTATGGATATCCGAAACGTTAGTTTTGACTAGGAAGAACTGAATTATAGATATCCAGTCTAGCTAGTTCCTCCTAGGAGGAATCATTATGGATATCTGAAACGTTAGTTTTGACTAGGAAGAACTGAATTATAGATATCCAGTCTAGCTATTAAATGTTAAAACGGCTTGCCATACAATTTCTACTAGTAAGAATGTAGTTATAGATATCTGTAATAAGGATTTTGACTAGTCAAAATGCAGTTTTGACTAGTCTAAATGTAATTACAGATATCTGCAATTACTTTATGACTAGTAAGAATACAGTTTTAA
Organism: Gymnoscopelus microlampas; assembly: GCF_963454915.1. Lineage (NCBI taxonomy): Eukaryota > Metazoa > Chordata > Actinopteri > Myctophiformes > Myctophidae > Gymnoscopelus > Gymnoscopelus microlampas. Next base: position 2,818,396 of record NC_139943.1, read on the forward strand.
CTAGGAGAAATTCTATTTGCGATATCACAAATATAATTCTAGATAGTCAATGGACACTTTTTATATTAAAATGGCGTAATATCTACCTGTCACCAGATATCTGTAATTGCATTGTTCCTAGTCATAATACTAATTGCAGATATCTGAAATTCCATTTGTACTAGTAATAATATGAATTGTGGATATCCATAATTTCATTTGTCCTAGTCAATATGTATTTATGGACATACCAAATGTAATTACGGAGGTCTGGAATGTTTTTTTAATTTCGGATATCTAAAATGGTAGTTTGGCCTAGTAAAAACTGCATTGTAGATATCTGAAAGAGTAGATCCTCCTAGTAAGAATTCTATTGCAGATATCCAGAATGTTGGTTTTAGATATCCAGAATGCAGTTACGGATATCCGAAACTCAAAGCCCAATACACATGAATGGGAAAAGTGACGTCATTCCTCCTAGGAAGAATGACGTTTCAGATATCTCAAATGACAGTTCCTCCTAGGAGGAATTTCATTATGGATATCCGAAACGTTAGTTTTGACTAGGAAGAACTGATTTATAGATATCTGTTATACATATCCAGTCTAGTTATTAAATGTTAAAACGGCTACTTATATTTCTTTTTTACAGATTTTAAGATATCTGACATAGAATTTTGACCAGGAGAAATTAAATTATAGATATCTTGAAATACAATTTCTACTAGTAAGAATGTCAATATGGATATCTTTAATTACATTTATGACTAGTGAGAATACGGTTTTGACTAGGAGAAACGTGTTTTTGGCTATCTAAAACATATATTACAGATAGGAGCATGGTTCGATTAAATGTTAAAACGGCTTGCCATACAAGAAAGCCATTGCCTTGTTTCCATTGGAGTCCTTTGTACTCAATTCATAGTGACATTAAATGACAGACAGATATACACTACTCTGCAGAACATCATCTAAGCTATTTAAAAAATAGGAGAAAAATCTGACAATGAAATTCTTTCTTAATCACTTTATTTTTGGTGAATGTTCACCTAGTGCAGTGTTTCTCCCAGTCCTTCCTTAAGGGGGTTCCAGGGGGTCAGTTAGGAACCAAATGGATGAATGGATGAACAGGGGTCTTCAACAGGGGGTCCGGGACCCCTAGGGGGTCCTCAGAGTTACTACAGGGGGTCCGCTAAATATCCCTTTTCTGAGGAGAACTTGACGCCTCGCAGCGCGAGGCGTTGTGAGCTTGTAGATCTGCTATTTTTGGCAAAGAGGCGTAGAGGGAAAAAAGAGCAGACCAAGAGAACAAAAAAAGTTAATCTGAAACACAATTTTATACAATATAGAAGAGGGGGTCCCTGCTTAATCTCTCTCTCAGCTAGGGGGTCCTTGGCCTGAAAACGTTGACGGCCCCTGCCCTACGGGGGAGGCATGCGTTAATCCGACAGACCTTTTCTCCGACTATGTGGCATCCGCGTGCGGTTAGGGTTAGGGTGCGGGTTTGGTTCGGGTTTACTGTTTAATGTCGGAGCACTGCGCTGTCGGAGGAATGCGCTGTCGGTATTGCACCCGCCCTACGGAACCTCTCCCTCCGCTGTATAGCTCCGAGATGAGCTATATAGCGGAGGGAGAGGTTCCGTTTGGATTTATTATACACATTGATTCTTGAATAGGCCTTTGGCATTAGGCATTGTACTACATTGACTAGAGGGTGTATGAAACGAAAGACTGCCAGCCAGGTAGCCTACTTATAACAAGGCGTTAATAAAGTGACCAACATGGCAGAGGAGTATTCTCATTGGGGCCAACGAGGCCATGGCCCGGTCTGTAAAACCCCCAGGGGGAAAAAATCAACATAACAACATTAGCAGCGGCTCACCCTTTAAGTCGCCTTTGTTTTCAAATGGGGCTCATTTGCATTCGGCCGAATTGTTAATGAGTGGCCATTAGGAAACCAGTTTCGCCGTCAAACTGGTTCTCCATTGCGCAGAGACAAGCACCTCTCCATTCAGAAATGCAATAGAAGAAGAACCGTCGTCCTGAAACACCCTGCCCCGCATCTAAACCGGCGGCCTCGGTCTGCGAAAGAAAATGGGGCAGTGTGTTTGGGACGAGCGTTCCATTTTCCACCCGGAATGGCTCGGTAATTCTCAATAGACTTATCAGCCGTTGTTGTGCTTACCCCCCCCCCCCCCCCCCCCAGATTTAAGAATCTGTCCCGGTCAACGTCAGAACCATAGGCCAGTGCAACATGGATGGAACTCTCTCTTTGTTCTCTGCTCTGCAATGCAGGGGTTAACGAGTATATCATTTGCACTATATTAGCCATACTGGTGAGTGGTGACAGGATAAAAGTGTTGTCTCTTGACACTTTGTTGATCTGTGAGCCCAGGCCACCTGCAATTTACAGAGAATACAGGATAGGTGGGCACTAGGGACATCTGGGCACCCTGATGTAAAATTGGCTATTTTGTCGAAAATTTAAAAAAAATGAAATTAAAAAATGGTCCTAAGTAATGTAGATATGCACGTTATCTCAAACGTCCTTCCTTCGAATTCTTGTTTATGTCCATAAATGATATCGGTACTGGTTTTGTAGAAATTTTATAAATATTAGAGCTCATGTATACCTTATTTTACTTACAAACGTTTTCCAATTTAATGTTTTCTGGTACATATGGTAAGTTATCACTTAGCCTACATATAGTCTTCATCCTTGGTATGAAAACAATGGTGCGTGAATGAAGTATAATTGAAAACGATTTGTTTAGTGACGTTTTTTAGCAGCGTAACAAAGCATTAGAATTGTATCTCAAGAATTAACATTTTTAACATATTCGGTTTAATAACTCACACCCTGTTAATGAATTAAAAAACTTTGTTTATGATAGCAGACGTGTGTACAGTAGGTCCTTTGCTTGAAAATATTACATGTAGGTAAAAAAAATGGATGATTAAAAGAATGAAAAGAGAGAAAACTGTACAATAAGCCTCGCCCCCCCTTTAAATTACGTAGTTATGGATATCTAAAATGACGTAGTTTTGGATATCTAAAATGGTAGTTTGTCCTAGTAAGAACTGCATTGTAGATATCTGAAAGAGTAGATCCTCCTAGTAAGAATTCTATTGCAGATATCCAGAATGTTGCTTTTAGATATCCAGAATGCAGTTACGGATATCCGAAACTCAAAGCCCAATACACATGAATGGGAAAAGTGACGTCATTCCTCCTAGGAAGAATGACGTTTCGGATATCTCAAATGACAGTTCCTCCTAGGAGGAATGTCATTATGGATATCTGAAACGTTAGTTTTGACTAGGAAGAACTGAATTATAGATATCCAGTCTAGCTAGTTCCTCCTAGGAGGAATGTCGTTATGGATATCTGAAACGTTAGTTTTGACTAGGAAGAACTGAATTATAGATATCCAGTCTAGCTAGTTCCTCCTAGGAGGAATCGTTATGGATATCTGAAACGTTAGTTTTGACTAGGAAGAACTGAATTATAGATATCCAGTCTAGCTAGTTCCTCCTAGGAGGAATCGTTATGGATATCTGAAACGTTAGTTTTGACTAGGAAGAACTGAATTATAGATATCCGGTCTAGCTAGTAAATGTTAAAACGGCCCCCCCTTTAAATTACATAGTTATGGATATCTAAAATGACGTAGTTTTGGATATCTAAAATGGTAGTTTGTCCTAGTAAGAACTGCATTGTAGATATCTGAAAGAGTAGATCCTCCTAGTAAGAATTCTATTGCAGATATCCAGAATGTTGCTTTTAGATATCCAGAATGCAGTTACGGATATCCGAAACTCAAAGCCCAATACACATGAATGGGAAAAGTGACGTCATTCCTCCTAGGAAGAATGACGTTTCGGATATCTCAAATGACTGTTCCTCCTGGGAGGAATTTCATTATGGATATCCGAAACGTTAGTTTTGACTAGGAAGAACTGAATTATAGATATCCAGTCTAGCTAGTTCCTCCTAGGAGGAATCGTTATGGATATCTGAAATGTTAGTTTTGACTAGGAAGAACTGAATTATAGATATCCAGTCTAGCTAGTAAATGTTAAAACGGCCCCCCCTTTAAATTACATAGTTATGGATATCTAAAATGACGTAGTTTTGGATATCTAAAATGGTAGTTTGTCCCAGTAAGAACTGCATTGTAGATATCTGAAAGAGTAGATCCTCCTAGTAAGAATTCTATTGCAGATATCCAGAATGTTGCTTTTAGATATCCAGAATGCAGTTACGGATATCCGAAACTAAAAGCCCAATACACATGAATGGGAAAAGTGACGTCATTCTTCCTAGGAAGAATGACGTTTCGGATATCTCAAATGACAGTTCCTCCTAGGAGGAATTTCATTATGGATATCCGAAACGTTAGTTTTGACTAGGAAGAACTGAATTATAGATATCCAGTCTAGCTAGTTCCTCCTAGGAGGAATCATTATGGATATCTGAAACGTTAGTTTTGACTAGGAAGAACTGAATTATAGATATCCAGTCTAGCTATTAAATGTTAAAACGGCTTGCCATACAATTTCTACTAGTAAGAATGTAGTTATAGATATCTGTAATAAGGATTTTGACTAGTCAAAATGCAGTTTTTTTACTAGTCTAAATGTAATTACAGATATCTGCAATTACTTTATGACTAGTAAGAATACAGTTTTAACTAGGAGAAATTCTATTTGCGATATCACAAATATAATTCTAGATAGTCAATGGACACTTTTTATATTAAAATGGCGTAATATCTACCTGTCACCAGATATCTGTAATTGCATTGTTCCTAGTCATAATACTAATTGCAGATATTTGAAATTCCATTTGTACTAGTAATAATATGAATTGTGGATATCCATAATTTCATTTGTCCTAGTCAATATGTATTTATGGACATACCAAATGTAATTACGGAGGTCTGGAATGTTTTTTAATTTCGGATATCTAAAATGGTAGTTTGGCCTAGTAAAAACGGCATTGTAGATATCTGAAAGAGTAGATCCTCCTAGTAAGAATTCTATTGCAGATATCCAGAATGTTGGTTTTAGATATCCAGAATGCAGTTACGGATATCCGAAACTCAAAGCCCAATACACATGAATGGGAAAAGTGACGTCATTCCTCCTAGGAAGAATGACGTTTCGGATATCTCAAATGACAGTTCCTCCTAGGAGGAATTTCATTATGGATATCCGAAACGTTAGTTTTGACTAGGAAGAACTGATTTATAGATATCTGTTATACATATCCAGTCTAGTTATTAAATGTTAAAACGGCTACTTATATTTTTTTTACAGATTTTAAGATATCTGACATAGAATTTTGACCAGGAGAAATTAAATTATAGATATCTTGAAATACAATTTCTACTAGTAAGAATGTCAATATGGATATCTTTAATTACATTTATGACTAGTGAGAATACAGTTTTGACTAGGAGAAACGTGTTTTTGGCTATCTAAAACATATATTACAGATAGGAGCATGGTTCGATTAAATGTTAAAACGGCTTGCCATACAAGAAAGCCATTGCCTTGTTTCCATTGGGGTCCTTTGTACTCAATTCATAGTGACATTAAATGACAGACAGATATACACTACTCTGCAGAACATCATCTAAGCTATTTAAAAAATAGGAGAAAAATCTGACAATGAAATTCTTTCTTAATCACTTTATTTTTGGTGAATGTTCACCTAGTGCAGTGTTTCTCCCAGTCCTTCCTTAAGGGGGTTCCAGGGGGTCAGTTAGGAACCAAATGGATGAATGGATGAATGGATGAACAGGGGTCTTCAACAGGGGGTCCGGGACCCCTAGGGGGTCCTCAGAGTTACTACAGGGGGTCCGCTAAATATCCCTTTTCTGAGGAGAACTTGACGCCTCGCAGCGCGAGGCGTTGTGAGCTTGTAGATCTGCTATTTTTGGCAAAGAGGCGTAGAGGGAAAAAAGAGCAGACCAAGAGAACAAAAAAAGTTAATCTGAAACACAATTTTATACAATATAGAAGAGGGGGTCCCTGCTTAATCTCTCTCTCAGCTAGGGGGTCCTTGGCCTGAAAACGTTGACGGCCCCTGCCCTACGGGGGAGGCATGCGTTAATCCGACAGACCTTTTCTCCGACTATGTGGCATCCGCGTGCGGTTAGGGTTAGGGTGCGGGTTTGGTTCGGGTTTACTGTTTAATGTCGGAGCACTGCGCTGTCGGAGGAATGCGCTGTCGGTATTGTACCCGCCCTACGGAACCTCTCCCTCCGCTGTATAGCTCCGAGATGAGCTATATAGCGGAGGGAGAGGTTCCGTTTGGATTTATTATACACATTGATTCTTGAATAGGCCTTTGGCATTAGGCATTGTACTACATTGACTAGAGGGTGTATGAAACAAAAGACTGCCAGCCAGGTAGCCTACTTATAACAAGGCGTTAATAAAGTGACCAACATGGCAGAGGAGTATTCTCATTGGGGCCAACGAGGCCATGGCCCGGTCTGTAAAACCCCCAGGGGGAAAAAATCAACATAACAACATTAGCAGCGGCTCACCCTTTAAGTCGCCTTTGTTTTCAAATGGGGCTCATTTGCATTCGGCCGAATTGTTAATGAGTGGCCATTAGGAAACCAGTTTCGCCGTCAAACTGGTTCTCCATTGCGCAGAGACAAGCACCTCTCCATTCAGAAATGCAATAGAAGAAGAACCGTCGTCCTGAAACACCCTGCCCCGCATCTAAACCGGCGGCCTCGGCCTGCGAAAGAAAATGGGGCAGTGTGTTTGGGACGAGCGTTCCATTTTCCACCCGGAATGGCTCGGTAATTCTCAATAGACTTATCAGCCGTTGTTGTGCTTACCCCCCCCCCCCCCCCCCAGATTTAAGAATCTGTCCCGGTCAACGTCAGAACCATAGGCCAGTGCAACATGGATGGAACTCTCTCTTTGTTCTCTGCTCTGCAATGCAGGGGTTAACGAGTATATCATTTGCACTATATTAGCCATACTGGTGAGTGGTGACAGGATAAAAGTGTTGTCTCTTGACACTTTGTTGATCTGTGAGCCCAGGCCACCTGCAATTTACAGAGAATACAGGATAGGTGGGCACTAGGGACATCTGGGCACCCTGATGTAAAATTGGCTATTTTGTCGAAAATTTAAAAAAAATGAAATTAAAAAATGGTCCTAAGTAATGTAGATATGCACGTTATCTCAAACGTCCTTCCTTCGAATTCTTGTTTATGTCCATAAATGATATCGGTACTGGTTTTGTAGAAATTTTATAAATATTAGAGCTCATGTATACCTTATTTTACTTACAAACGTTTTCCAATTTAATGTTTTCTGGTACATATGGTAAGTTATCACTTAGCCTACATATAGTCTTCATCCTTGGTATGAAAACAATGGTGCGTGAATGAAGTATAATTGAAAACGATTTGTTTAGTGACGTTTTTTAGCAGCGTAACAAAGCATTAGAATTGTATCTCAAGAATTAACATTTTTAACATATTCGGTTTAATAACTCACACCCTGTTAATGAATTAAAAAACTTTGTTTATGATAGCAGACGTGTGTACAGTAGGTCCTTTGCTTGAAAATATTACATGTAGGTAAAAAAAATGGATGATTAAAAGAATGAAAAGAGAGAAAACTGTACAATAAGCCTCGCCCCCCCTTTAAATTACGTAGTTATGGATATCTAAAATGACGTAGTTTTGGATATCTAAAATGGTAGTTTGTCCTAGTAAGAACTGCATTGTAGATATCTGAAAGAGTAGATCCTCCTAGTAAGAATTCTATTGCAGATATCCAGAATGTTGCTTTTAGATATCCAGAATGCAGTTACGGATATCCGAAACTCAAAGCCCAATACACATGAATGGGAAAAGTGACGTCATTCCTCCTAGGAAGAATGACGTTTCGGATATCTCAAATGACAGTTCCTCCTAGGAGGAATGTCATTATGGATATCTGAAACGTTAGTTTTGACTAGGAAGAACTGAATTATAGATATCCAGTCTAGCTAGTTCCTCCTAGGAGGAATGTCGTTATGGATATCTGAAACGTTAGTTTTGACTAGGAAGAACTGAATTATAGATATCCAGTCTAGCTAGTTCCTCCTAGGAGGAATCGTTATGGATATCTGAAACGTTAGTTTTGACTAGGAAGAACTGAATTATAGATATCCAGTCTAGCTAGTTCCTCCTAGGAGGAATCGTTATGGATATCTGAAACGTTAGTTTTGACCAGGAAGAACTGAATTATAGATATCCGGTCTAGCTAGTAAATGTTAAAACGGCCCCCCCTTTAAATTACATAGTTATGGATATCTAAAATGACGTAGTTTTGGATATCTAAAATGGTAGTTTGTCCTAGTAAGAACTGCATTGTAGATATCTGAAAGAGTAGATCCTCCTAGTAAGAATTCTATTGCAGATATCCAGAATGTTGCTTTTAGATATCCAGAATGCAGTTACGGATATCCGAAACTCAAAGCCCAATACACATGAATGGGAAAAGTGACGTCATTCCTCCTAGGAAGAATGACGTTTCGGATATCTCAAATGACAGTTCCTCCTGGGAGGAATTTCATTATGGATATCCGAAACGTTAGTTTTGACTAGGAAGAACTGAATTATAGATATCCAGTCTAGCTAGTTCCTCCTAGGAGGAATCGTTATGGATATCTGACATGTTAGTTTTGACTAGGAAGAACTGAATTATAGATATCCAGTCTAGCTAGTATATGTTAAAACGGCCCCCCCTTTAAATTACATAGTTATGGATATCTAAAATGACGTAGTTTTGGATATCTAAAATGGTAGTTTGTCCTAGAAAGAACTGCATTGTAGATATCTGAAAGAGTAGATCCTCCTAGTAAGAATTCTATTGCAGATATCCAGAATGTTGCTTTTAGATATCCAGAATGCAGTTACGGATATCCGAAACTAAAAGCCCAATACACATGAATGGGAAAAGTGACGTCATTCCTCCTAGGAAGAATGACGTTTCGGATATCTCAAATGACAGTTCCTCCTAGGAGGAATTTCATTATGGATATCCGAAACGTTAGTTTTGACTAGGAAGAACTGAATTATAGATATCCAGTCTAGGTAGTTCCTCCTAGGAGGAATCATTATGGATATCTGAAACGTTAGTTTTGACTAGGAAGAACTGAATTATAGATATCCAGTCTAGCTATTAAATGTTAAAACGGCTTGCCATACAATTTCTACTAGTAAGAATGTAGTTATAGATATCTGTAATAAGGATTTTGACTAGTCAAAATGCAGTTTTGACTAGTCTAAATGTAATTACAGATATCTGCAATTACTTTATGACTAGTAAGAATACAGTTTTAACTAGGAGAAATTCTATTTGCGATATCACAAATATAATTCTAGATAGTCAATGGACACTTTTTATATTAAAATGGCGTAATATCTACCTGTCACCAGATATCTGTAATTGCATTGTTCCTAGTCATAATACTAATTGCAGATATCTGAAATTCCATTTGTACTAGTAATAATATGAATTGTGGATATCCATAATTTCATTTGTCCTAGTCAATATGTATTTATGGACATACCAAATGTAATTACGGAGGTCTGGAATGTTTTTTTAATTTCGGATATCTAAAATGGTAGTTTGGCCTAGTAAAAACTGCATTGTAGATATCTGAAAGAGTAGATCCTCCTAGTAAGAATTCTATTGCAGATATCCAGAATGTTGGTTTTAGATATCCAGAATGCAGTTACGGATATCCGAAACTCAAAGCCCAATACACATGAATGGGAAAAGTGACGTCATTCCTCCTAGGAAGAATGACGTTTCGGATATCTCAAATGACAGTTCCTCCTAGGAGGAATTTCATTATGGATATCCGAAACGTTAGTTTTGACTAGGAAGAACTGATTTATAGATATCTGTTATACATATCCAGTCTAGTTATTAAATGTTAAAACGGCTACTTATATTTTTTTTTACAGATTTTAAGATATCTGACATAGAATTTTGACCAGGAGAAATTAAATTATAGATATCTTGAAATACAATTTCTACTAGTAAGAATGTCAATATGGATATCTTTAATTACATTTATGACTAGTGAGAATACAGTTTTGACTAGGAGAAACGTGTTTTTGGCTATCTAAAACATATATTACAGATAGGAGCATGGTTCGATTAAATGTTAAAACGGCTTGCCATACAAGAAAGCCATTGCCTTGTTTCCATTGGGGTCCTTTGTACTCAATTCATAGTGACATTAAATGACAGACAGATATACACTACTCTGCAGAACATCATCTAAGCTATTTAAAAAATAGGAGAAAAATCTGACAATGAAATTCTTTCTTAATCACTTTATTTTTGGTGAATGTTCACCTAGTGCAGTGTTTCTCCCAGTCCTTCCTTAAGGGGGTTCCAGGGGGTCAGTTAGGAACCAAATGGATGAATGGATGAATGGATGAACAGGGGTCTTCAACAGGGGGTCCGGGACCCCTAGGGGGTCCTCAGAGTTACTACAGGGTGTCCGCTAAATATCCCTTTTCTGAGGAGAACTTGACGCCTCGCAGCGCGAGGCGTTGTGAGCTTGTAGATCTGCTATTTTTGGCAAAGAGGCGTAGAGGGAAAAAAGAGCAGACCAAGAGAACAAAAAAAGTTAATCTGAAACACAATTTTATACAATATAGAAGAGGGGGTCCCTGCTTAATCTCTCTCTCAGCTAGGGGGTCCTTGGCCTGAAAACTTTGACGGCCCCTGCCCTACGGAACCTCTCCCTCCGCTGTATAGCTCCGAGATGAGCTATATAGCGGAGGGAGAGGTTCCGATTGGAGCTATTATACACATTGATTCTTGAATAGGCCTTTGGCATTAGGCATTGTACTACATTGACTGAGGGTGTATGAAACGAAAGACTGCCAGCCAGGTAGCCTACTTATAACAAGGCGTTAATAAAGTGACCAACATGGCAGAGGAGTATTCTCATTGGGGCCAACGAGGCCATGGCCCGGTCTGTAAAACCCCCAGGGGGAAAAAATCAACATAACAACATTAGCAGCGGCTCACCCTTTAAGTCGCCTTTGTTTTCAAATGGGGCTCATTTGCATTCGGCCGAATTGTTAATGAGTGGCCATTAGGAAACCAGTTTCGCCGTCAAACTGGTTCTCCATTGCGCAGAGACAAGCACCTCTCCATTCAGAAATGCAATAGAAGAAGAACCGTCGTCCTGAAACACCCTGCCCCGCATCTAAACCGGCGGCCTCGGTCTGCGAAAGAAAATGGGGCAGTGTGTTTGGGACGAGCGTTCCATTTTCCACCCGGAATGGCTCGGTAATTCTCAATAGACTTATCAGCCGTTGTTGTGCTTACCCCCCCCCAGATTTAAGAATCTGTCCCGGTCAACGTCAGAACCATAGGCCAGTGCAACATGGATGGAACTCTCTCTTTGTTCTCTGCTCTGCAATGCAGGGGTTAACGAGTATATCATTTGCACTATATTAGCGATACTGGTGAGTGGTGACAGGATAAAAGTGTTGTCTCTTGACAATTTGTTGATCTGTGAGCCCAGGCCACCTGCAATTTACAGAGAATACAGGATAGGTGGGCACTAGGGACATCTGGGCACCCTGATGTAAAATTGGCTATTTTGTCGAAAATTTTTAAAAAAATGAAATTAAAAAATGGTCCTAAGTAATGTAGATATGCACGTTATCTCAAACGTCCTTCCTTCGAATTCTTGTTTATGTCCATAAATGATATCGGTACTGGTTTTGTAGAAATTTTATAAATATTAGAGCTCATGTATACCTTATTTTACTTACAAACGTTTTCCAATTTAATGTTTTCTGGTACATATGGTAAGTTATCACTTAGCCTACATATAGTCTTCATCCTTGGTATGAAAACAATGGTGCGTGAATGAAGTATAATTGAAAACGATTTGTTTAGTGACATTTTTTAGCAGCGTAACAAAGCATTAGCAAAATTTTTAACATATTCGGTTTAATAACTCACACCCTGTTAATGAATTAAAAAACTTTGTTTATGATAGCAGACGTGTGTACAGTAGGTCCTTTGCTTGAAAATATTACATGTAGGTAAAAAAAATGGATGATTAAAAGAATGAAAAGAGAGAAAACTGTACAATAAGCCTCGCCCCCCCTTTAAATTACGTAGTTATGGATATCTAAAATGACGTAGTTTTGGATATCTAAAATGGTAGTTTGTCCTAGTAAGAACTGCATTGTAGATATCTGAAAGAGTAGATCCTCCTAGTAAGAATTCTATTGCAGATATCCAGAATGTTGCTTTTAGATATCCAGAATGCAGTTACGGATATCCGAAACTCAAAGCCCAATACACATGAATGGGAAAAGTGACGTCATTCCTCCTAGGAAGAATGACGTTTCGGATATCTCAAATGACAGTTCCTCCTAGGAGGAATGTCATTATGGATATCTGAAACGTTAGTTTTGACTAGGAAGAACTGAATTATAGATATCCAGTCTAGCTAGTTCCTCCTAGGAGGAATGTCGTTATGGATATCTGAAACGTTAGTTTTGACTAGGAAGAACTGAATTATAGATATCCAGTCTAGCTAGTTCCTCCTAGGAGGAATCGTTATGGATATCTGAAACGTTAGTTTTGACTAGGAAGAACTGAATTATAGATATCCAGTCTAGCTAGTTCCTCCTAGGAGGAATCGTTATGGATATCTGAAACGTTAGTTTTGACTAGGAAGAACTGAATTATAGATATCCGGTCTAGCTAGTAAATGTTAAAACGGCCCCCCCTTTAAATTACATAGTTATGGATATCTAAAATGACGTAGTTTTGGATATCTAAAATGGTAGTTTGTCCTAGTAAGAACTGCATTGTAGATATCTGAAAGAGTAGATCCTCCTAGTAAGAATTCTATTGCAGATATCCAGAATGTTGCTTTTAGATATCCAGAATGCAGTTACGGATATCCGAAACTCAAAGCCCAATACACATGAATGGGAAAAGTGACGTCATTCCTCCTAGGAAGAATGACGTTTCGGATATCTCAAATGACAGTTCCTCCTGGGAGGAATTTCATTATGGATATCCGAAACGTTAGTTTTGACTAGGAAGAACTGAATTATAGATATCCAGTCTAGCTAGTTCCTCCTAGGAGGAATCGTTATGGATATCTGAAATGTTAGTTTTGACTAGGAAGAACTGAATTATAGATATCCAGTCTAGCTAGTAAATGTTAAAACGGCCCCCCCTTTAAATTACATAGTTATGGATATCTAAAATGACGTAGTTTTGGATATCTAAAATGGTAGTTTGTCCTAGAAAGAACTGCATTGTAGATATCTGAAAGAGTAGATCCTCCTAGTAAGAATTCTATTGCAGATATCCAGAATGTTGCTTTTAGATATCCAGAATGCAGTTACGGATATCCGAAACTAAAAGCCCAATACACATGAATGGGAAAAGTGACGTCATTCTTCCTAGGAAGAATGACGTTTCGGATATCTCAAATGACAGTTCCTCCTAGGAGGAATTTCATTATGGATATCCGAAACGTTAGTTTTGACTAGGAAGAACTGAATTGTAGATATCCAGTCTAGCTAGTTCCTCCTAGGAGGAATCATTATGGATATCTGAAACGTTAGTTTTGACTAGGAAGAACTGAATTATAGATATCCAGTCTAGCTATTAAATGTTAAAACGGCTTGCCATACAATTTCTACTAGTAAGAATGTAGTTATAGATATCTGTAATAAGGATTTTGACTAGTCAAAATGCAGTTTTGACTAGTCTAAATGTAATTACAGATATCTGCAATTACTTTATGACTAGTAAGAATACAGTTTTAACTAGGAGAAATTCTATTTGCGATATCACAAATATAATTCTAGATAGTCAATGGACACTTTTTATATTAAAATGGCGTAATATCTACCTGTCACCAGATATCTGTAATTGCATTGTTCCTAGTCATAATACTAATTGCAGATATCTGAAATTCCATTTGTACTAGTAATAATATGAATTGTGGATATCCATAATTTCATTTGTCCTAGTCAATATGTATTTATGGACATACCAAATGTAATTACGGAGGTCTGGAATGTTTTTTTAATTTCGGATATCTAAAATGGTAGTTTGGCCTAGTAAAAACTGCATTGTAGATATCTGAAAGAGTAGATCCTCCTAGTAAGAATTCTATTGCAGATATCCAGAATGTTGGTTTTAGATATCCAGAATGCAGTTACGGATATCCGAAACTCAAAGCCCAATACACATGAATGGGAAAAGTGACGTCATTCCTCCTAGGAAGAATGACGTTTCGGATATCTCAAATGACAGTTCCTCCTAGGAGGAATTTCATTATGGATATCCGAAACGTTAGTTTTGACTAGGAAGAACTGATTTATAGATATCTGTTATACATATCCAGTCTAGTTATTAAATGTTAAAACGGCTACTTATATTTTTTTTACAGATTTTAAGATATCTGACATAGAATTTTGACCAGGAGAAATTAAATTATAGATATCTTGAAATACAATTTCTACTAGTAAGAATGTCAATATGGATATCTTTAATTACATTTATGACTAGTGAGAATACAGTTTTGACTAGGAGAAACGTGTTTTTGGCTATCTAAAACATATATTACAGATAGGAGCATGGTTCGATTAAATGTTAAAACGGCTTGCCATACAAGAAAGCCATTGCCTTGTTTCCATTGGGGTCCTTTGTACTCAATTCATAGTGACATTAAATGACAGACAGATATACACTACTCTGCAGAACATCATCTAAGCTATTTAAAAAATAGGAGAAAAATCTGACAATGAAATTCTTTCTTAATCACTTTATTTTTGGTGAATGTTCACCTAGTGCAGTGTTTCTCCCAGTCCTTCCTTAAGGGGGTTCCAGGGGGTCAGTTAGGAACCAAATGGATGAATGGATGAATGGATGAACAGGGGTCTTCAACAGGGGGCCCGGGACCCCTAGGGGGTCCTCAGAGTTACTACAGGGTGTCCGCTAAATATCCCTTTTCTGAGGAGAACTTGACGCCTCGCAGCGCGAGGCGTTGTGAGCTTGTAGATCTGCTATTTTTGGCAAAGAGGCGTAGAGGGAAAAAAGAGCAGACCAAGAGAACAAAAAAAGTTAATCTGAAACACAATTTTATACAATATAGAAGAGGGGGTCCCTGCTTAATCTCTCTCTCAGCTAGGGGGTCCTTGGCCTGAAAACTTTGACGGCCCCTGCCCTACGGAACCTCTCCCTCCGCTGTATAGCTCCGAGATGAGCTATATAGCGGAGGGAGAGGTTCCGATTGGATATATTATACACATTGATTCTTGAATAGGCCTTTGGCATTAGGCATTGTACTACATTGACTGAGGGTGTATGAAACGAAAGACTGCCAGCCAGGTAGCCTACTTATAACAAGGCGTTAATAAAGTGACCAACATGGCAGAGGAGTATTCTCATTGGGGCCAACGAGGCCATGGCCCGGTCTGTAAAACCCCCAGGGGGAAAAAATCAACATAACAACATTAGCAGCGGCTCACCCTTTAAGTCGCCTTTGTTTTCAAATGGGGCTCATTTGCATTCGGCCGAATTGTTAATGAGTGGCCATTAGGAAACCAGTTTCGCCGTCAAACTGGTTCTCCATTGCGCAGAGACAAGCACCTCTCCATTCAGAAATGCAATAGAAGAAGAACCGTCGTCCTGAAACACCCTGCCCCGCATCTAAACCGGCGGCCTCGGTCTGCGAAAGAAAATGGGGCAGTGTGTTTGGGACGAGCGTTCCATTTTCCACCCGGAATGGCTCGGTAATTCTCAATAGACTTATCAGCCGTTGTTGTGCTTACCCCCCCCCAGATTTAAGAATCTGTCCCGGTCAACGTCAGAACCATAGGCCAGTGCAACATGGATGGAACTCTCTCTTTGTTCTCTGCTCTGCAATGCAGGGGTTAACGAGTATATCATTTGCACTATATTAGCGATACTGGTGAGTGGTGACAGGATAAAAGTGTTGTCTCTTGACAATTTGTTGATCTGTGAGCCCAGGCCACCTGCAATTTACAGAGAATACAGGATAGGTGGGCACTAGGGACATCTGGGCACCCTGATGTAAAATTGGCTATTTTGTCGAAAAAAAAAAAAAAAATGAAATTAAAAAATGGTCCTAAGTAATGTAGATATGCACGTTATCTCAAACGTCCTTCCTTCGAATTCTTGTTTATGTCCATAAATGATATCGGTACTGGTTTTGTAGAAATTTTATAAATATTAGAGCTCATGTATACCTTATTTTACTTACAAACGTTTTCCAATTTAATGTTTTCTGGTACATATGGTAAGTTATCACTTAGCCTACATATAGTCTTCATCCTTGGTATGAAAACAATGGTGCGTGAATGAAGTATAATTGAAAACGATTTGTTTAGTGACATTTTTTAGCAGCGTAACAAAGCATTAGCAAAATTTTTAACATATTCGGTTTAATAACTCACACCCTGTTAATGAATTAAAAAACTTTGTTTATGATAGCAGACGTGTGTACAGTAGGTCCTTTGCTTGAAAATATTACATGTAGGTAAAAAAAATGGATGATTAAAAGAATGAAAAGAGAGAAAACTGTACAATAAGCCTCGCCCCCCCTTTAAATTACGTAGTTATGGATATCTAAAATGACGTAGTTTTGGATATCTAAAATGGTAGTTTGTCCTAGAAAGAACTGCATTGTAGATATCTGAAAGAGTAGATCCTCCTAGTAAGAATTCTATTGCAGATATCCAGAATGTTGCTTTTAGATATCCAGAATGCAGTTACGGATATCCGAAACTCAAAGCCCAATACACATGAATGGGAAAAGTGACGTCATTCCTCCTAGGAAGAATGACGTTTCGGATATCTCAAATGACAGTTCCTCCTAGGAGGAATGTCATTATGGATATCTGAAACGTTAGTTTTGACTAGGAAGAACTGAATTATAGATATCCAGTCTAGCTAGTTCCTCCTAGGAGGAATGTCGTTATGGATATCTGAAACGTTAGTTTTGACTAGGAAGAACTGAATTATAGATATCCAGTCTAGCTAGTTCCTCCTAGGAGGAATCGTTATGGATATCTGAAACGTTAGTTTTGACTAGGAAGAACTGAATTATAGATATCCAGTCTAGCTAGTTCCTCCTAGGAGGAATCGTTATGGATATCTGAAACGTTAGTTTTGACTAGGAAGAACTGAATTATAGATATCCGGTCTAGCTAGTAAATGTTAAAACGGCCCCCCCTTTAAATTACATAGTTATGGATATCTAAAATGACGTAGTTTTGGATATCTAAAATGGTAGTTTGTCCTAGTAAGAACTGCATTGTAGATATCTGAAAGAGTAGATCCTCCTAGTAAGAATTCTATTGCAGATATCCAGAATGTTGCTTTTAGATATCCAGAATGCAGTTACGGATATCCGAAACTCAAAGCCCAATACACATGAATGGGAAAAGTGACGTCATTCCTCCTAGGAAGAATGACGTTTCGGATATCTCAAATGACAGTTCCTCCTGGGAGGAATTTCATTATGGATATCCGAAACGTTAGTTTTGACTAGGAAGAACTGAATTATAGATATCCAGTCTAGCTAGTTCCTCCTAGGAGGAATCGTTATGGATATCTGAAATGTTAGTTTTGACTAGGAAGAACTGAATTATAGATATCCAGTCTAGCTAGTAAATGTTAAAACGGCCCCCCCTTTAAATTACATAGTTATGGATATCTAAAATGACGTAGTTTTGGATATCTAAAATGGTAGTTTGTCCTAGTAAGAACTGCATTGTAGATATCTGAAAGAGGAGATCCTCCTAGTAAGAATTCTATTGCAGATATCCAGAATGTTGCTTTTAGATATCCAGAATGCAGTTACGGATATCCGAAACTAAAAGCCCAATACACATGAATGGGAAAAGTGACGTCATTCTTCCTAGGAAGAATGACGTTTCGGATATCTCAAATGACAGTTCCTCCTAGGAGGAATTTCATTATGGATATCCGAAACGTTAGTTTTGACTAGGAAGAACTGAATTATAGATATCCAGTCTAGCTAGTTCCTCCTAGGAGGAATCATTATGGATATCTGAAACGTTAGTTTTGACTAGGAAGAACTGAATTATAGATATCCAGTCTAGCTATTAAATGTTAAAACGGCTTGCCATACAATTTCTACTAGTAAGAATGTAGTTATAGATATCTGTAATAAGGATTTTGACTAGTCAAAATGCAGTTTTGACTAGTCTAAATGTAATTACAGATATCTGCAATTACTTTATGACTAGTAAGAATACAGTTTTAACTAGGAGAAATTCTATTTGCGATATCACAAATATAATTCTAGATAGTCAATGGACACTTTTTATATTAAAATGGCGTAATATCTACCTGTCACCAGATATCTGTAATTGCATTGTTCCTAGTCATAATACTAATTGCAGATATCTGAAATTCCATTTGTACTAGTAATAATATGAATTGTGGATATCCATAATTTCATTTGTCCTAGTCAATATGTATTTATGGACATACCAAATGTAATTACGGAGGTCTGGAATGTTTTTTTAATTTCGGATATCTAAAATGGTAGTTTGGCCTAGTAAAAACTGCATTGTAGATATCTGAAAGAGTAGATCCTCCTAGTAAGAATTCTATTGCAGATATCCAGAATGTTGGTTTTAGATATCCAGAATGCAGTTACGGATATCCGAAACTCAAAGCCCAATACACATGAATGGGAAAAGTGACGTCATTCCTCCTAGGAAGAATGACGTTTCGGATATCTCAAATGACAGTTCCTCCTAGGAGGAATTTCATTATGGATATCCGAAACGTTAGTTTTGACTAGGAAGAACTGATTTATAGATATCTGTTATACATATCCAGTCTAGTTATTAAATGTTAAAACGGCTACTTATATTTTTTTTACAGATTTTAAGATATCTGACATAGAATTTTGACCAGGAGAAATTAAATTATAGATATCTTGAAATACAATTTCTACTAGTAAGAATGTCAATATGGATATCTTTAATTACATTTATGACTAGTGAGAATACAGTTTTGACTAGGAGAAACGTGTTTTTGGCTATCTAAAACATATATTACAGATAGGAGCATGGTTCGATTAAATGTTAAAACGGCTTGCCATACAAGAAAGCCATTGCCTTGTTTCCATTGGGGTCCTTTGTACTCAATTCATAGTGACATTAAATGACAGACAGATATACACTACTCTGCAGAACATCATCTAAGCTATTTAAAAAATAGGAGAAAAATCTGACAATGAAATTCTTTCTTAATCACTTTATTTTTGGTGAATGTTCACCTAGTGCAGTGTTTCTCCCAGTCCTTCCTTAAGGGGGTTCCAGGGGGTCACTTAGGAACCAAATGGATGAATGGATGAATGGATGAACAGGGGTCTTCAACAGGGGGTCCGGGACCCCTAGGGGGTCCTCAGAGTTACTACAGGGTGTCCGCTAAATATCCCTTTTCTGAGGAGAACTTGACGCCTCGCAGCGCGAGGCGTTGTGAGCTTGTAGATCTGCTATTTTTGGCAAAGAGGCGTAGAGGGAAAAAAGAGCAGACCAAGAGAACAAAAAAAGTTAATCTGAAACACAATTTTATACAATATAGAAGAGGGGGTCCCTGCTTAATCTCTCTCTCAGCTAGGGGGTCCTTGGCCTGAAAACTTTGACGGCCCCTGCCCTACGGAACCTCTCCCTCCGCTGTATAGCTCCGAGATGAGCTATATAGCGGAGGGAGAGGTTCCGATTGGAGCTATTATACACATTGATTCTTGAATAGGCCTTTGGCATTAGGCATTGTACTACATTGACTGAGGGTGTATGAAACGAAAGACTGCCAGCCAGGTAGCCTACTTATAACAAGGCGTTAATAAAGTGACCAACATGGCAGAGGAGTATTCTCATTGGGGCCAACGAGGCCATGGCCCGGTCTGTAAAACCCCCAGGGGGAAAAAATCAACATAACAACATTAGCAGCGGCTCACCCTTTAAGTCGCCTTTGTTTTCAAATGGGGCTCATTTGCATTCGGCCGAATTGTTAATGAGTGGCCATTAGGAAACCAGTTTCGCCGTCAAACTGGTTCTCCATTGCGCAGAGACAAGCACCTCTCCATTCAGAAATGCAATAGAAGAAGAACCGTCGTCCTGAAACACCCTGCCCCGCATCTAAACCGGCGGCCTCGGTCTGCGAAAGAAAATGGGGCAGTGTGTTTGGGACGAGCGTTCCATTTTCCACCCGGAATGGCTCGGTAATTCTCAATAGACTTATCAGCCGTTGTTGTGCTTACCCCCCCCCCAGATTTAAGAATCTGTCCCGGTCAACGTCAGAACCATAGGCCAGTGCAACATGGATGGAACTCTCTCTTTGTTCTCTGCTCTGCAATGCAGGGGTTAACGAGTATATCATTTGCACTATATTAGCGATACTGGTGAGTGGTGACAGGATAAAAGTGTTGTCTCTTGACAATTTGTTGATCTGTGAGCCCAGGCCACCTGCAATTTACAGAGAATACAGGATAGGTGGGCACTAGGGACATCTGGGCACCCTGATGTAAAATTGGCTATTTTGTCGAAAATTTAAAAAAAAATGAAATTAAAAAATGGTCCTAAGTAATGTAGATATGCACGTTATCTCAAACGTCCTTCCTTCGAATTCTTGTTTATGTCCATAAATGATATCGGTACTGGTTTTGTAGAAATTTTATAAATATTAGAGCTCATGTATACCTTATTTTACTTACAAACGTTTTCCAATTTAATGTTTTCTGGTACATATGGTAAGTTATCACTTAGCCTACATATAGTCTTCATCCTTGGTATGAAAACAATGGTGCGTGAATGAAGTATAATTGAAAACGATTTGTTTAGTGACATTTTTTAGCAGCGTAACAAAGCATTAGCAAAATTTTTAACATATTCGGTTTAATAACTCACACCCTGTTAATGAATTAAAAAACTTTGTTTATGATAGCAGACGTGTGTACAGTAGGTCCTTTGCTTGAAAATATTACATGTAGGTAAAAAAAATGGATGATTAAAAGAATGAAAAGAGAGAAAACTGTACAATAAGCCTCGCCCCCCTTTAAATTACGTAGTTATGGATATCTAAAATGACGTAGTTTTGGATATCTAAAATGGTAGTTTGTCCTAGTAAGAACTGCATTGTAGATATCTGAAAGAGTAGATCCTCCTAGTAAGAATTCTATTGCAGATATCCAGAATGTTGCTTTTAGATATCCAGAATGCAGTTACGGATATCCGAAACTCAAAGCCCAATACACATGAATGGGAAAAGTGACGTCATTCCTCCTAGGAAGAATGACGTTTCGGATATCTCAAATGACAGTTCCTCCTAGGAGGAATGTCATTATGGATATCTGAAACGTTAGTTTTGACTAGGAAGAACTGAATTATAGATATCCAGTCTAGCTAGTTCCTCCTAGGAGGAATGTCGTTATGGATATCTGAAACGTTAGTTTTGACTAGGAAGAACTGAATTATAGATATCCAGTCTAGCTAGTTCCTCCTAGGAGGAATCGTTATGGATATCTGAAACGTTAGTTTTGACTAGGAATAACTGAATTATAGATATCCAGTCTAGCTAGTTCCTCCTAGGAGGAATCGTTATGGATATCTGAAACGTTAGTTTTGACTAGGAAGAACTGAATTATAGATATCCGGTCTAGCTAGTAAATGTTAAAACGGCCCCCCCTTTAAATTACATAGTTATGGATATCTAAAATGACGTAGTTTTGGATATCTAAAATGGTAGTTTGTCCTAGTAAGAACTGCATTGTAGATATCTGAAAGAGTAGATCCTCCTAGTAAGAATTCTATTGCAGATATCCAGAATGTTGCTTTTAGATATCCAGAATGCAGTTACGGATATCCGAAACTCAAAGCCCAATACACATGAATGGGAAAAGTGACGTCATTCCTCCTAGGAAGAATGACGTTTCGGATATCTCAAATGACAGTTCCTCCTGGGAGGAATTTCATTATGGATATCCGAAACGTTAGTTTTGACTAGGAAGAACTGAATTATAGATATCCAGTCTAGCTAGTTCCTCCTAGGAGGAATCGTTATGGATATCTGAAATGTTAGTTTTGACTAGGAAGAACTGAATTATAGATATCCAGTCTAGCTAGTAAATGTTAAAACGGCCCCCCCTTTAAATTACATAGTTATGGATATCTAAAATGACGTAGTTTTGGATATCTAAAATGGTAGTTTGTCCTAGTAAGAACTGCATTGTAGATATCTGAAAGAGTAGATCCTCCTAGTAAGAATTCTATTGCAGATATCCAGAATGTTGCTTTTAGATATCCAGAATGCAGTTACGGATATCCGAAACTAAAAGCCCAATACACATGAATGGGAAAAGTGACGTCATTCTTCCTAGGAAGAATGACGTTTCGGATATCTCAAATGACAGTTCCTCCTAGGAGGAATTTCATTATGGATATCCGAAACGTTAGTTTTGACTAGGAAGAACTGAATTATAGATATCCAGTCTAGCTAGTTCCTCCTAGGAGGAATCATTATGGATATCTGAAACGTTAGTTTTGACTAGGAAGAACTGAATTATAGATATCCAGTCTAGCTATTAAATGTTAAAACGGCTTGTCATACAATTTCTACTAGTAAGAATGTAGTTATAGATATCTGTAATAAGGATTTTGACTAGTCAAAATGCAGTTTTGACTAGTCTAAATGTAATTACAGATATCTGCAATTACTTTATGACTAGTAAGAATACAGTTTTAACTAGGAGAAATTCTATTTGCGATATCACAAATATAATTCTAGATAGTCAATGGACACTTTTTATATTAAAATGGCGTAATATCTACCTGTCACCAGATATCTGTAATTGCATTGTTCCTAGTCATAATACTAATTGCAGATATCTGAAATTCCATTTGTACTAGTAATAATATGAATTGTGGATATCCATAATTTCATTTGTCCTAGTCAATATGTATTTATGGACATACCAAATGTAATTACGGAGGTCTGGAATGTTTTTTTAATTTCGGATATCTAAAATGGTAGTTTGGCCTAGTAAAAACTGCATTGTAGATATCTGAAAGAGTAGATCCTCCTAGTAAGAATTCTATTGCAGATATCCAGAATGTTGGTTTTAGATATCCAGAATGCAGTTACGGATATCCGAAACTCAAAGCCCAATACACATGAATGGGAAAAGTGACGTCATTCCTCCTAGGAAGAATGACGTTTCGGATATCTCAAATGACAGTTCCTCCTAGGAGGAATTTCATTATGGATATCCGAAACGTTAGTTTTGACTAGGAAGAACTGATTTATAGATATCTGTTATACATATCCAGTCTAGTTATTAAATGTTAAAACGGCTACTTATATTTTTTTTACAGATTTTAAGATATCTGACATAGAATTTTGACCAGGAGAAATTAAATTATAGATATCTTGAAATACAATTTCTACTAGTAAGAATGTCAATATGGATATCTTTAATTACATTTATGACTAGTGAGAATACAGTTTTGACTAGGAGAAACGTGTTTTTGGCTATCTAAAACATATATTACAGATAGGAGCATGGTTCGATTAAATGTTAAAACGGCTTGCCATACAAGAAAGCCATTGCCTTGTTTCCATTGGGGTCCTTTGTACTCAATTCATAGTGACATTAAATGACAGACAGATATACACTACTCTGCAGAACATCATCTAAGCTATTTAAAAAATAGGAGAAAAATCTGACAATGAAATTCTTTCTTAATCACTTTATTTTTGGTGAATGTTCACCTAGTGCAGTGTTTCTCCCAGTCCTTCCTTAAGGGGGTTCCAGGGGGTCAGTTAGGAACCAAATGGATGAATGGATGAATGGATGAACAGGGGTCTTCAACAGGGGGTCCGGGACCCCTAGGGGGTCCTCAGAGTTACTACAGGGTGTCCGCTAAATATCCCTTTTCTGAGGAGAACTTGACGCCTCGCAGCGCGAGGCGTTGTGAGCTTGTAGATCTGCTATTTTTGGCAAAGAGGCGTAGAGGGAAAAAAGAGCAGACCAAGAGAACAAAAAAAGTTAATCTGAAACACAATTTTATACAATATAGAAGAGGGGGTCCCTGCTTAATCTCTCTCTCAGCTAGGGGGTCCTTGGCCTGAAAACTTTGACGGCCCCTGCCCTACGGAACCTCTCCCTCCGCTGTATAGCTCCGAGATGAGCTATATAGCGGAGGGAGAGGTTCCGATTGGAGCTATTATACACATTGATTCTTGAATAGGCCTTTGGCATTAGGCATTGTACTACATTGACTGAGGGTGTATGAAACGAAAGACTGCCAGCCAGGTAGCCTACTTATAACAAGGCGTTAATAAAGTGACCAACATGGCAGAGGAGTATTCTCATTGGGGCCAACGAGGCCATGGCCCGGTCTGTAAAACCCCCAGGGGGAAAAAATCAACATAACAACATTAGCAGCGGCTCACCCTTTAAGTCGCCTTTGTTTTCAAATGGGGCTCATTTGCATTCGGCCGAATTGTTAATGAGTGGCCATTAGGAAACCAGTTTCGCCGTCAAACTGGTTCTCCATTGCGCAGAGACAAGCACCTCTCCATTCAGAAATGCAATAGAAGAAGAACCGTCGTCCTGAAACACCCTGCCCCGCATCTAAACCGGCGGCCTCGGTCTGCGAAAGAAAATGGGGCAGTGTGTTTGGGACGAGCGTTCCATTTTCCACCCGGAATGGCTCGGTAATTCTCAATAGACTTATCAGCCGTTGTTGTGCTTACCCCCCCCCCAGATTTAAGAATCTGTCCCGGTCAACGTCAGAACCATAGGCCAGTGCAACATGGATGGAACTCTCTCTTTGTTCTCTGCTCTGCAATGCAGGGGTTAACGAGTATATCATTTGCACTATATTAGCGATACTGGTGAGTGGTGACAGGATAAAAGTGTTGTCTCTTGACAATTTGTTGATCTGTGAGCCCAGGCCACCTGCAATTTACAGAGAATACAGGATAGGTGGGCACTAGGGACATCTGGGCACCCTGATGTAAAATTGGCTATTTTGTCGAAAAAAGAAAAAAAAATGAAATTAAAAAATGGTCCTAAGTAATGTAGATATGCACGTTATCTCAAACGTCCTTCCTTCGAATTCTTGTTTATGTCCATAAATGATATCGGTACTGGTTTTGTAGAAATTTTATAAATATTAGAGCTCATGTATACCTTATTTTACTTACAAACGTTTTCCAATTTAATGTTTTCTGGTACATATGGTAAGTTATCACTTAGCCTACATATAGTCTTCATCCTTGGTATGAAAACAATGGTGCGTGAATGAAGTATAATTGAAAACGATTTGTTTAGTGACATTTTTTAGCAGCGTAACAAAGCATTAGCAAAATTTTTAACATATTCGGTTTAATAACTCACACCCTGTTAATGAATTAAAAAACTTTGTTTATGATAGCAGACGTGTGTACAGTAGGTCCTTTGCTTGAAAATATTACATGTAGGTAAAAAAAATGGATGATTAAAAGAATGAAAAGAGAGAAAACTGTACAATAAGCCTCGCCCCCCCTTTAAATTACGTAGTTATGGATATCTAAAATGACGTAGTTTTGGATATCTAAAATGGTAGTTTGTCCTAGTAAGAACTGCATTGTAGATATCTGAAAGAGTAGATCCTCCTAGTAAGAATTCTATTGCAGATATCCAGAATGTTGCTTTTAGATATCCAGAATGCAGTTACGGATATCCGAAACTCAAAGCCCAATACACATGAATGGGAAAAGTGACGTCATTCCTCCTAGGAAGAATGACGTTTCGGATATCTCAAATGACAGTTCCTCCTAGGAGGAATGTCATTATGGATATCTGAAACGTTAGTTTTGACTAGGAAGAACTGAATTATAGATATCCAGTCTAGCTAGTTCCTCCTAGGAGGAATGTCGTTATGGATATCTGAAACGTTAGTTTTGACTAGGAAGAACTGAATTATAGATATCCAGTCTAGCTAGTTCCTCCTAGGAGGAATCGTTATGGATATCTGAAACGTTAGTTTTGACTAGGAAGAACTGAATTATAGATATCCGGTCTAGCTAGTAAATGTTAAAACGGCCCCCCCTTTAAATTACATAGTTATGGATATCTAAAATGACGTAGTTTTGGATATCTAAAATGGTAGTTTGTCCTAGTAAGAACTGCATTGTAGATATCTGAAAGAGTAGATCCTCCTAGTAAGAATTCTATTGCAGATATCCAGAATGTTGCTTTTAGATATCCAGAATGCAGTTACGGATATCCGAAACTCAAAGCCCAATACACATGAATGGGAAAAGTGACGTCATTCCTCCTAGGAAGAATGACGTTTCGGATATCTCAAATGACAGTTCCTCCTGGGAGGAATTTCATTATGGATATCCGAAACGTTAGTTTTGACTAGGAAGAACTGAATTATAGATATCCAGTCTAGCTAGTTCCTCCTAGGGGGAATCGTTATGGATATCTGAAATGTTAGTTTTGACTAGGAAGAACTGAATTATAGATATCCAGTCTAGCTAGTAAATGTTAAAACGGCCCCCCCTTTAAATTACATAGTTATGGATATCTAAAATGACGTAGTTTTGGATATCTAAAATGGTAGTTTGTCCCAGTAAGAACTGCATTGTAGATATCTGAAAGAGTAGATCCTCCTAGTAAGAATTCTATTGCAGATATCCAGAATGTTGCTTTTAGATATCCAGAATGCAGTTACGGATATCCGAAACTAAAAGCCCAATACACATGAATGGGAAAAGTGACGTCATTCTTCCTAGGAAGAATGACGTTTCGGATATCTCAAATGACAGTTCCTCCTAGGAGGAATTTCATTATGGATATCCGAAACGTTAGTTTTGACTAGGAAGAACTGAATTATAGATATCCAGTCTAGCTAGTTCCTCCTAGGAGGAATCATTATGGATATCTGAAACGTTAGTTTTGACTAGGAAGAACTGAATTATAGATATCCAGTCTAGCTATTAAATGTTAAAACGGCTTGCCATACAATTTCTACTAGTAAGAATGTAGTTATAGATATCTGTAATAAGGATTTTGACTAGTCAAAATGCAGTTTTTTTACTAGTCTAAATGTAATTACAGATATCTGCAATTACTTTATGACTAGTAAGAATACAGTTTTAACTAGGAGAAATTCTATTTGCGATATCACAAATATAATTCTAGATAGTCAATGGACACTTTTTATATTAAAATGGCGTAATATCTACCTGTCACCAGATATCTGTAATTGCATTGTTCCTAGTCATAATACTAATTGCAGATATTTGAAATTCCATTTGTACTAGTAATAATATGAATTGTGGATATCCATAATTTCATTTGTCCTAGTCAATATGTATTTATGGACATACCAAATGTAATTACGGAGGTCTGGAATGTTTTTTAATTTCGGATATCTAAAATGGTAGTTTGGCCTAGTAAAAACGGCATTGTAGATATCTGAAAGAGTAGATCCTCCTAGTAAGAATTCTATTGCAGATATCCAGAATGTTGGTTTTAGATATCCAGAATGCAGTTACGGATATCCGAAACTCAAAGCCCAATACACATGAATGGGAAAAGTGACGTCATTCCTCCTAGGAAGAATGACGTTTCGGATATCTCAAATGACAGTTCCTCCTAGGAGGAATTTCATTATGGATATCCGAAACGTTAGTTTTGACTAGGAAGAACTGATTTATAGATATCTGTTATACATATCCAGTCTAGTTATTAAATGTTAAAACGGCTACTTATATTTTTTTTACAGATTTTAAGATATCTGACATAGAATTTTGACCAGGAGAAATTAAATTATAGATATCTTGAAATACAATTTCTACTAGTAAGAATGTCAATATGGATATCTTTAATTACATTTATGACTAGTGAGAATACAGTTTTGACTAGGAGAAACGTGTTTTTGGCTATCTAAAACATATATTACAGATAGGAGCATGGTTCGATTAAATGTTAAAACGGCTTGCCATACAAGAAAGCCATTGCCTTGTTTCCATTGGGGTCCTTTGTACTCAATTCATAGTGACATTAAATGACAGACAGATATACACTACTCTGCAGAACATCATCTAAGCTATTTAAAAAATAGGAGAAAAATCTGACAATGAAATTCTTTCTTAATCACTTTATTTTTGGTGAATGTTCACCTAGTGCAGTGTTTCTCCCAGTCCTTCCTTAAGGGGGTTCCAGGGGGTCAGTTAGGAACCAAATGGATGAATGGATGAATGGATGAACAGGGGTCTTCAACAGGGGGTCCGGGACCCCTAGGGGGTCCTCAGAGTTACTACAGGGGGTCCGCTAAATATCCCTTTTCTGAGGAGAACTTGACGCCTCGCAGCGCGAGGCGTTGTGAGCTTGTAGATCTGCTATTTTTGGCAAAGAGGCGTAGAGGGAAAAAAGAGCAGACCAAGAGAACAAAAAAAGTTAATCTGAAACACAATTTTATACAATATAGAAGAGGGGGTCCCTGCTTAATCTCTCTCTCAGCTAGGGGGTCCTTGGCCTGAAAACGTTGACGGCCCCTGCCCTACGGGGGAGGCATGCGTTAATCCGACAGACCTTTTCTCCGACTATGTGGCATCCGCGTGCGGTTAGGGTTAGGGTGCGGGTTTGGTTCGGGTTTACTGTTTAATGTCGGAGCACTGCGCTGTCGGAGGAATGCGCTGTCGGTATTGTACCCGCCCTACGGAACCTCTCCCTCCGCTGTATAGCTCCGAGATGAGCTATATAGCGGAGGGAGAGGTTCCGTTTGGATTTATTATACACATTGATTCTTGAATAGGCCTTTGGCATTAGGCATTGTACTACATTGACTAGAGGGTGTATGAAACAAAAGACTGCCAGCCAGGTAGCCTACTTATAACAAGGCGTTAATAAAGTGACCAACATGGCAGAGGAGTATTCTCATTGGGGCCAACGAGGCCATGGCCCGGTCTGTAAAACCCCCAGGGGGAAAAAATCAACATAACAACATTAGCAGCGGCTCACCCTTTAAGTCGCCTTTGTTTTCAAATGGGGCTCATTTGCATTCGGCCGAATTGTTAATGAGTGGCCATTAGGAAACCAGTTTCGCCGTCAAACTGGTTCTCCATTGCGCAGAGACAAGCACCTCTCCATTCAGAAATGCAATAGAAGAAGAACCGTCGTCCTGAAACACCCTGCCCCGCATCTAAACCGGCGGCCTCGGCCTGCGAAAGAAAATGGGGCAGTGTGTTTGGGACGAGCGTTCCATTTTCCACCCGGAATGGCTCGGTAATTCTCAATAGACTTATCAGCCGTTGTTGTGCTTACCCCCCCCCCCCCCCCCCAGATTTAAGAATCTGTCCCGGTCAACGTCAGAACCATAGGCCAGTGCAACATGGATGGAACTCTCTCTTTGTTCTCTGCTCTGCAATGCAGGGGTTAACGAGTATATCATTTGCACTATATTAGCCATACTGGTGAGTGGTGACAGGATAAAAGTGTTGTCTCTTGACACTTTGTTGATCTGTGAGCCCAGGCCACCTGCAATTTACAGAGAATACAGGATAGGTGGGCACTAGGGACATCTGGGCACCCTGATGTAAAATTGGCTATTTTGTCGAAAATTTAAAAAAAATGAAATTAAAAAATGGTCCTAAGTAATGTAGATATGCACGTTATCTCAAACGTCCTTCCTTAGAATTCTTGTTTATGTCCATAAATGATATCGGTACTGGTTTTGTAGAAATTTTATAAATATTAGAGCTCATGTATACCTTATTTTACTTACAAACGTTTTCCAATTTAATGTTTTCTGGTACATATGGTAAGTTATCACTTAGCCTACATATAGTCTTCATCCTTGGTATGAAAACAATGGTGCGTGAATGAAGTATAATTGAAAACGATTTGTTTAGTGACGTTTTTTAGCAGCGTAACAAAGCATTAGAATTGTATCTCAAGAATTAACATTTTTAACATATTCGGTTTAATAACTCACACCCTGTTAATGAATTAAAAAACTTTGTTTATGATAGCAGACGTGTGTACAGTAGGTCCTTTGCTTGAAAATATTACATGTAGGTAAAAAAAATGGATGATTAAAAGAATGAAAAGAGAGAAAACTGTACAATAAGCCTCGCCCCCCCTTTAAATTACGTAGTTATGGATATCTAAAATGACGTAGTTTTGGATATCTAAAATGGTAGTTTGTCCTAGAAAGAACTGCATTGTAGATATCTGAAAGAGTAGATCCTCCTAGTAAGAATTCTATTGCAGATATCCAGAATGTTGCTTTTAGATATCCAGAATGCAGTTACGGATATCCGAAACTCAAAGCCCAATACACATGAATGGGAAAAGTGACGTCATTCCTCCTAGGAAGAATGACGTTTCGGATATCTCAAATGACAGTTCCTCCTAGGAGGAATGTCATTATGGATATCTGAAACGTTAGTTTTGACTAGGAAGAACTGAATTATAGATATCCAGTCTAGCTAGTTCCTCCTAGGAGGAATGTCGTTATGGATATCTGAAACGTTAGTTTTGACTAGGAAGAACTGAATTATAGATATCCAGTCTAGCTAGTTCCTCCTAGGAGGAATCGTTATGGATATCTGAAACGTTAGTTTTGACTAGGAAGAACTGAATTATAGATATCCAGTCTAGCTAGTTCCTCCTAGGAGGAATCGTTATGGATATCTGAAACGTTAGTTTTGACTAGGAAGAACTGAATTATAGATATCCGGTCTAGCTAGTAAATGTTAAAACGGCCCCCCCTTTAAATTACATAGTTATGGATATCTAAAATGACGTAGTTTTGGATATCTAAAATGGTAGTTTGTCCTAGTAAGAACTGCATTGTAGATATCTGAAAGAGTAGATCCTCCTAGTAAGAATTCTATTGCAGATATCCAGAATGTTGCTTTTAGATATCCAGAATGCAGTTACGGATATCCGAAACTCAAAGCCCAATACACATGAATGGGAAAAGTGACGTCATTCCTCCTAGGAAGAATGACGTTTCGGATATCTCAAATGACAGTTCCTCCTGGGAGGAATTTCATTATGGATATCCGAAACGTTAGTTTTGACTAGGAAGAACTGAATTATAGATATCCAGTCTAGCTAGTTCCTCCTAGGAGGAATCGTTATGGATATCTGAAATGTTAGTTTTGACTAGGAAGAACTGAATTATAGATATCCAGTCTAGCTAGTAAATGTTAAAACGGCCCCCCCTTTAAATTACATAGTTATGGATATCTAAAATGACGTAGTTTTGGATATCTAAAATGGTAGTTTGTCCTAGTAAGAACTGCATTGTAGATATCTGAAAGAGGAGATCCTCCTAGTAAGAATTCTATTGCAGATATCCAGAATGTTGCTTTTAGATATCCAGAATGCAGTTACGGATATCCGAAACTAAAAGCCCAATA
The DNA here is from genome assembly GCF_963454915.1 of Gymnoscopelus microlampas. Classification (NCBI taxonomy): domain Eukaryota; kingdom Metazoa; phylum Chordata; class Actinopteri; order Myctophiformes; family Myctophidae; genus Gymnoscopelus; species Gymnoscopelus microlampas. The sequence continues at coordinate 2,849,908 of NC_139943.1, forward strand.
CACATGAATGGGAAAAGTGACGTCATTCTTCCTAGGAAGAATGACGTTTCGGATATCTCAAATGACAGTTCCTCCTAGGAGGAATTTCATTATGGATATCCGAAACGTTAGTTTTGACTAGGAAGAACTGAATTATAGATATCCAGTCTAGCTAGTTCCTCCTAGGAGGAATCATTATGGATATCTGAAACGTTAGTTTTGACTAGGAAGAACTGAATTATAGATATCCAGTCTAGCTATTAAATGTTAAAACGGCTTGCCATACAATTTCTACTAGTAAGAATGTAGTTATAGATATCTGTAATAAGGATTTTGACTAGTCAAAATGCAGTTTTGACTAGTCTAAATGTAATTACAGATATCTGCAATTACTTTATGACTAGTAAGAATACAGTTTTAACTAGGAGAAATTCTATTTGCGATATCACAAATATAATTCTAGATAGTCAATGGACACTTTTTATATTAAAATGGCGTAATATCTACCTGTCACCAGATATCTGTAATTGCATTGTTCCTAGTCATAATACTAATTGCAGATATCTGAAATTCCATTTGTACTAGTAATAATATGAATTGTGGATATCCATAATTTCATTTGTCCTAGTCAATATGTATTTATGGACATACCAAATGTAATTACGGAGGTCTGGAATGTTTTTTTAATTTCGGATATCTAAAATGGTAGTTTGGCCTAGTAAAAACTGCATTGTAGATATCTGAAAGAGTAGATCCTCCTAGTAAGAATTCTATTGCAGATATCCAGAATGTTGGTTTTAGATATCCAGAATGCAGTTACGGATATCCGAAACTCAAAGCCCAATACACATGAATGGGAAAAGTGACGTCATTCCTCCTAGGAAGAATGACGTTTCGGATATCTCAAATGACAGTTCCTCCTAGGAGGAATTTCATTATGGATATCCGAAACGTTAGTTTTGACTAGGAAGAACTGATTTATAGATATCTGTTATACATATCCAGTCTAGTTATTAAATGTTAAAACGGCTACTTATATTTTTTTTACAGATTTTAAGATATCTGACATAGAATTTTGACCAGGAGAAATTAAATTATAGATATCTTGAAATACAATTTCTACTAGTAAGAATGTCAATATGGATATCTTTAATTACATTTATGACTAGTGAGAATACAGTTTTGACTAGGAGAAACGTGTTTTTGGCTATCTAAAACATATATTACAGATAGGAGCATGGTTCGATTAAATGTTAAAACGGCTTGCCATACAAGAAAGCCATTGCCTTGTTTCCATTGGGGTCCTTTGTACTCAATTCATAGTGACATTAAATGACAGACAGATATACACTACTCTGCAGAACATCATCTAAGCTATTTAAAAAATAGGAGAAAAATCTGACAATGAAATTCTTTCTTAATCACTTTATTTTTGGTGAATGTTCACCTAGTGCAGTGTTTCTCCCAGTCCTTCCTTAAGGGGGTTCCAGGGGGTCAGTTAGGAACCAAATGGATGAATGGATGAATGGATGAACAGGGGTCTTCAACAGGGGGTCCGGGACCCCTAGGGGGTCCTCAGAGTTACTACAGGGTGTCCGCTAAATATCCCTTTTCTGAGGAGAACTTGACGCCTCGCAGCGCGAGGCGTTGTGAGCTTGTAGATCTGCTATTTTTGGCAAAGAGGCGTAGAGGGAAAAAAGAGCAGACCAAGAGAACAAAAAAAGTTAATCTGAAACACAATTTTATACAATATAGAAGAGGGGGTCCCTGCTTAATCTCTCTCTCAGCTAGGGGGTCCTTGGCCTGAAAACTTTGACGGCCCCTGCCCTACGGAACCTCTCCCTCCGCTGTATAGCTCCGAGATGAGCTATATAGCGGAGGGAGAGGTTCCGATTGGAGCTATTATACACATTGATTCTTGAATAGGCCTTTGGCATTAGGCATTGTACTACATTGACTGAGGGTGTATGAAACGAAAGACTGCCAGCCAGGTAGCCTACTTATAACAAGGCGTTAATAAAGTGACCAACATGGCAGAGGAGTATTCTCATTGGGGCCAACGAGGCCATGGCCCGGTCTGTAAAACCCCCAGGGGGAAAAAATCAACATAACAACATTAGCAGCGGCTCACCCTTTAAGTCGCCTTTGTTTTCAAATGGGGCTCATTTGCATTCGGCCGAATTGTTAATGAGTGGCCATTAGGAAACCAGTTTCGCCGTCAAACTGGTTCTCCATTGCGCAGAGACAAGCACCTCTCCATTCAGAAATGCAATAGAAGAAGAACCGTCGTCCTGAAACACCCTGCCCCGCATCTAAACCGGCGGCCTCGGTCTGCGAAAGAAAATGGGGCAGTGTGTTTGGGACGAGCGTTCCATTTTCCACCCGGAATGGCTCGGTAATTCTCAATAGACTTATCAGCCGTTGTTGTGCTTACCCCCCCCCCAGATTTAAGAATCTGTCCCGGTCAACGTCAGAACCATAGGCCAGTGCAACATGGATGGAACTCTCTCTTTGTTCTCTGCTCTGCAATGCAGGGGTTAACGAGTATATCATTTGCACTATATTAGCGATACTGGTGAGTGGTGACAGGATAAAAGTGTTGTCTCTTGACAATTTGTTGATCTGTGAGCCCAGGCCACCTGCAATTTACAGAGAATACAGGATAGGTGGGCACTAGGGACATCTGGGCACCCTGATGTAAAATTGGCTATTTTGTCGAAAATTTAAAAAAAAATGAAATTAAAAAATGGTCCTAAGTAATGTAGATATGCACGTTATCTCAAACGTCCTTCCTTCGAATTCTTGTTTATGTCCATAAATGATATCGGTACTGGTTTTGTAGAAATTTTATAAATATTAGAGCTCATGTATACCTTATTTTACTTACAAACGTTTTCCAATTTAATGTTTTCTGGTACATATGGTAAGTTATCACTTAGCCTACATATAGTCTTCATCCTTGGTATGAAAACAATGGTGCGTGAATGAAGTATAATTGAAAACGATTTGTTTAGTGACATTTTTTAGCAGCGTAACAAAGCATTAGCAAAATTTTTAACATATTCGGTTTAATAACTCACACCCTGTTAATGAATTAAAAAACTTTGTTTATGATAGCAGACGTGTGTACAGTAGGTCCTTTGCTTGAAAATATTACATGTAGGTAAAAAAAATGGATGATTAAAAGAATGAAAAGAGAGAAAACTGTACAATAAGCCTCGCCCCCCTTTAAATTACGTAGTTATGGATATCTAAAATGACGTAGTTTTGGATATCTAAAATGGTAGTTTGTCCTAGTAAGAACTGCATTGTAGATATCTGAAAGAGTAGATCCTCCTAGTAAGAATTCTATTGCAGATATCCAGAATGTTGCTTTTAGATATCCAGAATGCAGTTACGGATATCCGAAACTCAAAGCCCAATACACATGAATGGGAAAAGTGACGTCATTCCTCCTAGGAAGAATGACGTTTCGGATATCTCAAATGACAGTTCCTCCTAGGAGGAATGTCATTATGGATATCTGAAACGTTAGTTTTGACTAGGAAGAACTGAATTATAGATATCCAGTCTAGCTAGTTCCTCCTAGGAGGAATGTCGTTATGGATATCTGAAACGTTAGTTTTGACTAGGAAGAACTGAATTATAGATATCCAGTCTAGCTAGTTCCTCCTAGGAGGAATCGTTATGGATATCTGAAACGTTAGTTTTGACTAGGAATAACTGAATTATAGATATCCAGTCTAGCTAGTTCCTCCTAGGAGGAATCGTTATGGATATCTGAAACGTTAGTTTTGACTAGGAAGAACTGAATTATAGATATCCGGTCTAGCTAGTAAATGTTAAAACGGCCCCCCCTTTAAATTACATAGTTATGGATATCTAAAATGACGTAGTTTTGGATATCTAAAATGGTAGTTTGTCCTAGTAAGAACTGCATTGTAGATATCTGAAAGAGTAGATCCTCCTAGTAAGAATTCTATTGCAGATATCCAGAATGTTGCTTTTAGATATCCAGAATGCAGTTACGGATATCCGAAACTCAAAGCCCAATACACATGAATGGGAAAAGTGACGTCATTCCTCCTAGGAAGAATGACGTTTCGGATATCTCAAATGACAGTTCCTCCTGGGAGGAATTTCATTATGGATATCCGAAACGTTAGTTTTGACTAGGAAGAACTGAATTATAGATATCCAGTCTAGCTAGTTCCTCCTAGGAGGAATCGTTATGGATATCTGAAATGTTAGTTTTGACTAGGAAGAACTGAATTATAGATATCCAGTCTAGCTAGTAAATGTTAAAACGGCCCCCCCTTTAAATTACATAGTTATGGATATCTAAAATGACGTAGTTTTGGATATCTAAAATGGTAGTTTGTCCTAGTAAGAACTGCATTGTAGATATCTGAAAGAGTAGATCCTCCTAGTAAGAATTCTATTGCAGATATCCAGAATGTTGCTTTTAGATATCCAGAATGCAGTTACGGATATCCGAAACTAAAAGCCCAATACACATGAATGGGAAAAGTGACGTCATTCCTCCTAGGAAGAATGACGTTTCGGATATCTCAAATGACAGTTCCTCCTAGGAGGAATTTCATTATGGATATCCGAAACGTTAGTTTTGACTAGGAAGAACTGAATTATAGATATCCAGTCTAGGTAGTTCCTCCTAGGAGGAATCATTATGGATATCTGAAACGTTAGTTTTGACTAGGAAGAACTGAATTATAGATATCCAGTCTAGCTATTAAATGTTAAAACGGCTTGCCATACAATTTCTACTAGTAAGAATGTAGTTATAGATATCTGTAATAAGGATTTTGACTAGTCAAAATGCAGTTTTGACTAGTCTAAATGTAATTACAGATATCTGCAATTACTTTATGACTAGTAAGAATACAGTTTTAACTAGGAGAAATTCTATTTGCGATATCACAAATATAATTCTAGATAGTCAATGGACACTTTTTATATTAAAATGGCGTAATATCTACCTGTCACCAGATATCTGTAATTGCATTGTTCCTAGTCATAATACTAATTGCAGATATCTGAAATTCCATTTGTACTAGTAATAATATGAATTGTGGATATCCATAATTTCATTTGTCCTAGTCAATATGTATTTATGGACATACCAAATGTAATTACGGAGGTCTGGAATGTTTTTTTAATTTCGGATATCTAAAATGGTAGTTTGGCCTAGTAAAAACTGCATTGTAGATATCTGAAAGAGTAGATCCTCCTAGTAAGAATTCTATTGCAGATATCCAGAATGTTGGTTTTAGATATCCAGAATGCAGTTACGGATATCCGAAACTCAAAGCCCAATACACATGAATGGGAAAAGTGACGTCATTCCTCCTAGGAAGAATGACGTTTCGGATATCTCAAATGACAGTTCCTCCTAGGAGGAATTTCATTATGGATATCCGAAACGTTAGTTTTGACTAGGAAGAACTGATTTATAGATATCTGTTATACATATCCAGTCTAGTTATTAAATGTTAAAACGGCTACTTATATTTTTTTTACAGATTTTAAGATATCTGACATAGAATTTTGACCAGGAGAAATTAAATTATAGATATCTTGAAATACAATTTCTACTAGTAAGAATGTCAATATGGATATCTTTAATTACATTTATGACTAGTGAGAATACAGTTTTGACTAGGAGAAACGTGTTTTTGGCTATCTAAAACATATATTACAGATAGGAGCATGGTTCGATTAAATGTTAAAACGGCTTGCCATACAAGAAAGCCATTGCCTTGTTTCCATTGGGGTCCTTTGTACTCAATTCATAGTGACATTAAATGACAGACAGATATACACTACTCTGCAGAACATCATCTAAGCTATTTAAAAAATAGGAGAAAAATCTGACAATGAAATTCTTTCTTAATCACTTTATTTTTGGTGAATGTTCACCTAGTGCAGTGTTTCTCCCAGTCCTTCCTTAAGGGGGTTCCAGGGGGTCAGTTAGGAACCAAATGGATGAATGGATGAATGGATGAACAGGGGTCTTCAACAGGGGGTCCGGGACCCCTAGGGGGTCCTCAGAGTTACTACAGGGTGTCCGCTAAATATCCCTTTTCTGAGGAGAACTTGACGCCTCGCAGCGCGAGGCGTTGTGAGCTTGTAGATCTGCTATTTTTGGCAAAGAGGCGTAGAGGGAAAAAAGAGCAGACCAAGAGAACAAAAAAAGTTAATCTGAAACACAATTTTATACAATATAGAAGAGGGGGTCCCTGCTTAATCTCTCTCTCAGCTAGGGGGTCCTTGGCCTGAAAACTTTGACGGCCCCTGCCCTACGGAACCTCTCCCTCCGCTGTATAGCTCCGAGATGAGCTATATAGCGGAGGGAGAGGTTCCGATTGGAGCTATTATACACATTGATTCTTGAATAGGCCTTTGGCATTAGGCATTGTACTACATTGACTGAGGGTGTATGAAACGAAAGACTGCCAGCCAGGTAGCCTACTTATAACAAGGCGTTAATAAAGTGACCAACATGGCAGAGGAGTATTCTCATTGGGGCCAACGAGGCCATGGCCCGGTCTGTAAAACCCCCAGGGGGAAAAAATCAACATAACAACATTAGCAGCGGCTCACCCTTTAAGTCGCCTTTGTTTTCAAATGGGGCTCATTTGCATTCGGCCGAATTGTTAATGAGTGGCCATTAGGAAACCAGTTTCGCCGTCAAACTGGTTCTCCATTGCGCAGAGACAAGCACCTCTCCATTCAGAAATGCAATAGAAGAAGAACCGTCGTCCTGAAACACCCTGCCCCGCATCTAAACCGGCGGCCTCGGTCTGCGAAAGAAAATGGGGCAGTGTGTTTGGGACGAGCGTTCCATTTTCCACCCGGAATGGCTCGGTAATTCTCAATAGACTTATCAGCCGTTGTTGTGCTTACCCCCCCCCAGATTTAAGAATCTGTCCCGGTCAACGTCAGAACCATAGGCCAGTGCAACATGGATGGAACTCTCTCTTTGTTCTCTGCTCTGCAATGCAGGGGTTAACGAGTATATCATTTGCACTATATTAGCGATACTGGTGAGTGGTGACAGGATAAAAGTGTTGTCTCTTGACAATTTGTTGATCTGTGAGCCCAGGCCACCTGCAATTTACAGAGAATACAGGATAGGTGGGCACTAGGGACATCTGGGCACCCTGATGTAAAATTGGCTATTTTGTCGAAAAAAAAAAAAAAAATGAAATTAAAAAATGGTCCTAAGTAATGTAGATATGCACGTTATCTCAAACGTCCTTCCTTCGAATTCTTGTTTATGTCCATAAATGATATCGGTACTGGTTTTGTAGAAATTTTATAAATATTAGAGCTCATGTATACCTTATTTTACTTACAAACGTTTTCCAATTTAATGTTTTCTGGTACATATGGTAAGTTATCACTTAGCCTACATATAGTCTTCATCCTTGGTATGAAAACAATGGTGCGTGAATGAAGTATAATTGAAAACGATTTGTTTAGTGACATTTTTTAGCAGCGTAACAAAGCATTAGCAAAATTTTTAACATATTCGGTTTAATAACTCACACCCTGTTAATGAATTAAAAAACTTTGTTTATGATAGCAGACGTGTGTACAGTAGGTCCTTTGCTTGAAAATATTACATGTAGGTAAAAAAAATGGATGATTAAAAGAATGAAAAGAGAGAAAACTGTACAATAAGCCTCGCCCCCCCTTTAAATTACGTAGTTATGGATATCTAAAATGACGTAGTTTTGGATATCTAAAATGGTAGTTTGTCCTAGAAAGAACTGCATTGTAGATATCTGAAAGAGTAGATCCTCCTAGTAAGAATTCTATTGCAGATATCCAGAATGTTGCTTTTAGATATCCAGAATGCAGTTACGGATATCCGAAACTCAAAGCCCAATACACATGAATGGGAAAAGTGACGTCATTCCTCCTAGGAAGAATGACGTTTCGGAAATCTCAAATGACAGTTCCTCCTAGGAGGAATGTCATTATGGATATCTGAAACGTTAGTTTTGACTAGGAAGAACTGAATTATAGATATCCAGTCTAGCTAGTTCCTCCTAGGAGGAATGTCGTTATGGATATCTGAAACGTTAGTTTTGACTAGGAAGAACTGAATTATAGATATCCAGTCTAGCTAGTTCCTCCTAGGAGGAATCGTTATGGATATCTGAAACGTTAGTTTTGACTAGGAAGAACTGAATTATAGATATCCAGTCTAGCTAGTTCCTCCTAGGAGGAATCGTTATGGATATCTGAAACGTTAGTTTTGACTAGGAAGAACTGAATTATAGATATCCGGTCTAGCTAGTAAATGTTAAAACGGCCCCCCCTTTAAATTACATAGTTATGGATATCTAAAATGACGTAGTTTTGGATATCTAAAATGGTAGTTTGTCCTAGTAAGAACTGCATTGTAGATATCTGAAAGAGTAGATCCTCCTAGTAAGAATTCTATTGCAGATATCCAGAATGTTGCTTTTAGATATCCAGAATGCAGTTACGGATATCCGAAACTCAAAGCCCAATACACATGAATGGGAAAAGTGACGTCATTCCTCCTAGGAAGAATGACGTTTCGGATATCTCAAATGACAGTTCCTCCTGGGAGGAATTTCATTATGGATATCCGAAACGTTAGTTTTGACTAGGAAGAACTGAATTATAGATATCCAGTCTAGCTAGTTCCTCCTAGGAGGAATCGTTATGGATATCTGAAATGTTAGTTTTGACTAGGAAGAACTGAATTATAGATATCCAGTCTAGCTAGTAAATGTTAAAACGGCCCCCCCTTTAAATTACATAGTTATGGATATCTAAAATGACGTAGTTTTGGATATCTAAAATGGTAGTTTGTCCTAGTAAGAACTGCATTGTAGATATCTGAAAGAGGAGATCCTCCTAGTAAGAATTCTATTGCAGATATCCAGAATGTTGCTTTTAGATATCCAGAATGCAGTTACGGATATCCGAAACTAAAAGCCCAATACACATGAATGGGAAAAGTGACGTCATTCTTCCTAGGAAGAATGACGTTTCGGATATCTCAAATGACAGTTCCTCCTAGGAGGAATTTCATTATGGATATCCGAAACGTTAGTTTTGACTAGGAAGAACTGAATTATAGATATCCAGTCTAGCTAGTTCCTCCTAGGAGGAATCATTATGGATATCTGAAACGTTAGTTTTGACTAGGAAGAACTGAATTATAGATATCCAGTCTAGCTATTAAATGTTAAAACGGCTTGCCATACAATTTCTACTAGTAAGAATGTAGTTATAGATATCTGTAATAAGGATTTTGACTAGTCAAAATGCAGTTTTGACTAGTCTAAATGTAATTACAGATATCTGCAATTACTTTATGACTAGTAAGAATACAGTTTTAACTAGGAGAAATTCTATTTGCGATATCACAAATATAATTCTAGATAGTCAATGGACACTTTTTATATTAAAATGGCGTAATATCTACCTGTCACCAGATATCTGTAATTGCATTGTTCCTAGTCATAATACTAATTGCAGATATCTGAAATTCCATTTGTACTAGTAATAATATGAATTGTGGATATCCATAATTTCATTTGTCCTAGTCAATATGTATTTATGGACATACCAAATGTAATTACGGAGGTCTGGAATGTTTTTTTAATTTCGGATATCTAAAATGGTAGTTTGGCCTAGTAAAAACTGCATTGTAGATATCTGAAAGAGTAGATCCTCCTAGTAAGAATTCTATTGCAGATATCCAGAATGTTGGTTTTAGATATCCAGAATGCAGTTACGGATATCCGAAACTCAAAGCCCAATACACATGAATGGGAAAAGTGACGTCATTCCTCCTAGGAAGAATGACGTTTCGGATATCTCAAATGACAGTTCCTCCTAGGAGGAATTTCATTATGGATATCCGAAACGTTAGTTTTGACTAGGAAGAACTGATTTATAGATATCTGTTATACATATCCAGTCTAGTTATTAAATGTTAAAACGGCTACTTATATTTTTTTTACAGATTTTAAGATATCTGACATAGAATTTTGACCAGGAGAAATTAAATTATAGATATCTTGAAATACAATTTCTACTAGTAAGAATGTCAATATGGATATCTTTAATTACATTTATGACTAGTGAGAATACAGTTTTGACTAGGAGAAACGTGTTTTTGGCTATCTAAAACATATATTACAGATAGGAGCATGGTTCGATTAAATGTTAAAACGGCTTGCCATACAAGAAAGCCATTGCCTTGTTTCCATTGGGGTCCTTTGTACTCAATTCATAGTGACATTAAATGACAGACAGATATACACTACTCTGCAGAACATCATCTAAGCTATTTAAAAAATAGGAGAAAAATCTGACAATGAAATTCTTTCTTAATCACTTTATTTTTGGTGAATGTTCACCTAGTGCAGTGTTTCTCCCAGTCCTTCCTTAAGGGGGTTCCAGGGGGTCAGTTAGGAACCAAATGGATGAATGGATGAATGGATGAACAGGGGTCTTCAACAGGGGGTCCGGGACCCCTAGGGGGTCCTCAGAGTTACTACAGGGTGTCCGCTAAATATCCCTTTTCTGAGGAGAACTTGACGCCTCGCAGCGCGAGGCGTTGTGAGCTTGTAGATCTGCTATTTTTGGCAAAGAGGCGTAGAGGGAAAAAAGAGCAGACCAAGAGAACAAAAAAAGTTAATCTGAAACACAATTTTATACAATATAGAAGAGGGGGTCCCTGCTTAATCTCTCTCTCAGCTAGGGGGTCCTTGGCCTGAAAACTTTGACGGCCCCTGCCCTACGGAACCTCTCCCTCCGCTGTATAGCTCCGAGATGAGCTATATAGCGGAGGGAGAGGTTCCGATTGGAGCTATTATACACATTGATTCTTGAATAGGCCTTTGGCATTAGGCATTGTACTACATTGACTGAGGGTGTATGAAACGAAAGACTGCCAGCCAGGTAGCCTACTTATAACAAGGCGTTAATAAAGTGACCAACATGGCAGAGGAGTATTCTCATTGGGGCCAACGAGGCCATGGCCCGGTCTGTAAAACCCCCAGGGGGAAAAAATCAACATAACAACATTAGCAGCGGCTCACCCTTTAAGTCGCCTTTGTTTTCAAATGGGGCTCATTTGCATTCGGCCGAATTGTTAATGAGTGGCCATTAGGAAACCAGTTTCGCCGTCAAACTGGTTCTCCATTGCGCAGAGACAAGCACCTCTCCATTCAGAAATGCAATAGAAGAAGAACCGTCGTCCTGAAACACCCTGCCCCGCATCTAAACCGGCGGCCTCGGTCTGCGAAAGAAAATGGGGCAGTGTGTTTGGGACGAGCGTTCCATTTTCCACCCGGAATGGCTCGGTAATTCTCAATAGACTTATCAGCCGTTGTTGTGCTTACCCCCCCCCAGATTTAAGAATCTGTCCCGGTCAACGTCAGAACCATAGGCCAGTGCAACATGGATGGAACTCTCTCTTTGTTCTCTGCTCTGCAATGCAGGGGTTAACGAGTATATCATTTGCACTATATTAGCGATACTGGTGAGTGGTGACAGGATAAAAGTGTTGTCTCTTGACAATTTGTTGATCTGTGAGCCCAGGCCACCTGCAATTTACAGAGAATACAGGATAGGTGGGCACTAGGGACATCTGGGCACCCTGATGTAAAATTGGCTATTTTGTCGAAAAAAAAAAAAAAAATGAAATTAAAAAATGGTCCTAAGTAATGTAGATATGCACGTTATCTCAAACGTCCTTCCTTCGAATTCTTGTTTATGTCCATAAATGATATCGGTACTGGTTTTGTAGAAATTTTATAAATATTAGAGCTCATGTATACCTTATTTTACTTACAAACGTTTTCCAATTTAATGTTTTCTGGTACATATGGTAAGTTATCACTTAGCCTACATATAGTCTTCATCCTTGGTATGAAAACAATGGTGCGTGAATGAAGTATAATTGAAAACGATTTGTTTAGTGACATTTTTTAGCAGCGTAACAAAGCATTAGCAAAATTTTTAACATATTCGGTTTAATAACTCACACCCTGTTAATGAATTAAAAAACTTTGTTTATGATAGCAGACGTGTGTACAGTAGGTCCTTTGCTTGAAAATATTACATGTAGGTAAAAAAAATGGATGATTAAAAGAATGAAAAGAGAGAAAACTGTACAATAAGCCTCGCCCCCCCTTTAAATTACGTAGTTATGGATATCTAAAATGACGTAGTTTTGGATATCTAAAATGGTAGTTTGTCCTAGTAAGAACTGCATTGTAGATATCTGAAAGAGTAGATCCTCCTAGTAAGAATTCTATTGCAGATATCCAGAATGTTGCTTTTAGATATCCAGAATGCAGTTACGGATATCCGAAACTCAAAGCCCAATACACATGAATGGGAAAAGTGACGTCATTCCTCCTAGGAAGAATGACGTTTCGGATATCTCAAATGACAGTTCCTCCTAGGAGGAATGTCATTATGGATATCTGAAACTTTAGTTTTGACTAGGAAGAACTGAATTATAGATATCCAGTCTAGCTAGTTCCTCCTAGGAGGAATGTCGTTATGGATATCTGAAACGTTAGTTTTGACTAGGAAGAACTGAATTATAGATATCCAGTCTAGCTAGTTCCTCCTAGGAGGAATCGTTATGGATATCTGAAACGTTAGTTTTGACTAGGAATAACTGAATTATAGATATCCAGTCTAGCTAGTTCCTCCTAGGAGGAATCGTTATGGATATCTGAAACGTTAGTTTTGACTAGGAAGAACTGAATTATAGATATCCGGTCTAGCTAGTAAATGTTAAAACGGCCCCCCCTTTAAATTACATAGTTATGGATATCTAAAATGACGTAGTTTTGGATATCTAAAATGGTAGTTTGTCCTAGTAAGAACTGCATTGTAGATATCTGAAAGAGTAGATCCTCCTAGTAAGAATTCTATTGCAGATATCCAGAATGTTGCTTTTAGATATCCAGAATGCAGTTACGGATATCCGAAACTCAAAGCCCAATACACATGAATGGGAAAAGTGACGTCATTCCTCCTAGGAAGAATGACGTTTCGGATATCTCAAATGACAGTTCCTCCTGGGAGGAATTTCATTATGGATATCCGAAACGTTAGTTTTGACTAGGAAGAACTGAATTATAGATATCCAGTCTAGCTAGTTCCTCCTAGGAGGAATCGTTATGGATATCTGAAATGTTAGTTTTGACTAGGAAGAACTGAATTATAGATATCCAGTCTAGCTAGTAAATGTTAAAACGGCCCCCCCTTTAAATTACATAGTTATGGATATCTAAAATGACGTAGTTTTGGATATCTAAAATGGTAGTTTGTCCTAGTAAGAACTGCATTGTAGATATCTGAAAGAGTAGATCCTCCTAGTAAGAATTCTATTGCAGATATCCAGAATGTTGCTTTTAGATATCCAGAATGCAGTTACGGATATCCGAAACTAAAAGCCCAATACACATGAATGGGAAAAGTGACGTCATTCTTCCTAGGAAGAATGACGTTTCGGATATCTCAAATGACAGTTCCTCCTAGGAGGAATTTCATTATGGATATCCGAAACGTTAGTTTTGACTAGGAAGAACTGAATTATAGATATCCAGTCTAGCTAGTTCCTCCTAGGAGGAATCATTATGGATATCTGAAACGTTAGTTTTGACTAGGAAGAACTGAATTATAGATATCCAGTCTAGCTATTAAATGTTAAAACGGCTTGTCATACAATTTCTACTAGTAAGAATGTAGTTATAGATATCTGTAATAAGGATTTTGACTAGTCAAAATGCAGTTTTGACTAGTCTAAATGTAATTACAGATATCTGCAATTACTTTATGACTAGTAAGAATACAGTTTTAACTAGGAGAAATTCTATTTGCGATATCACAAATATAATTCTAGATAGTCAATGGACACTTTTTATATTAAAATGGCGTAATATCTACCTGTCACCAGATATCTGTAATTGCATTGTTCCTAGTCATAATACTAATTGCAGATATCTGAAATTCCATTTGTACTAGTAATAATATGAATTGTGGATATCCATAATTTCATTTGTCCTAGTCAATATGTATTTATGGACATACCAAATGTAATTACGGAGGTCTGGAATGTTTTTTTAATTTCGGATATCTAAAATGGTAGTTTGGCCTAGTAAAAACTGCATTGTAGATATCTGAAAGAGTAGATCCTCCTAGTAAGAATTCTATTGCAGATATCCAGAATGTTGGTTTTAGATATCCAGAATGCAGTTACGGATATCCGAAACTCAAAGCCCAATACACATGAATGGGAAAAGTGACGTCATTCCTCCTAGGAAGAATGACGTTTCGGATATCTCAAATGACAGTTCCTCCTAGGAGGAATTTCATTATGGATATCCGAAACGTTAGTTTTGACTAGGAAGAACTGATTTATAGATATCTGTTATACATATCCAGTCTAGTTATTAAATGTTAAAACGGCTACTTATATTTTTTTTACAGATTTTAAGATATCTGACATAGAATTTTGACCAGGAGAAATTAAATTATAGATATCTTGAAATACAATTTCTACTAGTAAGAATGTCAATATGGATATCTTTAATTACATTTATGACTAGTGAGAATACAGTTTTGACTAGGAGAAACGTGTTTTTGGCTATCTAAAACATATATTACAGATAGGAGCATGGTTCGATTAAATGTTAAAACGGCTTGCCATACAAGAAAGCCATTGCCTTGTTTCCATTGGGGTCCTTTGTACTCAATTCATAGTGACATTAAATGACAGACAGATATACACTACTCTGCAGAACATCATCTAAGCTATTTAAAAAATAGGAGAAAAATCTGACAATGAAATTCTTTCTTAATCACTTTATTTTTGGTGAATGTTCACCTAGTGCAGTGTTTCTCCCAGTCCTTCCTTAAGGGGGTTCCAGGGGGTCAGTTAGGAACCAAATGGATGAATGGATGAATGGATGAACAGGGGTCTTCAACAGGGGGTCCGGGACCCCTAGGGGGTCCTCAGAGTTACTACAGGGTGTCCGCTAAATATCCCTTTTCTGAGGAGAACTTGACGCCTCGCAGCGCGAGGCGTTGTGAGCTTGTAGATCTGCTATTTTTGGCAAAGAGGCGTAGAGGGAAAAAAGAGCAGACCAAGAGAACAAAAAAAGTTAATCTGAAACACAATTTTATACAATATAGAAGAGGGGGTCCCTGCTTAATCTCTCTCTCAGCTAGGGGGTCCTTGGCCTGAAAACTTTGACGGCCCCTGCCCTACGGAACCTCTCCCTCCGCTGTATAGCTCCGAGATGAGCTATATAGCGGAGGGAGAGGTTCCGATTGGAGCTATTATACACATTGATTCTTGAATAGGCCTTTGGCATTAGGCATTGTACTACATTGACTGAGGGTGTATGAAACGAAAGACTGCCAGCCAGGTAGCCTACTTATAACAAGGCGTTAATAAAGTGACCAACATGGCAGAGGAGTATTCTCATTGGGGCCAACGAGGCCATGGCCCGGTCTGTAAAACCCCCAGGGGGAAAAAATCAACATAACAACATTAGCAGCGGCTCACCCTTTAAGTCGCCTTTGTTTTCAAATGGGGCTCATTTGCATTCGGCCGAATTGTTAATGAGTGGCCATTAGGAAACCAGTTTCGCCGTCAAACTGGTTCTCCATTGCGCAGAGACAAGCACCTCTCCATTCAGAAATGCAATAGAAGAAGAACCGTCGTCCTGAAACACCCTGCCCCGCATCTAAACCGGCGGCCTCGGTCTGCGAAAGAAAATGGGGCAGTGTGTTTGGGACGAGCGTTCCATTTTCCACCCGGAATGGCTCGGTAATTCTCAATAGACTTATCAGCCGTTGTTGTGCTTACCCCCCCCCCAGATTTAAGAATCTGTCCCGGTCAACGTCAGAACCATAGGCCAGTGCAACATGGATGGAACTCTCTCTTTGTTCTCTGCTCTGCAATGCAGGGGTTAACGAGTATATCATTTGCACTATATTAGCGATACTGGTGAGTGGTGACAGGATAAAAGTGTTGTCTCTTGACAATTTGTTGATCTGTGAGCCCAGGCCACCTGCAATTTACAGAGAATACAGGATAGGTGGGCACTAGGGACATCTGGGCACCCTGATGTAAAATTGGCTATTTTGTCGAAAAAAAAAAAAAAAATGAAATTAAAAAATGGTCCTAAGTAATGTAGATATGCACGTTATCTCAAACGTCCTTCCTTCGAATTCTTGTTTATGTCCATAAATGATATCGGTACTGGTTTTGTAGAAATTTTATAAATATTAGAGCTCATGTATACCTTATTTTACTTACAAACGTTTTCCAATTTAATGTTTTCTGGTACATATGGTAAGTTATCACTTAGCCTACATATAGTCTTCATCCTTGGTATGAAAACAATGGTGCGTGAATGAAGTATAATTGAAAACGATTTGTTTAGTGACATTTTTTAGCAGCGTAACAAAGCATTAGCAAAATTTTTAACATATTCGGTTTAATAACTCACACCCTGTTAATGAATTAAAAAACTTTGTTTATGATAGCAGACGTGTGTACAGTAGGTCCTTTGCTTGAAAATATTACATGTAGGTAAAAAAAATGGATGATTAAAAGAATGAAAAGAGAGAAAACTGTACAATAAGCCTCGCCCCCCCTTTAAATTACGTAGTTATGGATATCTAAAATGACGTAGTTTTGGATATCTAAAATGGTAGTTTGTCCTAGTAAGAACTGCATTGTAGATATCTGAAAGAGTAGATCCTCCTAGTAAGAATTCTATTGCAGATATCCAGAATGTTGCTTTTAGATATCCAGAATGCAGTTACGGATATCCGAAACTCAAAGCCCAATACACATGAATGGGAAAAGTGACGTCATTCCTCCTAGGAAGAATGACGTTTCGGATATCTCAAATGACAGTTCCTCCTAGGAGGAATGTCATTATGGATATCTGAAACGTTAGTTTTGACTAGGAAGAACTGAATTATAGATATCCAGTCTAGCTAGTTCCTCCTAGGAGGAATGTCGTTATGGATATCTGAAACGTTAGTTTTGACTAGGAAGAACTGAATTATAGATATCCAGTCTAGCTAGTTCCTCCTAGGAGGAATCGTTATGGATATCTGAAACGTTAGTTTTGACTAGGAAGAACTGAATTATAGATATCCGGTCTAGCTAGTAAATGTTAAAACGGCCCCCCCTTTAAATTACATAGTTATGGATATCTAAAATGACGTAGTTTTGGATATCTAAAATGGTAGTTTGTCCTAGTAAGAACTGCATTGTAGATATCTGAAAGAGTAGATCCTCCTAGTAAGAATTCTATTGCAGATATCCAGAATGTTGCTTTTAGATATCCAGAATGCAGTTACGGATATCCGAAACTCAAAGCCCAATACACATGAATGGGAAAAGTGACGTCATTCCTCCTAGGAAGAATGACGTTTCGGATATCTCAAATGACAGTTCCTCCTGGGAGGAATTTCATTATGGATATCCGAAACGTTAGTTTTGACTAGGAAGAACTGAATTATAGATATCCAGTCTAGCTAATTCCTCCTAGGGGGAATCGTTATGGATATCTGAAATGTTAGTTTTGACTAGGAAGAACTGAATTATAGATATCCAGTCTAGCTAGTAAATGTTAAAACGGCCCCCCCTTTAAATTACATAGTTATGGATATCTAAAATGACGTAGTTTTGGATATCTAAAATGGTAGTTTGTCCCAGTAAGAACTGCATTGTAGATATCTGAAAGAGTAGATCCTCCTAGTAAGAATTCTATTGCAGATATCCAGAATGTTGCTTTTAGATATCCAGAATGCAGTTACGGATATCCGAAACTAAAAGCCCAATACACATGAATGGGAAAAGTGACGTCATTCTTCCTAGGAAGAATGACGTTTCGGATATCTCAAATGACAGTTCCTCCTAGGAGGAATTTCATTATGGATATCCGAAACGTTAGTTTTGACTAGGAAGAACTGAATTATAGATATCCAGTCTAGCTAGTTCCTCCTAGGAGGAATCATTATGGATATCTGAAACGTTAGTTTTGACTAGGAAGAACTGAATTATAGATATCCAGTCTAGCTATTAAATGTTAAAACGGCTTGCCATACAATTTCTACTAGTAAGAATGTAGTTATAGATATCTGTAATAAGGATTTTGACTAGTCAAAATGCAGTTTTTTTACTAGTCTAAATGTAATTACAGATATCTGCAATTACTTTATGACTAGTAAGAATACAGTTTTAACTAGGAGAAATTCTATTTGCGATATCACAAATATAATTCTAGATAGTCAATGGACACTTTTTATATTAAAATGGCGTAATATCTACCTGTCACCAGATATCTGTAATTGCATTGTTCCTAGTCATAATACTAATTGCAGATATTTGAAATTCCATTTGTACTAGTAATAATATGAATTGTGGATATCCATAATTTCATTTGTCCTAGTCAATATGTATTTATGGACATACCAAATGTAATTACGGAGGTCTGGAATGTTTTTTAATTTCGGATATCTAAAATGGTAGTTTGGCCTAGTAAAAACGGCATTGTAGATATCTGAAAGAGTAGATCCTCCTAGTAAGAATTCTATTGCAGATATCCAGAATGTTGGTTTTAGATATCCAGAATGCAGTTACGGATATCCGAAACTCAAAGCCCAATACACATGAATGGGAAAAGTGACGTCATTCCTCCTAGGAAGAATGACGTTTCGGATATCTCAAATGACAGTTCCTCCTAGGAGGAATTTCATTATGGATATCCGAAACGTTAGTTTTGACTAGGAAGAACTGATTTATAGATATCTGTTATACATATCCAGTCTAGTTATTAAATGTTAAAACGGCTACTTATATTTTTTTTACAGATTTTAAGATATCTGACATAGAATTTTGACCAGGAGAAATTAAATTATAGATATCTTGAAATACAATTTCTACTAGTAAGAATGTCAATATGGATATCTTTAATTACATTTATGACTAGTGAGAATACAGTTTTGACTAGGAGAAACGTGTTTTTGGCTATCTAAAACATATATTACAGATAGGAGCATGGTTCGATTAAATGTTAAAACGGCTTGCCATACAAGAAAGCCATTGCCTTGTTTCCATTGGGGTCCTTTGTACTCAATTCATAGTGACATTAAATGACAGACAGATATACACTACTCTGCAGAACATCATCTAAGCTATTTAAAAAATAGGAGAAAAATCTGACAATGAAATTCTTTCTTAATCACTTTATTTTTGGTGAATGTTCACCTAGTGCAGTGTTTCTCCCAGTCCTTCCTTAAGGGGGTTCCAGGGGGTCAGTTAGGAACCAAATGGATGAATGGATGAATGGATGAACAGGGGTCTTCAACAGGGGGTCCGGGACCCCTAGGGGGTCCTCAGAGTTACTACAGGGGGTCCGCTAAATATCCCTTTTCTGAGGAGAACTTGACGCCTCGCAGCGCGAGGCGTTGTGAGCTTGTAGATCTGCTATTTTTGGCAAAGAGGCGTAGAGGGAAAAAAGAGCAGACCAAGAGAACAAAAAAAGTTAATCTGAAACACAATTTTATACAATATAGAAGAGGGGGTCCCTGCTTAATCTCTCTCTCAGCTAGGGGGTCCTTGGCCTGAAAACGTTGACGGCCCCTGCCCTACGGGGGAGGCATGCGTTAATCCGACAGACCTTTTCTCCGACTATGTGGCATCCGCGTGCGGTTAGGGTTAGGGTGCGGGTTTGGTTCGGGTTTACTGTTTAATGTCGGAGCACTGCGCTGTCGGAGGAATGCGCTGTCGGTATTGTACCCGCCCTACGGAACCTCTCCCTCCGCTGTATAGCTCCGAGATGAGCTATATAGCGGAGGGAGAGGTTCCGTTTGGATTTATTATACACATTGATTCTTGAATAGGCCTTTGGCATTAGGCATTGTACTACATTGACTAGAGGGTGTATGAAACAAAAGACTGCCAGCCAGGTAGCCTACTTATAACAAGGCGTTAATAAAGTGACCAACATGGCAGAGGAGTATTCTCATTGGGGCCAACGAGGCCATGGCCCGGTCTGTAAAACCCCCAGGGGGAAAAAATCAACATAACAACATTAGCAGCGGCTCACCCTTTAAGTCGCCTTTGTTTTCAAATGGGGCTCATTTGCATTCGGCCGAATTGTTAATGAGTGGCCATTAGGAAACCAGTTTCGCCGTCAAACTGGTTCTCCATTGCGCAGAGACAAGCACCTCTCCATTCAGAAATGCAATAGAAGAAGAACCGTCGTCCTGAAACACCCTGCCCCGCATCTAAACCGGCGGCCTCGGCCTGCGAAAGAAAATGGGGCAGTGTGTTTGGGACGAGCGTTCCATTTTCCACCCGGAATGGCTCGGTAATTCTCAATAGACTTATCAGCCGTTGTTGTGCTTACCCCCCCCCCCCAGATTTAAGAATCTGTCCCGGTCAACGTCAGAACCATAGGCCAGTGCAACATGGATGGAACTCTCTCTTTGTTCTCTGCTCTGCAATGCAGGGGTTAACGAGTATATCATTTGCACTATATTAGCCATACTGGTGAGTGGTGACAGGATAAAAGTGTTGTCTCTTGACACTTTGTTGATCTGTGAGCCCAGGCCACCTGCAATTTACAGAGAATACAGGATAGGTGGGCACTAGGGACATCTGGGCACCCTGATGTAAAATTGGCTATTTTGTCGAAAATTTAAAAAAAATGAAATTAAAAAATGGTCCTAAGTAATGTAGATATGCACGTTATCTCAAACGTCCTTCCTTAGAATTCTTGTTTATGTCCATAAATGATATCGGTACTGGTTTTGTAGAAATTTTATAAATATTAGAGCTCATGTATACCTTATTTTACTTACAAACGTTTTCCAATTTAATGTTTTCTGGTACATATGGTAAGTTATCACTTAGCCTACATATAGTCTTCATCCTTGGTATGAAAACAATGGTGCGTGAATGAAGTATAATTGAAAACGATTTGTTTAGTGACGTTTTTTAGCAGCGTAACAAAGCATTAGAATTGTATCTCAAGAATTAACATTTTTAACATATTCGGTTTAATAACTCACACCCTGTTAATGAATTAAAAAACTTTGTTTATGATAGCAGACGTGTGTACAGTAGGTCCTTTGCTTGAAAATATTACATGTAGGTAAAAAAAATGGATGATTAAAAGAATGAAAAGAGAGAAAACTGTACAATAAGCCTCGCCCCCCCTTTAAATTACGTAGTTATGGATATCTAAAATGACGTAGTTTTGGATATCTAAAATGGTAGTTTGTCCTAGTAAGAACTGCATTGTAGATATCTGAAAGAGTAGATCCTCCTAGTAAGAATTCTATTGCAGATATCCAGAATGTTGCTTTTAGATATCCAGAATGCAGTTACGGATATCCGAAACTCAAAGCCCAATACACATGAATGGGAAAAGTGACGTCATTCCTCCTAGGAAGAATGACGTTTCGGATATCTCAAATGACAGTTCCTCCTAGGAGGAATGTCATTATGGATATCTGAAACGTTAGTTTTGACTAGGAAGAACTGAATTATAGATATCCAGTCTAGCTAGTTCCTCCTAGGAGGAATGTCGTTATGGATATCTGAAACGTTAGTTTTGACTAGGAAGAACTGAATTATAGATATCCAGTCTAGCTAGTTCCTCCTAGGAGGAATCGTTATGGATATCTGAAACGTTAGTTTTGACTAGGAAGAACTGAATTATAGATATCCAGTCTAGCTAGTTCCTCCTAGGAGGAATCGTTATGGATATCTGAAACGTTAGTTTTGACTAGGAAGAACTGAATTATAGATATCCGGTCTAGCTAGTAAATGTTAAAACGGCCCCCCCTTTAAATTACATAGTTATGGATATCTAAAATGACGTAGTTTTGGATATCTAAAATGGTAGTTTGTCCTAGTAAGAACTGCATTGTAGATATCTGAAAGAGTAGATCCTCCTAGTAAGAATTCTATTGCAGATATCCAGAATGTTGCTTTTAGATATCCAGAATGCAGTTACGGATATCCGAAACTCAAAGCCCAATACACATGAATGGGAAAAGTGACGTCATTCCTCCTAGGAAGAATGACGTTTCGGATATCTCAAATGACAGTTCCTCCTGGGAGGAATTTCATTATGGATATCCGAAACGTTAGTTTTGACTAGGAAGAACTGAATTATAGATATCCAGTCTAGCTAGTTCCTCCTAGGAGGAATCGTTATGGATATCTGACATGTTAGTTTTGACTAGGAAGAACTGAATTATAGATATCCAGTCTAGCTAGTATATGTTAAAACGGCCCCCCCTTTAAATTACATAGTTATGGATATCTAAAATGACGTAGTTTTGGATATCTAAAATGGTAGTTTGTCCTAGAAAGAACTGCATTGTAGATATCTGAAAGAGTAGATCCTCCTAGTAAGAATTCTATTGCAGATATCCAGAATGTTGCTTTTAGATATCCAGAATGCAGTTACGGATATCCGAAACTAAAAGCCCAATACACATGAATGGGAAAAGTGACGTCATTCCTCCTAGGAAGAATGACGTTTCGGATATCTCAAATGACAGTTCCTCCTAGGAGGAATTTCATTATGGATATCCGAAACGTTAGTTTTGACTAGGAAGAACTGAATTATAGATATCCAGTCTAGGTAGTTCCTCCTAGGAGGAATCATTATGGATATCTGAAACGTTAGTTTTGACTAGGAAGAACTGAATTATAGATATCCAGTCTAGCTATTAAATGTTAAAACGGCTTGCCATACAATTTCTACTAGTAAGAATGTAGTTATAGATATCTGTAATAAGGATTTTGACTAGTCAAAATGCAGTTTTGACTAGTCTAAATGTAATTACAGATATCTGCAATTACTTTATGACTAGTAAGAATACAGTTTTAACTAGGAGAAATTCTATTTGCGATATCACAAATATAATTCTAGATAGTCAATGGACACTTTTTATATTAAAATGGCGTAATATCTACCTGTCACCAGATATCTGTAATTGCATTGTTCCTAGTCATAATACTAATTGCAGATATCTGAAATTCCATTTGTACTAGTAATAATATGAATTGTGGATATCCATAATTTCATTTGTCCTAGTCAATATGTATTTATGGACATACCAAATGTAATTACGGAGGTCTGGAATGTTTTTTTAATTTCGGATATCTAAAATGGTAGTTTGGCCTAGTAAAAACTGCATTGTAGATATCTGAAAGAGTAGATCCTCCTAGTAAGAATTCTATTGCAGATATCCAGAATGTTGGTTTTAGATATCCAGAATGCAGTTACGGATATCCGAAACTCAAAGCCCAATACACATGAATGGGAAAAGTGACGTCATTCCTCCTAGGAAGAATGACGTTTCGGATATCTCAAATGACAGTTCCTCCTAGGAGGAATTTCATTATGGATATCCGAAACGTTAGTTTTGACTAGGAAGAACTGATTTATAGATATCTGTTATACATATCCAGTCTAGTTATTAAATGTTAAAACGGCTACTTATATTTTTTTTACAGATTTTAAGATATCTGACATAGAATTTTGACCAGGAGAAATTAAATTATAGATATCTTGAAATACAATTTCTACTAGTAAGAATGTCAATATGGATATCTTTAATTACATTTATGACTAGTGAGAATACAGTTTTGACTAGGAGAAACGTGTTTTTGGCTATCTAAAACATATATTACAGATAGGAGCATGGTTCGATTAAATGTTAAAACGGCTTGCCATACAAGAAAGCCATTGCCTTGTTTCCATTGGGGTCCTTTGTACTCAATTCATAGTGACATTAAATGACAGACAGATATACACTACTCTGCAGAACATCATCTAAGCTATTTAAAAAATAGGAGAAAAATCTGACAATGAAATTCTTTCTTAATCACTTTATTTTTGGTGAATGTTCACCTAGTGCAGTGTTTCTCCCAGTCCTTCCTTAAGGGGGTTCCAGGGGGTCAGTTAGGAACCAAATGGATGAATGGATGAATGGATGAACAGGGGTCTTCAACAGGGGGTCCGGGACCCCTAGGGGGTCCTCAGAGTTACTACAGGGTGTCCGCTAAATATCCCTTTTCTGAGGAGAACTTGACGCCTCGCAGCGCGAGGCGTTGTGAGCTTGTAGATCTGCTATTTTTGGCAAAGAGGCGTAGAGGGAAAAAAGAGCAGACCAAGAGAACAAAAAAAGTTAATCTGAAACACAATTTTATACAATATAGAAGAGGGGGTCCCTGCTTAATCTCTCTCTCAGCTAGGGGGTCCTTGGCCTGAAAACTTTGACGGCCCCTGCCCTACGGAACCTCTCCCTCCGCTGTATAGCTCCGAGATGAGCTATATAGCGGAGGGAGAGGTTCCGATTGGAGCTATTATACACATTGATTCTTGAATAGGCCTTTGGCATTAGGCATTGTACTACATTGACTGAGGGTGTATGAAACGAAAGACTGCCAGCCAGGTAGCCTACTTATAACAAGGCGTTAATAAAGTGACCAACATGGCAGAGGAGTATTCTCATTGGGGCCAACGAGGCCATGGCCCGGTCTGTAAAACCCCCAGGGGGAAAAAATCAACATAACAACATTAGCAGCGGCTCACCCTTTAAGTCGCCTTTGTTTTCAAATGGGGCTCATTTGCATTCGGCCGAATTGTTAATGAGTGGCCATTAGGAAACCAGTTTCGCCGTCAAACTGGTTCTCCATTGCGCAGAGACAAGCACCTCTCCATTCAGAAATGCAATAGAAGAAGAACCGTCGTCCTGAAACACCCTGCCCCGCATCTAAACCGGCGGCCTCGGTCTGCGAAAGAAAATGGGGCAGTGTGTTTGGGACGAGCGTTCCATTTTCCACCCGGAATGGCTCGGTAATTCTCAATAGACTTATCAGCCGTTGTTGTGCTTACCCCCCCCCAGATTTAAGAATCTGTCCCGGTCAACGTCAGAACCATAGGCCAGTGCAACATGGATGGAACTCTCTCTTTGTTCTCTGCTCTGCAATGCAGGGGTTAACGAGTATATCATTTGCACTATATTAGCGATACTGGTGAGTGGTGACAGGATAAAAGTGTTGTCTCTTGACAATTTGTTGATCTGTGAGCCCAGGCCACCTGCAATTTACAGAGAATACAGGATAGGTGGGCACTAGGGACATCTGGGCACCCTGATGTAAAATTGGCTATTTTGTCGAAAAAAAAAAAAAAAATGAAATTAAAAAATGGTCCTAAGTAATGTAGATATGCACGTTATCTCAAACGTCCTTCCTTCGAATTCTTGTTTATGTCCATAAATGATATCGGTACTGGTTTTGTAGAAATTTTATAAATATTAGAGCTCATGTATACCTTATTTTACTTACAAACGTTTTCCAATTTAATGTTTTCTGGTACATATGGTAAGTTATCACTTAGCCTACATATAGTCTTCATCCTTGGTATGAAAACAATGGTGCGTGAATGAAGTATAATTGAAAACGATTTGTTTAGTGACATTTTTTAGCAGCGTAACAAAGCATTAGCAAAATTTTTAACATATTCGGTTTAATAACTCACACCCTGTTAATGAATTAAAAAACTTTGTTTATGATAGCAGACGTGTGTACAGTAGGTCCTTTGCTTGAAAATATTACATGTAGGTAAAAAAAATGGATGATTAAAAGAATGAAAAGAGAGAAAACTGTACAATAAGCCTCGCCCCCCCTTTAAATTACGTAGTTATGGATATCTAAAATGACGTAGTTTTGGATATCTAAAATGGTAGTTTGTCCTAGAAAGAACTGCATTGTAGATATCTGAAAGAGTAGATCCTCCTAGTAAGAATTCTATTGCAGATATCCAGAATGTTGCTTTTAGATATCCAGAATGCAGTTACGGATATCCGAAACTCAAAGCCCAATACACATGAATGGGAAAAGTGACGTCATTCCTCCTAGGAAGAATGACGTTTCGGATATCTCAAATGACAGTTCCTCCTAGGAGGAATGTCATTATGGATATCTGAAACGTTAGTTTTGACTAGGAAGAACTGAATTATAGATATCCAGTCTAGCTAGTTCCTCCTAGGAGGAATGTCGTTATGGATATCTGAAACGTTAGTTTTGACTAGGAAGAACTGAATTATAGATATCCAGTCTAGCTAGTTCCTCCTAGGAGGAATCGTTATGGATATCTGAAACGTTAGTTTTGACTAGGAAGAACTGAATTATAGATATCCAGTCTAGCTAGTTCCTCCTAGGAGGAATCGTTATGGATATCTGAAACGTTAGTTTTGACTAGGAAGAACTGAATTATAGATATCCGGTCTAGCTAGTAAATGTTAAAACGGCCCCCCCTTTAAATTACATAGTTATGGATATCTAAAATGACGTAGTTTTGGATATCTAAAATGGTAGTTTGTCCTAGTAAGAACTGCATTGTAGATATCTGAAAGAGTAGATCCTCCTAGTAAGAATTCTATTGCAGATATCCAGAATGTTGCTTTTAGATATCCAGAATGCAGTTACGGATATCCGAAACTCAAAGCCCAATACACATGAATGGGAAAAGTGACGTCATTCCTCCTAGGAAGAATGACGTTTCGGATATCTCAAATGACAGTTCCTCCTGGGAGGAATTTCATTATGGATATCCGAAACGTTAGTTTTGACTAGGAAGAACTGAATTATAGATATCCAGTCTAGCTAGTTCCTCCTAGGAGGAATCGTTATGGATATCTGAAATGTTAGTTTTGACTAGGAAGAACTGAATTATAGATATCCAGTCTAGCTAGTAAATGTTAAAACGGCCCCCCCTTTAAATTACATAGTTATGGATATCTAAAATGACGTAGTTTTGGATATCTAAAATGGTAGTTTGTCCTAGTAAGAACTGCATTGTAGATATCTGAAAGAGTAGATCCTCCTAGTAAGAATTCTATTGCAGATATCCAGAATGTTGCTTTTAGATATCCAGAATGCAGTTACGGATATCCGAAACTAAAAGCCCAATACACATGAATGGGAAAAGTGACGTCATTCTTCCTAGGAAGAATGACGTTTCGGATATCTCAAATGACAGTTCCTCCTAGGAGGAATTTCATTATGGATATCCGAAACGTTAGTTTTGACTAGGAAGAACTGAATTATAGATATCCAGTCTAGCTAGTTCCTCCTAGGAGGAATCATTATGGATATCTGAAACGTTAGTTTTGACTAGGAAGAACTGAATTATAGATATCCAGTCTAGCTATTAAATGTTAAAACGGCTTGCCATACAATTTCTACTAGTAAGAATGTAGTTATAGATATCTGTAATAAGGATTTTGACTAGTCAAAATGCAGTTTTGACTAGTCTAAATGTAATTACAGATATCTGCAATTACTTTATGACTAGTAAGAATACAGTTTTAACTAGGAGAAATTCTATTTGCGATATCACAAATATAATTCTAGATAGTCAATGGACACTTTTTATATTAAAATGGCGTAATATCTACCTGTCACCAGATATCTGTAATTGCATTGTTCCTAGTCATAATACTAATTGCAGATATCTGAAATTCCATTTGTACTAGTAATAATATGAATTGTGGATATCCATAATTTCATTTGTCCTAGTCAATATGTATTTATGGACATACCAAATGTAATTACGGAGGTCTGGAATGTTTTTTTAATTTCGGATATCTAAAATGGTAGTTTGGCCTAGTAAAAACTGCATTGTAGATATCTGAAAGAGTAGATCCTCCTAGTAAGAATTCTATTGCAGATATCCAGAATGTTGGTTTTAGATATCCAGAATGCAGTTACGGATATCCGAAACTCAAAGCCCAATACACATGAATGGGAAAAGTGACGTCATTCCTCCTAGGAAGAATGACGTTTCGGATATCTCAAATGACAGTTCCTCCTAGGAGGAATTTCATTATGGATATCCGAAACGTTAGTTTTGACTAGGAAGAACTGATTTATAGATATCTGTTATACATATCCAGTCTAGTTATTAAATGTTAAAACGGCTACTTATATTTTTTTTACAGATTTTAAGATATCTGACATAGAATTTTGACCAGGAGAAATTAAATTATAGATATCTTGAAATACAATTTCTACTAGTAAGAATGTCAATATGGATATCTTTAATTACATTTATGACTAGTGAGAATACAGTTTTGACTAGGAGAAACGTGTTTTTGGCTATCTAAAACATATATTACAGATAGGAGCATGGTTCGATTAAATGTTAAAACGGCTTGCCATACAAGAAAGCCATTGCCTTGTTTCCATTGGGGTCCTTTGTACTCAATTCATAGTGACATTAAATGACAGACAGATATACACTACTCTGCAGAACATCATCTAAGCTATTTAAAAAATAGGAGAAAAATCTGACAATGAAATTCTTTCTTAATCACTTTATTTTTGGTGAATGTTCACCTAGTGCAGTGTTTCTCCCAGTCCTTCCTTAAGGGGGTTCCAGGGGGTCAGTTAGGAACCAA
Organism: Gymnoscopelus microlampas; assembly: GCF_963454915.1. Lineage (NCBI taxonomy): Eukaryota > Metazoa > Chordata > Actinopteri > Myctophiformes > Myctophidae > Gymnoscopelus > Gymnoscopelus microlampas. The sequence goes on from NC_139943.1 coordinate 2,878,447, forward strand.
ATGGATGAATGGATGAATGGATGAACAGGGGTCTTCAACAGGGGGTCCGGGACCCCTAGGGGGTCCTCAGAGTTACTACAGGGTGTCCGCTAAATATCCCTTTTCTGAGGAGAACTTGACGCCTCGCAGCGCGAGGCGTTGTGAGCTTGTAGATCTGCTATTTTTGGCAAAGAGGCGTAGAGGGAAAAAAGAGCAGACCAAGAGAACAAAAAAAGTTAATCTGAAACACAATTTTATACAATATAGAAGAGGGGGTCCCTGCTTAATCTCTCTCTCAGCTAGGGGGTCCTTGGCCTGAAAACTTTGACGGCCCCTGCCCTACGGAACCTCTCCCTCCGCTGTATAGCTCCGAGATGAGCTATATAGCGGAGGGAGAGGTTCCGATTGGAGCTATTATACACATTGATTCTTGAATAGGCCTTTGGCATTAGGCATTGTACTACATTGACTGAGGGTGTATGAAACGAAAGACTGCCAGCCAGGTAGCCTACTTATAACAAGGCGTTAATAAAGTGACCAACATGGCAGAGGAGTATTCTCATTGGGGCCAACGAGGCCATGGCCCGGTCTGTAAAACCCCCAGGGGGAAAAAATCAACATAACAACATTAGCAGCGGCTCACCCTTTAAGTCGCCTTTGTTTTCAAATGGGGCTCATTTGCATTCGGCCGAATTGTTAATGAGTGGCCATTAGGAAACCAGTTTCGCCGTCAAACTGGTTCTCCATTGCGCAGAGACAAGCACCTCTCCATTCAGAAATGCAATAGAAGAAGAACCGTCGTCCTGAAACACCCTGCCCCGCATCTAAACCGGCGGCCTCGGTCTGCGAAAGAAAATGGGGCAGTGTGTTTGGGACGAGCGTTCCATTTTCCACCCGGAATGGCTCGGTAATTCTCAATAGACTTATCAGCCGTTGTTGTGCTTACCCCCCCCCAGATTTAAGAATCTGTCCCGGTCAACGTCAGAACCATAGGCCAGTGCAACATGGATGGAACTCTCTCTTTGTTCTCTGCTCTGCAATGCAGGGGTTAACGAGTATATCATTTGCACTATATTAGCGATACTGGTGAGTGGTGACAGGATAAAAGTGTTGTCTCTTGACAATTTGTTGATCTGTGAGCCCAGGCCACCTGCAATTTACAGAGAATACAGGATAGGTGGGCACTAGGGACATCTGGGCACCCTGATGTAAAATTGGCTATTTTGTCGAAAAAAATAAATAAAATGAAATTAAAAAATGGTCCTAAGTAATGTAGATATGCACGTTATCTCAAACGTCCTTCCTTCGAATTCTTGTTTATGTCCATAAATGATATCGGTACTGGTTTTGTAGAAATTTTATAAATATTAGAGCTCATGTATACCTTATTTTACTTACAAACGTTTTCCAATTTAATGTTTTCTGGTACATATGGTAAGTTATCACTTAGCCTACATATAGTCTTCATCCTTGGTATGAAAACAATGGTGCGTGAATGAAGTATAATTGAAAACGATTTGTTTAGTGACATTTTTTAGCAGCGTAACAAAGCATTAGCAAAATTTTTAACATATTCGGTTTAATAACTCACACCCTGTTAATGAATTAAAAAACTTTGTTTATGATAGCAGACGTGTGTACAGTAGGTCCTTTGCTTGAAAATATTACATGTAGGTAAAAAAAATGGATGATTAAAAGAATGAAAAGAGAGAAAACTGTACAATAAGCCTCGCCCCCCTTTAAATTACGTAGTTATGGATATCTAAAATGACGTAGTTTTGGATATCTAAAATGGTAGTTTGTCCTAGTAAGAACTGCATTGTAGATATCTGAAAGAGTAGATCCTCCTAGTAAGAATTCTATTGCAGATATCCAGAATGTTGCTTTTAGATATCCAGAATGCAGTTACGGATATCCGAAACTCAAAGCCCAATACACATGAATGGGAAAAGTGACGTCATTCCTCCTAGGAAGAATGACGTTTCGGATATCTCAAATGACAGTTCCTCCTAGGAGGAATGTCATTATGGATATCTGAAACGTTAGTTTTGACTAGGAAGAACTGAATTATAGATATCCAGTCTAGCTAGTTCCTCCTAGGAGGAATGTCGTTATGGATATCTGAAACGTTAGTTTTGACTAGGAAGAACTGAATTATAGATATCCAGTCTAGCTAGTTCCTCCTAGGAGGAATCGTTATGGATATCTGAAACGTTAGTTTTGACTAGGAATAACTGAATTATAGATATCCAGTCTAGCTAGTTCCTCCTAGGAGGAATCGTTATGGATATCTGAAACGTTAGTTTTGACTAGGAAGAACTGAATTATAGATATCCGGTCTAGCTAGTAAATGTTAAAACGGCCCCCCCTTTAAATTACATAGTTATGGATATCTAAAATGACGTAGTTTTGGATATCTAAAATGGTAGTTTGTCCTAGTAAGAACTGCATTGTAGATATCTGAAAGAGTAGATCCTCCTAGTAAGAATTCTATTGCAGATATCCAGAATGTTGCTTTTAGATATCCAGAATGCAGTTACGGATATCCGAAACTCAAAGCCCAATACACATGAATGGGAAAAGTGACGTCATTCCTCCTAGGAAGAATGACGTTTCGGATATCTCAAATGACAGTTCCTCCTGGGAGGAATTTCATTATGGATATCCGAAACGTTAGTTTTGACTAGGAAGAACTGAATTATAGATATCCAGTCTAGCTAGTTCCTCCTAGGAGGAATCGTTATGGATATCTGAAATGTTAGTTTTGACTAGGAAGAACTGAATTATAGATATCCAGTCTAGCTAGTAAATGTTAAAACGGCCCCCCCTTTAAATTACATAGTTATGGATATCTAAAATGACGTAGTTTTGGATATCTAAAATGGTAGTTTGTCCTAGTAAGAACTGCATTGTAGATATCTGAAAGAGTAGATCCTCCTAGTAAGAATTCTATTGCAGATATCCAGAATGTTGCTTTTAGATATCCAGAATGCAGTTACGGATATCCGAAACTAAAAGCCCAATACACATGAATGGGAAAAGTGACGTCATTCTTCCTAGGAAGAATGACGTTTCGGATATCTCAAATGACAGTTCCTCCTAGGAGGAATTTCATTATGGATATCCGAAACGTTAGTTTTGACTAGGAAGAACTGAATTATAGATATCCAGTCTAGCTAGTTCCTCCTAGGAGGAATCATTATGGATATCTGAAACGTTAGTTTTGACTAGGAAGAACTGAATTATAGATATCCAGTCTAGCTATTAAATGTTAAAACGGCTTGTCATACAATTTCTACTAGTAAGAATGTAGTTATAGATATCTGTAATAAGGATTTTGACTAGTCAAAATGCAGTTTTGACTAGTCTAAATGTAATTACAGATATCTGCAATTACTTTATGACTAGTAAGAATACAGTTTTAACTAGGAGAAATTCTATTTGCGATATCACAAATATAATTCTAGATAGTCAATGGACACTTTTTATATTAAAATGGCGTAATATCTACCTGTCACCAGATATCTGTAATTGCATTGTTCCTAGTCATAATACTAATTGCAGATATCTGAAATTCCATTTGTACTAGTAATAATATGAATTGTGGATATCCATAATTTCATTTGTCCTAGTCAATATGTATTTATGGACATACCAAATGTAATTACGGAGGTCTGGAATGTTTTTTTAATTTCGGATATCTAAAATGGTAGTTTGGCCTAGTAAAAACTGCATTGTAGATATCTGAAAGAGTAGATCCTCCTAGTAAGAATTCTATTGCAGATATCCAGAATGTTGGTTTTAGATATCCAGAATGCAGTTACGGATATCCGAAACTCAAAGCCCAATACACATGAATGGGAAAAGTGACGTCATTCCTCCTAGGAAGAATGACGTTTCGGATATCTCAAATGACAGTTCCTCCTAGGAGGAATTTCATTATGGATATCCGAAACGTTAGTTTTGACTAGGAAGAACTGATTTATAGATATCTGTTATACATATCCAGTCTAGTTATTAAATGTTAAAACGGCTACTTATATTTTTTTTACAGATTTTAAGATATCTGACATAGAATTTTGACCAGGAGAAATTAAATTATAGATATCTTGAAATACAATTTCTACTAGTAAGAATGTCAATATGGATATCTTTAATTACATTTATGACTAGTGAGAATACAGTTTTGACTAGGAGAAACGTGTTTTTGGCTATCTAAAACATATATTACAGATAGGAGCATGGTTCGATTAAATGTTAAAACGGCTTGCCATACAAGAAAGCCATTGCCTTGTTTCCATTGGGGTCCTTTGTACTCAATTCATAGTGACATTAAATGACAGACAGATATACACTACTCTGCAGAACATCATCTAAGCTATTTAAAAAATAGGAGAAAAATCTGACAATGAAATTCTTTCTTAATCACTTTATTTTTGGTGAATGTTCACCTAGTGCAGTGTTTCTCCCAGTCCTTCCTTAAGGGGGTTCCAGGGGGTCAGTTAGGAACCAAATGGATGAATGGATGAATGGATGAACAGGGGTCTTCAACAGGGGGTCCGGGACCCCTAGGGGGTCCTCAGAGTTACTACAGGGTGTCCGCTAAATATCCCTTTTCTGAGGAGAACTTGACGCCTCGCAGCGCGAGGCGTTGTGAGCTTGTAGATCTGCTATTTTTGGCAAAGAGGCGTAGAGGGAAAAAAGAGCAGACCAAGAGAACAAAAAAAGTTAATCTGAAACACAATTTTATACAATATAGAAGAGGGGGTCCCTGCTTAATCTCTCTCTCAGCTAGGGGGTCCTTGGCCTGAAAACTTTGACGGCCCCTGCCCTACGGAACCTCTCCCTCCGCTGTATAGCTCCGAGATGAGCTATATAGCGGAGGGAGAGGTTCCGATTGGAGCTATTATACACATTGATTCTTGAATAGGCCTTTGGCATTAGGCATTGTACTACATTGACTGAGGGTGTATGAAACGAAAGACTGCCAGCCAGGTAGCCTACTTATAACAAGGCGTTAATAAAGTGACCAACATGGCAGAGGAGTATTCTCATTGGGGCCAACGAGGCCATGGCCCGGTCTGTAAAACCCCCAGGGGGAAAAAATCAACATAACAACATTAGCAGCGGCTCACCCTTTAAGTCGCCTTTGTTTTCAAATGGGGCTCATTTGCATTCGGCCGAATTGTTAATGAGTGGCCATTAGGAAACCAGTTTCGCCGTCAAACTGGTTCTCCATTGCGCAGAGACAAGCACCTCTCCATTCAGAAATGCAATAGAAGAAGAACCGTCGTCCTGAAACACCCTGCCCCGCATCTAAACCGGCGGCCTCGGTCTGCGAAAGAAAATGGGGCAGTGTGTTTGGGACGAGCGTTCCATTTTCCACCCGGAATGGCTCGGTAATTCTCAATAGACTTATCAGCCGTTGTTGTGCTTACCCCCCCCCCAGATTTAAGAATCTGTCCCGGTCAACGTCAGAACCATAGGCCAGTGCAACATGGATGGAACTCTCTCTTTGTTCTCTGCTCTGCAATGCAGGGGTTAACGAGTATATCATTTGCACTATATTAGCGATACTGGTGAGTGGTGACAGGATAAAAGTGTTGTCTCTTGACAATTTGTTGATCTGTGAGCCCAGGCCACCTGCAATTTACAGAGAATACAGGATAGGTGGGCACTAGGGACATCTGGGCACCCTGATGTAAAATTGGCTATTTTGTCGAAAAAAAAAAAAAAATGAAATTAAAAAATGGTCCTAAGTAATGTAGATATGCACGTTATCTCAAACGTCCTTCCTTCGAATTCTTGTTTATGTCCATAAATGATATCGGTACTGGTTTTGTAGAAATTTTATAAATATTAGAGCTCATGTATACCTTATTTTACTTACAAACGTTTTCCAATTTAATGTTTTCTGGTACATATGGTAAGTTATCACTTAGCCTACATATAGTCTTCATCCTTGGTATGAAAACAATGGTGCGTGAATGAAGTATAATTGAAAACGATTTGTTTAGTGACATTTTTTAGCAGCGTAACAAAGCATTAGCAAAATTTTTAACATATTCGGTTTAATAACTCACACCCTGTTAATGAATTAAAAAACTTTGTTTATGATAGCAGACGTGTGTACAGTAGGTCCTTTGCTTGAAAATATTACATGTAGGTAAAAAAAATGGATGATTAAAAGAATGAAAAGAGAGAAAACTGTACAATAAGCCTCGCCCCCCCTTTAAATTACGTAGTTATGGATATCTAAAATGACGTAGTTTTGGATATCTAAAATGGTAGTTTGTCCTAGTAAGAACTGCATTGTAGATATCTGAAAGAGTAGATCCTCCTAGTAAGAATTCTATTGCAGATATCCAGAATGTTGCTTTTAGATATCCAGAATGCAGTTACGGATATCCGAAACTCAAAGCCCAATACACATGAATGGGAAAAGTGACGTCATTCCTCCTAGGAAGAATGACGTTTCGGATATCTCAAATGACAGTTCCTCCTAGGAGGAATGTCATTATGGATATCTGAAACGTTAGTTTTGACTAGGAAGAACTGAATTATAGATATCCAGTCTAGCTAGTTCCTCCTAGGAGGAATGTCGTTATGGATATCTGAAACGTTAGTTTTGACTAGGAAGAACTGAATTATAGATATCCAGTCTAGCTAGTTCCTCCTAGGAGGAATCGTTATGGATATCTGAAACGTTAGTTTTGACTAGGAAGAACTGAATTATAGATATCCGGTCTAGCTAGTAAATGTTAAAACGGCCCCCCCTTTAAATTACATAGTTATGGATATCTAAAATGACGTAGTTTTGGATATCTAAAATGGTAGTTTGTCCTAGTAAGAACTGCATTGTAGATATCTGAAAGAGTAGATCCTCCTAGTAAGAATTCTATTGCAGATATCCAGAATGTTGCTTTTAGATATCCAGAATGCAGTTACGGATATCCGAAACTCAAAGCCCAATACACATGAATGGGAAAAGTGACGTCATTCCTCCTAGGAAGAATGACGTTTCGGATATCTCAAATGACAGTTCCTCCTGGGAGGAATTTCATTATGGATATCCGAAACGTTAGTTTTGACTAGGAAGAACTGAATTATAGATATCCAGTCTAGCTAGTTCCTCCTAGGGGGAATCGTTATGGATATCTGAAATGTTAGTTTTGACTAGGAAGAACTGAATTATAGATATCCAGTCTAGCTAGTAAATGTTAAAACGGCCCCCCCTTTAAATTACATAGTTATGGATATCTAAAATGACGTAGTTTTGGATATCTAAAATGGTAGTTTGTCCCAGTAAGAACTGCATTGTAGATATCTGAAAGAGTAGATCCTCCTAGTAAGAATTCTATTGCAGATATCCAGAATGTTGCTTTTAGATATCCAGAATGCAGTTACGGATATCCGAAACTAAAAGCCCAATACACATGAATGGGAAAAGTGACGTCATTCTTCCTAGGAAGAATGACGTTTCGGATATCTCAAATGACAGTTCCTCCTAGGAGGAATTTCATTATGGATATCCGAAACGTTAGTTTTGACTAGGAAGAACTGAATTATAGATATCCAGTCTAGCTAGTTCCTCCTAGGAGGAATCATTATGGATATCTGAAACGTTAGTTTTGACTAGGAAGAACTGAATTATAGATATCCAGTCTAGCTATTAAATGTTAAAACGGCTTGCCATACAATTTCTACTAGTAAGAATGTAGTTATAGATATCTGTAATAAGGATTTTGACTAGTCAAAATGCAGTTTTTTTACTAGTCTAAATGTAATTACAGATATCTGCAATTACTTTATGACTAGTAAGAATACAGTTTTAACTAGGAGAAATTCTATTTGCGATATCACAAATATAATTCTAGATAGTCAATGGACACTTTTTATATTAAAATGGCGTAATATCTACCTGTCACCAGATATCTGTAATTGCATTGTTCCTAGTCATAATACTAATTGCAGATATTTGAAATTCCATTTGTACTAGTAATAATATGAATTGTGGATATCCATAATTTCATTTGTCCTAGTCAATATGTATTTATGGACATACCAAATGTAATTACGGAGGTCTGGAATGTTTTTTAATTTCGGATATCTAAAATGGTAGTTTGGCCTAGTAAAAACGGCATTGTAGATATCTGAAAGAGTAGATCCTCCTAGTAAGAATTCTATTGCAGATATCCAGAATGTTGGTTTTAGATATCCAGAATGCAGTTACGGATATCCGAAACTCAAAGCCCAATACACATGAATGGGAAAAGTGACGTCATTCCTCCTAGGAAGAATGACGTTTCGGATATCTCAAATGACAGTTCCTCCTAGGAGGAATTTCATTATGGATATCCGAAACGTTAGTTTTGACTAGGAAGAACTGATTTATAGATATCTGTTATACATATCCAGTCTAGTTATTAAATGTTAAAACGGCTACTTATATTTTTTTTACAGATTTTAAGATATCTGACATAGAATTTTGACCAGGAGAAATTAAATTATAGATATCTTGAAATACAATTTCTACTAGTAAGAATGTCAATATGGATATCTTTAATTACATTTATGACTAGTGAGAATACAGTTTTGACTAGGAGAAACGTGTTTTTGGCTATCTAAAACATATATTACAGATAGGAGCATGGTTCGATTAAATGTTAAAACGGCTTGCCATACAAGAAAGCCATTGCCTTGTTTCCATTGGGGTCCTTTGTACTCAATTCATAGTGACATTAAATGACAGACAGATATACACTACTCTGCAGAACATCATCTAAGCTATTTAAAAAATAGGAGAAAAATCTGACAATGAAATTCTTTCTTAATCACTTTATTTTTGGTGAATGTTCACCTAGTGCAGTGTTTCTCCCAGTCCTTCCTTAAGGGGGTTCCAGGGGGTCAGTTAGGAACCAAATGGATGAATGGATGAATGGATGAACAGGGGTCTTCAACAGGGGGTCCGGGACCCCTAGGGGGTCCTCAGAGTTACTACAGGGGGTCCGCTAAATATCCCTTTTCTGAGGAGAACTTGACGCCTCGCAGCGCGAGGCGTTGTGAGCTTGTAGATCTGCTATTTTTGGCAAAGAGGCGTAGAGGGAAAAAAGAGCAGACCAAGAGAACAAAAAAAGTTAATCTGAAACACAATTTTATACAATATAGAAGAGGGGGTCCCTGCTTAATCTCTCTCTCAGCTAGGGGGTCCTTGGCCTGAAAACGTTGACGGCCCCTGCCCTACGGGGGAGGCATGCGTTAATCCGACAGACCTTTTCTCCGACTATGTGGCATCCGCGTGCGGTTAGGGTTAGGGTGCGGGTTTGGTTCGGGTTTACTGTTTAATGTCGGAGCACTGCGCTGTCGGAGGAATGCGCTGTCGGTATTGTACCCGCCCTACGGAACCTCTCCCTCCGCTGTATAGCTCCGAGATGAGCTATATAGCGGAGGGAGAGGTTCCGTTTGGATTTATTATACACATTGATTCTTGAATAGGCCTTTGGCATTAGGCATTGTACTACATTGACTAGAGGGTGTATGAAACAAAAGACTGCCAGCCAGGTAGCCTACTTATAACAAGGCGTTAATAAAGTGACCAACATGGCAGAGGAGTATTCTCATTGGGGCCAACGAGGCCATGGCCCGGTCTGTAAAACCCCCAGGGGGAAAAAATCAACATAACAACATTAGCAGCGGCTCACCCTTTAAGTCGCCTTTGTTTTCAAATGGGGCTCATTTGCATTCGGCCGAATTGTTAATGAGTGGCCATTAGGAAACCAGTTTCGCCGTCAAACTGGTTCTCCATTGCGCAGAGACAAGCACCTCTCCATTCAGAAATGCAATAGAAGAAGAACCGTCGTCCTGAAACACCCTGCCCCGCATCTAAACCGGCGGCCTCGGCCTGCGAAAGAAAATGGGGCAGTGTGTTTGGGACGAGCGTTCCATTTTCCACCCGGAATGGCTCGGTAATTCTCAATAGACTTATCAGCCGTTGTTGTGCTTACCCCCCCCCCCCCCCCCCAGATTTAAGAATCTGTCCCGGTCAACGTCAGAACCATAGGCCAGTGCAACATGGATGGAACTCTCTCTTTGTTCTCTGCTCTGCAATGCAGGGGTTAACGAGTATATCATTTGCACTATATTAGCCATACTGGTGAGTGGTGACAGGATAAAAGTGTTGTCTCTTGACACTTTGTTGATCTGTGAGCCCAGGCCACCTGCAATTTACAGAGAATACAGGATAGGTGGGCACTAGGGACATCTGGGCACCCTGATGTAAAATTGGCTATTTTGTCGAAAATTTAAAAAAAATGAAATTAAAAAATGGTCCTAAGTAATGTAGATATGCACGTTATCTCAAACGTCCTTCCTTAGAATTCTTGTTTATGTCCATAAATGATATCGGTACTGGTTTTGTAGAAATTTTATAAATATTAGAGCTCATGTATACCTTATTTTACTTACAAACGTTTTCCAATTTAATGTTTTCTGGTACATATGGTAAGTTATCACTTAGCCTACATATAGTCTTCATCCTTGGTATGAAAACAATGGTGCGTGAATGAAGTATAATTGAAAACGATTTGTTTAGTGACGTTTTTTAGCAGCGTAACAAAGCATTAGAATTGTATCTCAAGAATTAACATTTTTAACATATTCGGTTTAATAACTCACACCCTGTTAATGAATTAAAAAACTTTGTTTATGATAGCAGACGTGTGTACAGTAGGTCCTTTGCTTGAAAATATTACATGTAGGTAAAAAAAATGGATGATTAAAAGAATGAAAAGAGAGAAAACTGTACAATAAGCCTCGCCCCCCCTTTAAATTACGTAGTTATGGATATCTAAAATGACGTAGTTTTGGATATCTAAAATGGTAGTTTGTCCTAGTAAGAACTGCATTGTAGATATCTGAAAGAGTAGATCCTCCTAGTAAGAATTCTATTGCAGATATCCAGAATGTTGCTTTTAGATATCCAGAATGCAGTTACGGATATCCGAAACTCAAAGCCCAATACACATGAATGGGAAAAGTGACGTCATTCCTCCTAGGAAGAATGACGTTTCGGATATCTCAAATGACAGTTCCTCCTAGGAGGAATGTCATTATGGATATCTGAAACGTTAGTTTTGACTAGGAAGAACTGAATTATAGATATCCAGTCTAGCTAGTTCCTCCTAGGAGGAATGTCGTTATGGATATCTGAAACGTTAGTTTTGACTAGGAAGAACTGAATTATAGATATCCAGTCTAGCTAGTTCCTCCTAGGAGGAATCGTTATGGATATCTGAAACGTTAGTTTTGACTAGGAAGAACTGAATTATAGATATCCAGTCTAGCTAGTTCCTCCTAGGAGGAATCGTTATGGATATCTGAAACGTTAGTTTTGACTAGGAAGAACTGAATTATAGATATCCGGTCTAGCTAGTAAATGTTAAAACGGCCCCCCCTTTAAATTACATAGTTATGGATATCTAAAATGACGTAGTTTTGGATATCTAAAATGGTAGTTTGTCCTAGTAAGAACTGCATTGTAGATATCTGAAAGAGTAGATCCTCCTAGTAAGAATTCTATTGCAGATATCCAGAATGTTGCTTTTAGATATCCAGAATGCAGTTACGGATATCCGAAACTCAAAGCCCAATACACATGAATGGGAAAAGTGACGTCATTCCTCCTAGGAAGAATGACGTTTCGGATATCTCAAATGACAGTTCCTCCTGGGAGGAATTTCATTATGGATATCCGAAACGTTAGTTTTGACTAGGAAGAACTGAATTATAGATATCCAGTCTAGCTAGTTCCTCCTAGGAGGAATCGTTATGGATATCTGACATGTTAGTTTTGACTAGGAAGAACTGAATTATAGATATCCAGTCTAGCTAGTATATGTTAAAACGGCCCCCCCTTTAAATTACATAGTTATGGATATCTAAAATGACGTAGTTTTGGATATCTAAAATGGTAGTTTGTCCTAGAAAGAACTGCATTGTAGATATCTGAAAGAGTAGATCCTCCTAGTAAGAATTCTATTGCAGATATCCAGAATGTTGCTTTTAGATATCCAGAATGCAGTTACGGATATCCGAAACTAAAAGCCCAATACACATGAATGGGAAAAGTGACGTCATTCCTCCTAGGAAGAATGACGTTTCGGATATCTCAAATGACAGTTCCTCCTAGGAGGAATTTCATTATGGATATCCGAAACGTTAGTTTTGACTAGGAAGAACTGAATTATAGATATCCAGTCTAGGTAGTTCCTCCTAGGAGGAATCATTATGGATATCTGAAACGTTAGTTTTGACTAGGAAGAACTGAATTATAGATATCCAGTCTAGCTATTAAATGTTAAAACGGCTTGCCATACAATTTCTACTAGTAAGAATGTAGTTATAGATATCTGTAATAAGGATTTTGACTAGTCAAAATGCAGTTTTGACTAGTCTAAATGTAATTACAGATATCTGCAATTACTTTATGACTAGTAAGAATACAGTTTTAACTAGGAGAAATTCTATTTGCGATATCACAAATATAATTCTAGATAGTCAATGGACACTTTTTATATTAAAATGGCGTAATATCTACCTGTCACCAGATATCTGTAATTGCATTGTTCCTAGTCATAATACTAATTGCAGATATCTGAAATTCCATTTGTACTAGTAATAATATGAATTGTGGATATCCATAATTTCATTTGTCCTAGTCAATATGTATTTATGGACATACCAAATGTAATTACGGAGGTCTGGAATGTTTTTTTAATTTCGGATATCTAAAATGGTAGTTTGGCCTAGTAAAAACTGCATTGTAGATATCTGAAAGAGTAGATCCTCCTAGTAAGAATTCTATTGCAGATATCCAGAATGTTGGTTTTAGATATCCAGAATGCAGTTACGGATATCCGAAACTCAAAGCCCAATACACATGAATGGGAAAAGTGACGTCATTCCTCCTAGGAAGAATGACGTTTCGGATATCTCAAATGACAGTTCCTCCTAGGAGGAATTTCATTATGGATATCCGAAACGTTAGTTTTGACTAGGAAGAACTGATTTATAGATATCTGTTATACATATCCAGTCTAGTTATTAAATGTTAAAACGGCTACTTATATTTTTTTTACAGATTTTAAGATATCTGACATAGAATTTTGACCAGGAGAAATTAAATTATAGATATCTTGAAATACAATTTCTACTAGTAAGAATGTCAATATGGATATCTTTAATTACATTTATGACTAGTGAGAATACAGTTTTGACTAGGAGAAACGTGTTTTTGGCTATCTAAAACATATATTACAGATAGGAGCATGGTTCGATTAAATGTTAAAACGGCTTGCCATACAAGAAAGCCATTGCCTTGTTTCCATTGGGGTCCTTTGTACTCAATTCATAGTGACATTAAATGACAGACAGATATACACTACTCTGCAGAACATCATCTAAGCTATTTAAAAAATAGGAGAAAAATCTGACAATGAAATTCTTTCTTAATCACTTTATTTTTGGTGAATGTTCACCTAGTGCAGTGTTTCTCCCAGTCCTTCCTTAAGGGGGTTCCAGGGGGTCAGTTAGGAACCAAATGGATGAATGGATGAATGGATGAACAGGGGTCTTCAACAGGGGGTCCGGGACCCCTAGGGGGTCCTCAGAGTTACTACAGGGTGTCCGCTAAATATCCCTTTTCTGAGGAGAACTTGACGCCTCGCAGCGCGAGGCGTTGTGAGCTTGTAGATCTGCTATTTTTGGCAAAGAGGCGTAGAGGGAAAAAAGAGCAGACCAAGAGAACAAAAAAAGTTAATCTGAAACACAATTTTATACAATATAGAAGAGGGGGTCCCTGCTTAATCTCTCTCTCAGCTAGGGGGTCCTTGGCCTGAAAACTTTGACGGCCCCTGCCCTACGGAACCTCTCCCTCCGCTGTATAGCTCCGAGATGAGCTATATAGCGGAGGGAGAGGTTCCGATTGGAGCTATTATACACATTGATTCTTGAATAGGCCTTTGGCATTAGGCATTGTACTACATTGACTGAGGGTGTATGAAACGAAAGACTGCCAGCCAGGTAGCCTACTTATAACAAGGCGTTAATAAAGTGACCAACATGGCAGAGGAGTATTCTCATTGGGGCCAACGAGGCCATGGCCCGGTCTGTAAAACCCCCAGGGGGAAAAAATCAACATAACAACATTAGCAGCGGCTCACCCTTTAAGTCGCCTTTGTTTTCAAATGGGGCTCATTTGCATTCGGCCGAATTGTTAATGAGTGGCCATTAGGAAACCAGTTTCGCCGTCAAACTGGTTCTCCATTGCGCAGAGACAAGCACCTCTCCATTCAGAAATGCAATAGAAGAAGAACCGTCGTCCTGAAACACCCTGCCCCGCATCTAAACCGGCGGCCTCGGTCTGCGAAAGAAAATGGGGCAGTGTGTTTGGGACGAGCGTTCCATTTTCCACCCGGAATGGCTCGGTAATTCTCAATAGACTTATCAGCCGTTGTTGTGCTTACCCCCCCCCAGATTTAAGAATCTGTCCCGGTCAACGTCAGAACCATAGGCCAGTGCAACATGGATGGAACTCTCTCTTTGTTCTCTGCTCTGCAATGCAGGGGTTAACGAGTATATCATTTGCACTATATTAGCGATACTGGTGAGTGGTGACAGGATAAAAGTGTTGTCTCTTGACAATTTGTTGATCTGTGAGCCCAGGCCACCTGCAATTTACAGAGAATACAGGATAGGTGGGCACTAGGGACATCTGGGCACCCTGATGTAAAATTGGCTATTTTGTCGAAAAAAAAAAAAAAAATGAAATTAAAAAATGGTCCTAAGTAATGTAGATATGCACGTTATCTCAAACGTCCTTCCTTCGAATTCTTGTTTATGTCCATAAATGATATCGGTACTGGTTTTGTAGAAATTTTATAAATATTAGAGCTCATGTATACCTTATTTTACTTACAAACGTTTTCCAATTTAATGTTTTCTGGTACATATGGTAAGTTATCACTTAGCCTACATATAGTCTTCATCCTTGGTATGAAAACAATGGTGCGTGAATGAAGTATAATTGAAAACGATTTGTTTAGTGACATTTTTTAGCAGCGTAACAAAGCATTAGCAAAATTTTTAACATATTCGGTTTAATAACTCACACCCTGTTAATGAATTAAAAAACTTTGTTTATGATAGCAGACGTGTGTACAGTAGGTCCTTTGCTTGAAAATATTACATGTAGGTAAAAAAAATGGATGATTAAAAGAATGAAAAGAGAGAAAACTGTACAATAAGCCTCGCCCCCCCTTTAAATTACGTAGTTATGGATATCTAAAATGACGTAGTTTTGGATATCTAAAATGGTAGTTTGTCCTAGAAAGAACTGCATTGTAGATATCTGAAAGAGTAGATCCTCCTAGTAAGAATTCTATTGCAGATATCCAGAATGTTGCTTTTAGATATCCAGAATGCAGTTACGGATATCCGAAACTCAAAGCCCAATACACATGAATGGGAAAAGTGACGTCATTCCTCCTAGGAAGAATGACGTTTCGGATATCTCAAATGACAGTTCCTCCTAGGAGGAATGTCATTATGGATATCTGAAACGTTAGTTTTGACTAGGAAGAACTGAATTATAGATATCCAGTCTAGCTAGTTCCTCCTAGGAGGAATGTCGTTATGGATATCTGAAACGTTAGTTTTGACTAGGAAGAACTGAATTATAGATATCCAGTCTAGCTAGTTCCTCCTAGGAGGAATCGTTATGGATATCTGAAACGTTAGTTTTGACTAGGAAGAACTGAATTATAGATATCCAGTCTAGCTAGTTCCTCCTAGGAGGAATCGTTATGGATATCTGAAACGTTAGTTTTGACTAGGAAGAACTGAATTATAGATATCCGGTGTAGCTAGTAAATGTTAAAACGGCCCCCCCTTTAAATTACATAGTTATGGATATCTAAAATGACGTAGTTTTGGATATCTAAAATGGTAGTTTGTCCTAGTAAGAACTGCATTGTAGATATCTGAAAGAGTAGATCCTCCTAGTAAGAATTCTATTGCAGATATCCAGAATGTTGCTTTTAGATATCCAGAATGCAGTTACGGATATCCGAAACTCAAAGCCCAATACACATGAATGGGAAAAGTGACGTCATTCCTCCTAGGAAGAATGACGTTTCGGATATCTCAAATGACAGTTCCTCCTGGGAGGAATTTCATTATGGATATCCGAAACGTTAGTTTTGACTAGGAAGAACTGAATTATAGATATCCAGTCTAGCTAGTTCCTCCTAGGAGGAATCGTTATGGATATCTGAAATGTTAGTTTTGACTAGGAAGAACTGAATTATAGATATCCAGTCTAGCTAGTAAATGTTAAAACGGCCCCCCCTTTAAATTACATAGTTATGGATATCTAAAATGACGTAGTTTTGGATATCTAAAATGGTAGTTTGTCCTAGTAAGAACTGCATTGTAGATATCTGAAAGAGTAGATCCTCCTAGTAAGAATTCTATTGCAGATATCCAGAATGTTGCTTTTAGATATCCAGAATGTAGTTACGGATATCCGAAACTAAAAGCCCAATACACATGAATGGGAAAAGTGACGTCATTCTTCCTAGGAAGAATGACGTTTCGGATATCTCAAATGACAGTTCCTCCTAGGAGGAATTTCATTATGGATATCCGAAACGTTAGTTTTGACTAGGAAGAACTGAATTATAGATATCCAGTCTAGCTAGTTCCTCCTAGGAGGAATCATTATGGATATCTGAAACGTTAGTTTTGACTAGGAAGAACTGAATTATAGATATCCAGTCTAGCTATTAAATGTTAAAACGGCTTGCCATACAATTTCTACTAGTAAGAATGTAGTTATAGATATCTGTAATAAGGATTTTGACTAGTCAAAATGCAGTTTTGACTAGTCTAAATGTAATTACAGATATCTGCAATTACTTTATGACTAGTAAGAATACAGTTTTAACTAGGAGAAATTCTATTTGCGATATCACAAATATAATTCTAGATAGTCAATGGACACTTTTTATATTAAAATGGCGTAATATCTACCTGTCACCAGATATCTGTAATTGCATTGTTCCTAGTCATAATACTAATTGCAGATATCTGAAATTCCATTTGTACTAGTAATAATATGAATTGTGGATATCCATAATTTCATTTGTCCTAGTCAATATGTATTTATGGACATACCAAATGTAATTACGGAGGTCTGGAATGTTTTTTTAATTTCGGATATCTAAAATGGTAGTTTGGCCTAGTAAAAACTGCATTGTAGATATCTGAAAGAGTAGATCCTCCTAGTAAGAATTCTATTGCAGATATCCAGAATGTTGGTTTTAGATATCCAGAATGCAGTTACGGATATCCGAAACTCAAAGCCCAATACACATGAATGGGAAAAGTGACGTCATTCCTCCTAGGAAGAATGACGTTTCGGATATCTCAAATGACAGTTCCTCCTAGGAGGAATTTCATTATGGATATCCGAAACGTTAGTTTTGACTAGGAAGAACTGATTTATAGATATCTGTTATACATATCCAGTCTAGTTATTAAATGTTAAAACGGCTACTTATATTTTTTTTACAGATTTTAAGATATCTGACATAGAATTTTGACCAGGAGAAATTAAATTATAGATATCTTGAAATACAATTTCTACTAGTAAGAATGTCAATATGGATATCTTTAATTACATTTATGACTAGTGAGAATACAGTTTTGACTAGGAGAAACGTGTTTTTGGCTATCTAAAACATATATTACAGATAGGAGCATGGTTCGATTAAATGTTAAAACGGCTTGCCATACAAGAAAGCCATTGCCTTGTTTCCATTGGGGTCCTTTGTACTCAATTCATAGTGACATTAAATGACAGACAGATATACACTACTCTGCAGAACATCATCTAAGCTATTTAAAAAATAGGAGAAAAATCTGACAATGAAATTCTTTCTTAATCACTTTATTTTTGGTGAATGTTCACCTAGTGCAGTGTTTCTCCCAGTCCTTCCTTAAGGGGGTTCCAGGGGGTCAGTTAGGAACCAAATGGATGAATGGATGAATGGATGAACAGGGGTCTTCAACAGGGGGTCCGGGACCCCTAGGGGGTCCTCAGAGTTACTACAGGGTGTCCGCTAAATATCCCTTTTCTGAGGAGAACTTGACGCCTCGCAGCGCGAGGCGTTGTGAGCTTGTAGATCTGCTATTTTTGGCAAAGAGGCGTAGAGGGAAAAAAGAGCAGACCAAGAGAACAAAAAAAGTTAATCTGAAACACAATTTTATACAATATAGAAGAGGGGGTCCCTGCTTAATCTCTCTCTCAGCTAGGGGGTCCTTGGCCTGAAAACTTTGACGGCCCCTGCCCTACGGAACCTCTCCCTCCGCTGTATAGCTCCGAGATGAGCTATATAGCGGAGGGAGAGGTTCCGATTGGAGCTATTATACACATTGATTCTTGAATAGGCCTTTGGCATTAGGCATTGTACTACATTGACTGAGGGTGTATGAAACGAAAGACTGCCAGCCAGGTAGCCTACTTATAACAAGGCGTTAATAAAGTGACCAACATGGCAGAGGAGTATTCTCATTGGGGCCAACGAGGCCATGGCCCGGTCTGTAAAACCCCCAGGGGGAAAAAATCAACATAACAACATTAGCAGCGGCTCACCCTTTAAGTCGCCTTTGTTTTCAAATGGGGCTCATTTGCATTCGGCCGAATTGTTAATGAGTGGCCATTAGGAAACCAGTTTCGCCGTCAAACTGGTTCTCCATTGCGCAGAGACAAGCACCTCTCCATTCAGAAATGCAATAGAAGAAGAACCGTCGTCCTGAAACACCCTGCCCCGCATCTAAACCGGCGGCCTCGGTCTGCGAAAGAAAATGGGGCAGTGTGTTTGGGACGAGCGTTCCATTTTCCACCCGGAATGGCTCGGTAATTCTCAATAGACTTATCAGCCGTTGTTGTGCTTACCCCCCCCCAGATTTAAGAATCTGTCCCGGTCAACGTCAGAACCATAGGCCAGTGCAACATGGATGGAACTCTCTCTTTGTTCTCTGCTCTGCAATGCAGGGGTTAACGAGTATATCATTTGCACTATATTAGCGATACTGGTGAGTGGTGACAGGATAAAAGTGTTGTCTCTTGACAATTTGTTGATCTGTGAGCCCAGGCCACCTGCAATTTACAGAGAATACAGGATAGGTGGGCACTAGGGACATCTGGGCACCCTGATGTAAAATTGGCTATTTTGTCGAAAAAAAAAAAAAAAATGAAATTAAAAAATGGTCCTAAGTAATGTAGATATGCACGTTATCTCAAACGTCCTTCCTTCGAATTCTTGTTTATGTCCATAAATGATATCGGTACTGGTTTTGTAGAAATTTTATAAATATTAGAGCTCATGTATACCTTATTTTACTTACAAACGTTTTCCAATTTAATGTTTTCTGGTACATATGGTAAGTTATCACTTAGCCTACATATAGTCTTCATCCTTGGTATGAAAACAATGGTGCGTGAATGAAGTATAATTGAAAACGATTTGTTTAGTGACATTTTTTAGCAGCGTAACAAAGCATTAGCAAAATTTTTAACATATTCGGTTTAATAACTCACACCCTGTTAATGAATTAAAAAACTTTGTTTATGATAGCAGACGTGTGTACAGTAGGTCCTTTGCTTGAAAATATTACATGTAGGTAAAAAAAATGGATGATTAAAAGAATGAAAAGAGAGAAAACTGTACAATAAGCCTCGCCCCCCTTTAAATTACGTAGTTATGGATATCTAAAATGACGTAGTTTTGGATATCTAAAATGGTAGTTTGTCCTAGTAAGAACTGCATTGTAGATATCTGAAAGAGTAGATCCTCCTAGTAAGAATTCTATTGCAGATATCCAGAATGTTGCTTTTAGATATCCAGAATGCAGTTACGGATATCCGAAACTCAAAGCCCAATACACATGAATGGGAAAAGTGACGTCATTCCTCCTAGGAAGAATGACGTTTCGGATATCTCAAATGACAGTTCCTCCTAGGAGGAATGTCATTATGGATATCTGAAACGTTAGTTTTGACTAGGAAGAACTGAATTATAGATATCCAGTCTAGCTAGTTCCTCCTAGGAGGAATGTCGTTATGGATATCTGAAACGTTAGTTTTGACTAGGAAGAACTGAATTATAGATATCCAGTCTAGCTAGTTCCTCCTAGGAGGAATCGTTATGGATATCTGAAACGTTAGTTTTGACTAGGAATAACTGAATTATAGATATCCAGTCTAGCTAGTTCCTCCTAGGAGGAATCGTTATGGATATCTGAAACGTTAGTTTTGACTAGGAAGAACTGAATTATAGATATCCGGTCTAGCTAGTAAATGTTAAAACGGCCCCCCCTTTAAATTACATAGTTATGGATATCTAAAATGACGTAGTTTTGGATATCTAAAATGGTAGTTTGTCCTAGTAAGAACTGCATTGTAGATATCTGAAAGAGTAGATCCTCCTAGTAAGAATTCTATTGCAGATATCCAGAATGTTGCTTTTAGATATCCAGAATGCAGTTACGGATATCCGAAACTCAAAGCCCAATACACATGAATGGGAAAAGTGACGTCATTCCTCCTAGGAAGAATGACGTTTCGGATATCTCAAATGACAGTTCCTCCTGGGAGGAATTTCATTATGGATATCCGAAACGTTAGTTTTGACTAGGAAGAACTGAATTATAGATATCCAGTCTAGCTAGTTCCTCCTAGGAGGAATCGTTATGGATATCTGAAATGTTAGTTTTGACTAGGAAGAACTGAATTATAGATATCCAGTCTAGCTAGTAAATGTTAAAACGGCCCCCCCTTTAAATTACATAGTTATGGATATCTAAAATGACGTAGTTTTGGATATCTAAAATGGTAGTTTGTCCTAGTAAGAACTGCATTGTAGATATCTGAAAGAGTAGATCCTCCTAGTAAGAATTCTATTGCAGATATCCAGAATGTTGCTTTTAGATATCCAGAATGCAGTTACGGATATCCGAAACTAAAAGCCCAATACACATGAATGGGAAAAGTGACGTCATTCTTCCTAGGAAGAATGACGTTTCGGATATCTCAAATGACAGTTCCTCCTAGGAGGAATTTCATTATGGATATCCGAAACGTTAGTTTTGACTAGGAAGAACTGAATTATAGATATCCAGTCTAGCTAGTTCCTCCTAGGAGGAATCATTATGGATATCTGAAACGTTAGTTTTGACTAGGAAGAACTGAATTATAGATATCCAGTCTAGCTATTAAATGTTAAAACGGCTTGTCATACAATTTCTACTAGTAAGAATGTAGTTATAGATATCTGTAATAAGGATTTTGACTAGTCAAAATGCAGTTTTGACTAGTCTAAATGTAATTACAGATATCTGCAATTACTTTATGACTAGTAAGAATACAGTTTTAACTAGGAGAAATTCTATTTGCGATATCACAAATATAATTCTAGATAGTCAATGGACACTTTTTATATTAAAATGGCGTAATATCTACCTGTCACCAGATATCTGTAATTGCATTGTTCCTAGTCATAATACTAATTGCAGATATCTGAAATTCCATTTGTACTAGTAATAATATGAATTGTGGATATCCATAATTTCATTTGTCCTAGTCAATATGTATTTATGGACATACCAAATGTAATTACGGAGGTCTGGAATGTTTTTTTAATTTCGGATATCTAAAATGGTAGTTTGGCCTAGTAAAAACTGCATTGTAGATATCTGAAAGAGTAGATCCTCCTAGTAAGAATTCTATTGCAGATATCCAGAATGTTGGTTTTAGATATCCAGAATGCAGTTACGGATATCCGAAACTCAAAGCCCAATACACATGAATGGGAAAAGTGACGTCATTCCTCCTAGGAAGAATGACGTTTCGGATATCTCAAATGACAGTTCCTCCTAGGAGGAATTTCATTATGGATATCCGAAACGTTAGTTTTGACTAGGAAGAACTGATTTATAGATATCTGTTATACATATCCAGTCTAGTTATTAAATGTTAAAACGGCTACTTATATTTTTTTTACAGATTTTAAGATATCTGACATAGAATTTTGACCAGGAGAAATTAAATTATAGATATCTTGAAATACAATTTCTACTAGTAAGAATGTCAATATGGATATCTTTAATTACATTTATGACTAGTGAGAATACAGTTTTGACTAGGAGAAACGTGTTTTTGGCTATCTAAAACATATATTACAGATAGGAGCATGGTTCGATTAAATGTTAAAACGGCTTGCCATACAAGAAAGCCATTGCCTTGTTTCCATTGGGGTCCTTTGTACTCAATTCATAGTGACATTAAATGACAGACAGATATACACTACTCTGCAGAACATCATCTAAGCTATTTAAAAAATAGGAGAAAAATCTGACAATGAAATTCTTTCTTAATCACTTTATTTTTGGTGAATGTTCACCTAGTGCAGTGTTTCTCCCAGTCCTTCCTTAAGGGGGTTCCAGGGGGTCAGTTAGGAACCAAATGGATGAATGGATGAATGGATGAACAGGGGTCTTCAACAGGGGGTCCGGGACCCCTAGGGGGTCCTCAGAGTTACTACAGGGTGTCCGCTAAATATCCCTTTTCTGAGGAGAACTTGACGCCTCGCAGCGCGAGGCGTTGTGAGCTTGTAGATCTGCTATTTTTGGCAAAGAGGCGTAGAGGGAAAAAAGAGCAGACCAAGAGAACAAAAAAAGTTAATCTGAAACACAATTTTATACAATATAGAAGAGGGGGTCCCTGCTTAATCTCTCTCTCAGCTAGGGGGTCCTTGGCCTGAAAACTTTGACGGCCCCTGCCCTACGGAACCTCTCCCTCCGCTGTATAGCTCCGAGATGAGCTATATAGCGGAGGGAGAGGTTCCGATTGGAGCTATTATACACATTGATTCTTGAATAGGCCTTTGGCATTAGGCATTGTACTACATTGACTAGAGGGTGTATGAAACGAAAGACTGCCAGCCAGGTAGCCTACTTATAACAAGGCGTTAATAAAGTGACCAACATGGCAGAGGAGTATTCTCATTGGGGCCAACGAGGCCATGGCCCGGTCTGTAAAACCATCAGGGGGAAAAAATCAACATAACAACATTAGCAGCGGCTCACCCTTTAAGTCGCCTTTGTTTTCAAATGGGGCTCATTTGCATTCGGCCGAATTGTTAATGAGTGGCCATTAGGAAACCAGTTTCGCCGTCAAACTGGTTCTCCATTGCGCAGAGACAAGCACCTCTCCATTCAGAAATGCAATAGAAGAAGAACCGTCGTCCTGAAACACCCTGCCCCGCATCTAAACCGGCGGCCTCGGTCTGCGAAAGAAAATGGGGCAGTGTGTTTGGGACGAGCGTTCCATTTTCCACCCGGAATGGCTCGGTAATTCTCAATAGACTTATCAGCCGTTGTTGTGCTTACCCCCCCCCCAGATTTAAGAATCTGTCCCGGTCAACGTCAGAACCATAGGCCAGTGCAACATGGATGGAACTCTCTCTTTGTTCTCTGCTCTGCAATGCAGGGGTTAACGAGTATATCATTTGCACTATATTAGCGATACTGGTGAGTGGTGACAGGATAAAAGTGTTGTCTCTTGACAATTTGTTGATCTGTGAGCCCAGGCCACCTGCAATTTACAGAGAATACAGGATAGGTGGGCACTAGGGACATCTGGGCACCCTGATGTAAAATTGGCTATTTTGTCGAAAATTTAAAAAAAAATGAAATTAAAAAATGGTCCTAAGTAATGTAGATATGCACGTTATCTCAAACGTCCTTCCTTCGAATTCTTGTTTATGTCCATAAATGATATCGGTACTGGTTTTGTAGAAATTTTATAAATATTAGAGCTCATGTATACCTTATTTTACTTACAAACGTTTTCCAATTTAATGTTTTCTGGTACATATGGTAAGTTATCACTTAGCCTACATATAGTCTTCATCCTTGGTATGAAAACAATGGTGCGTGAATGAAGTATAATTGAAAACGATTTGTTTAGTGACATTTTTTAGCAGCGTAACAAAGCATTAGCAAAATTTTTAACATATTCGGTTTAATAACTCACACCCTGTTAATGAATTAAAAAACTTTGTTTATGATAGCAGACGTGTGTACAGTAGGTCCTTTGCTTGAAAATATTACATGTAGGTAAAAAAAATGGATGATTAAAAGAATGAAAAGAGAGAAAACTGTACAATAAGCCTCGCCCCCCCTTTAAATTACGTAGTTATGGATATCTAAAATGACGTAGTTTTGGATATCTAAAATGGTAGTTTGTCCTAGTAAGAACTGCATTGTAGATATCTGAAAGAGTAGATCCTCCTAGTAAGAATTCTATTGCAGATATCCAGAATGTTGCTTTTAGATATCCAGAATGCAGTTACGGATATCCGAAACTCAAAGCCCAATACACATGAATGGGAAAAGTGACGTCATTCCTCCTAGGAAGAATGACGTTTCGGATATCTCAAATGACAGTTCCTCCTAGGAGGAATGTCATTATGGATATCTGAAACGTTAGTTTTGACTAGGAAGAACTGAATTATAGATATCCAGTCTAGCTAGTTCCTCCTAGGAGGAATGTCGTTATGGATATCTGAAACGTTAGTTTTGACTAGGAAGAACTGAATTATAGATATCCAGTCTAGCTAGTTCCTCCTAGGAGGAATCGTTATGGATATCTGAAACGTTAGTTTTGACTAGGAAGAACTGAATTATAGATATCCAGTCTAGCTAGTTCCTCCTAGGAGGAATCGTTATGGATATCTGAAACGTTAGTTTTGACTAGGAAGAACTGAATTATAGATATCCGGTCTAGCTAGTAAATGTTAAAACGGCCCCCCCTTTAAATTACATAGTTATGGATATCTAAAATGACGTAGTTTTGGATATCTAAAATGGTAGTTTGTCCTAGTAAGAACTGCATTGTAGATATCTGAAAGAGTAGATCCTCCTAGTAAGAATTCTATTGCAGATATCCAGAATGTTGCTTTTAGATATCCAGAATGCAGTTACGGATATCCGAAACTCAAAGCCCAATACACATGAATGGGAAAAGTGACGTCATTCCTCCTAGGAAGAATGACGTTTCGGATATCTCAAATGACTGTTCCTCCTGGGAGGAATTTCATTATGGATATCCGAAACGTTAGTTTTGACTAGGAAGAACTGAATTATAGATATCCAGTCTAGCTAGTTCCTCCTAGGAGGAATCGTTATGGATATCTGAAATGTTAGTTTTGACTAGGAAGAACTGAATTATAGATATCCAGTCTAGCTAGTAAATGTTAAAACGGCCCCCCCTTTAAATTACATAGTTATGGATATCTAAAATGACGTAGTTTTGGATATCTAAAATGGTAGTTTGTCCCAGTAAGAACTGCATTGTAGATATCTGAAAGAGTAGATCCTCCTAGTAAGAATTCTATTGCAGATATCCAGAATGTTGCTTTTAGATATCCAGAATGCAGTTACGGATATCCGAAACTAAAAGCCCAATACACATGAATGGGAAAAGTGACGTCATTCTTCCTAGGAAGAATGACGTTTCGGATATCTCAAATGACAGTTCCTCCTAGGAGGAATTTCATTATGGATATCCGAAACGTTAGTTTTGACTAGGAAGAACTGAATTATAGATATCCAGTCTAGCTAGTTCCTCCTAGGAGGAATCATTATGGATATCTGAAACGTTAGTTTTGACTAGGAAGAACTGAATTATAGATATCCAGTCTAGCTATTAAATGTTAAAACGGCTTGCCATACAATTTCTACTAGTAAGAATGTAGTTATAGATATCTGTAATAAGGATTTTGACTATTCAAAATGCAGTTTTTTTACTAGTCTAAATGTAATTACAGATATCTGCAATTACTTTATGACTAGTAAGAATACAGTTTTAACTAGGAGAAATTCTATTTGCGATATCACAAATATAATTCTAGATAGTCAATGGACACTTTTTATATTAAAATGGCGTAATATCTACCTGTCACCAGATATCTGTAATTGCATTGTTCCTAGTCATAATACTAATTGCAGATATTTGAAATTCCATTTGTACTAGTAATAATATGAATTGTGGATATCCATAATTTCATTTGTCCTAGTCAATATGTATTTATGGACATACCAAATGTAATTACGGAGGTCTGGAATGTTTTTTAATTTCGGATATCTAAAATGGTAGTTTGGCCTAGTAAAAACGGCATTGTAGATATCTGAAAGAGTAGATCCTCCTAGTAAGAATTCTATTGCAGATATCCAGAATGTTGGTTTTAGATATCCAGAATGCAGTTACGGATATCCGAAACTCAAAGCCCAATACACATGAATGGGAAAAGTGACGTCATTCCTCCTAGGAAGAATGACGTTTCGGATATCTCAAATGACAGTTCCTCCTAGGAGGAATTTCATTATGGATATCCGAAACGTTAGTTTTGACTAGGAAGAACTGATTTATAGATATCTGTTATACATATCCAGTCTAGTTATTAAATGTTAAAACGGCTACTTATATTTTTTTTACAGATTTTAAGATATCTGACATAGAATTTTGACCAGGAGAAATTAAATTATAGATATCTTGAAATACAATTTCTACTAGTAAGAATGTCAATATGGATATCTTTAATTACATTTATGACTAGTGAGAATACAGTTTTGACTAGGAGAAACGTGTTTTTGGCTATCTAAAACATATATTACAGATAGGAGCATGGTTCGATTAAATGTTAAAACGGCTTGCCATACAAGAAAGCCATTGCCTTGTTTCCATTGGGGTCCTTTGTACTCAATTCATAGTGACATTAAATGACAGACAGATATACACTACTCTGCAGAACATCATCTAAGCTATTTAAAAAATAGGAGAAAAATCTGACAATGAAATTCTTTCTTAATCACTTTATTTTTGGTGAATGTTCACCTAGTGCAGTGTTTCTCCCAGTCCTTCCTTAAGGGGGTTCCAGGGGGTCAGTTAGGAACCAAATGGATGAATGGATGAATGGATGAACAGGGGTCTTCAACAGGGGGTCCGGGACCCCTAGGGGGTCCTCAGAGTTACTACAGGGGGTCCGCTAAATATCCCTTTTCTGAGGAGAACTTGACGCCTCGCAGCGCGAGGCGTTGTGAGCTTGTAGATCTGCTATTTTTGGCAAAGAGGCGTAGAGGGAAAAAAGAGCAGACCAAGAGAACAAAAAAAGTTAATCTGAAACACAATTTTATACAATATAGAAGAGGGGGTCCCTGCTTAATCTCTCTCTCAGCTAGGGGGTCCTTGGCCTGAAAACGTTGACGGCCCCTGCCCTACGGGGGAGGCATGCGTTAATCCGACAGACCTTTTCTCCGACTATGTGGCATCCGCGTGCGGTTAGGGTTAGGGTGCGGGTTTGGTTCGGGTTTACTGTTTAATGTCGGAGCACTGCGCTGTCGGAGGAATGCGCTGTCGGTATTGTACCCGCCCTACGGAACCTCTCCCTCCGCTGTATAGCTCCGAGATGAGCTATATAGCGGAGGGAGAGGTTCCGTTTGGATTTATTATACACATTGATTCTTGAATAGGCCTTTGGCATTAGGCATTGTACTACATTGACTAGAGGGTGTATGAAACAAAAGACTGCCAGCCAGGTAGCCTACTTATAACAAGGCGTTAATAAAGTGACCAACATGGCAGAGGAGTATTCTCATTGGGGCCAACGAGGCCATGGCCCGGTCTGTAAAACCCCCAGGGGGAAAAAATCAACATAACAACATTAGCAGCGGCTCACCCTTTAAGTCGCCTTTGTTTTCAAATGGGGCTCATTTGCATTCGGCCGAATTGTTAATGAGTGGCCATTAGGAAACCAGTTTCGCCGTCAAACTGGTTCTCCATTGCGCAGAGACAAGCACCTCTCCATTCAGAAATGCAATAGAAGAAGAACCGTCGTCCTGAAACACCCTGCCCCGCATCTAAACCGGCGGCCTCGGCCTGCGAAAGAAAATGGGGCAGTGTGTTTGGGACGAGCGTTCCATTTTCCACCCGGAATGGCTCGGTAATTCTCAATAGACTTATCAGCCGTTGTTGTGCTTACCCCCCCCCCCCCCCCCCCCCAGATTTAAGAATCTGTCCCGGTCAACGTCAGAACCATAGGCCAGTGCAACATGGATGGAACTCTCTCTTTGTTCTCTGCTCTGCAATGCAGGGGTTAACGAGTATATCATTTGCACTATATTAGCCATACTGGTGAGTGGTGACAGGATAAAAGTGTTGTCTCTTGACACTTTGTTGATCTGTGAGCCCAGGCCACCTGCAATTTACAGAGAATACAGGATAGGTGGGCACTAGGGACATCTGGGCACCCTGATGTAAAATTGGCTATTTTGTCGAAAATTTAAAAAAAATGAAATTAAAAAATGGTCCTAAGTAATGTAGATATGCACGTTATCTCAAACGTCCTTCCTTCGAATTCTTGTTTATGTCCATAAATGATATCGGTACTGGTTTTGTAGAAATTTTATAAATATTAGAGCTCATGTATACCTTATTTTACTTACAAACGTTTTCCAATTTAATGTTTTCTGGTACATATGGTAAGTTATCACTTAGCCTACATATAGTCTTCATCCTTGGTATGAAAACAATGGTGCGTGAATGAAGTATAATTGAAAACGATTTGTTTAGTGACGTTTTTTAGCAGCGTAACAAAGCATTAGAATTGTATCTCAAGAATTAACATTTTTAACATATTCGGTTTAATAACTCACACCCTGTTAATGAATTAAAAAACTTTGTTTATGATAGCAGACGTGTGTACAGTAGGTCCTTTGCTTGAAAATATTACATGTAGGTAAAAAAAATGGATGATTAAAAGAATGAAAAGAGAGAAAACTGTACAATAAGCCTCGCCCCCCCTTTAAATTACGTAGTTATGGATATCTAAAATGACGTAGTTTTGGATATCTAAAATGGTAGTTTGTCCTAGTAAGAACTGCATTGTAGATATCTGAAAGAGTAGATCCTCCTAGTAAGAATTCTATTGCAGATATCCAGAATGTTGCTTTTAGATATCCAGAATGCAGTTACGGATATCCGAAACTCAAAGCCCAATACACATGAATGGGAAAAGTGACGTCATTCCTCCTAGGAAGAATGACGTTTCGGATATCTCAAATGACAGTTCCTCCTGGGAGGAATTTCATTATGGATATCCGAAACGTTAGTTTTGACTAGGAAGAACTGAATTATAGATATCCAGTCTAGCTAGTTCCTCCTAGGAGGAATCGTTATGGATATCTGAAATGTTAGTTTTGACTAGGAAGAACTGAATTATAGATATCCAGTCTAGCTAGTAAATGTTAAAACGGCCCCCCCTTTAAATTACATAGTTATGGATATCTAAAATGACGTAGTTTTGGATATCTAAAATGGTAGTTTGTCCTAGAAAGAACTGCATTGTAGATATCTGAAAGAGTAGATCCTCCTAGTAAGAATACTATTGCAGATATCCAGAATGTTGCTTTTAGATATCCAGAATGCAGTTACGGATATCCGAAACTAAAAGCCCAATACACATGAATGGGAAAAGTGACGTCATTCTTCCTAGGAAGAATGACGTTTCGGATATCTCAAATGACAGTTCCTCCTAGGAGGAATTTCATTATGGATATCCGAAACGTTAGTTTTGACTAGGAAGAACTGAATTATAGATATCCAGTCTAGCTAGTTCCTCCTAGGAGGAATCATTATGGATATCTGAAACGTTAGTTTTGACTAGGAAGAACTGAATTATAGATATCCAGTCTAGCTATTAAATGTTAAAACGGCTTGCCATACAATTTCTACTAGTAAGAATGTAGTTATAGATATCTGTAATAAGGATTTTGACTAGTCAAAATGCAGTTTTGACTAGTCTAAATGTAATTACAGATATCTGCAATTACTTTATGACTAGTAAGAATACAGTTTTAACTAGGAGAAATTCTATTTGCGATATCACAAATATAATTCTAGATAGTCAATGGACACTTTTTATATTAAAATGGCGTAATATCTACCTGTCACCAGATATCTGTAATTGCATTGTTCCTAGTCATAATACTAATTGCAGATATCTGAAATTCCATTTGTACTAGTAATAATATGAATTGTGGATATCCATAATTTCATTTGTCCTAGTCAATATGTATTTATGGACATACCAAATGTAATTACGGAGGTCTGGAATGTTTTTTTAATTTCGGATATCTAAAATGGTAGTTTGGCCTAGTAAAAACTGCATTGTAGATATCTGAAAGAGTAGATCCTCCTAGTAAGAATTCTATTGCAGATATCCAGAATGTTGGTTTTAGATATCCAGAATGCAGTTACGGATATCCGAAACTCAAAGCCCAATACACATGAATGGGAAAAGTGACGTCATTCCTCCTAGGAAGAATGACGTTTCGGATATCTCAAATGACAGTTCCTCCTAGGAGGAATTTCATTATGGATATCCGAAACGTTAGTTTTAAAGAACTGATTTATAGATATCTGTTATACATATCCAGTCTAGTTATTAAATGTTAAAACGGCTACTTATATTTTTTTTTACAGATTTTAAGATATCTGACATAGAATTTTGACCAGGAGAAATTAAATTATAGATATCTTGAAATACAATTTCTACTAGTAAGAATGTCAATATGGATATCTTTAATTACATTTATGACTAGTGAGAATACAGTTTTGACTAGGAGAAACGTGTTTTTGGCTATCTAAAACATATATTACAGATAGGAGCATGGTTCGATTAAATGTTAAAACGGCTTGCCATACAAGAAAGCCATTGCCTTGTTTCCATTGGGGTCCTTTGTACTCAATTCATAGTGACATTAAATGACAGACAGATATACACTACTCTGCAGAACATCATCTAAGCTATTTAAAAAATAGGAGAAAAATCTGACAATGAAAATCTTTCTTAATCACTTTATTTTTGGTGAATGTTCACCTAGTGCAGTGTTTCTCCCAGTCCTTCCTTAAGGGGGTTCCAGGGGGTCAGTTAGGAACCAAATGGATGAATGGATGAATGGATGAACAGGGGTCTTCAACAGGGGGTCCGGGACCCCTAGGGGGTCCTCAGAGTTACTACAGGGTGTCCGCTAAATATCCCTTTTCTGAGGAGAACTTGACGCCTCGCAGCGCGAGGCGTTGTGAGCTTGTAGATCTGCTATTTTTGGCAAAGAGGCGTAGAGGGAAAAAAGAGCAGACCAAGAGAACAAAAAAAGTTAATCTGAAACACAATTTTATACAATATAGAAGAGGGGGTCCCTGCTTAATCTCTCTCTCAGCTAGGGGGTCCTTGGCCTGAAAACTTTGACGGCCCCTGCCCTACGGAACCTCTCCCTCCGCTGTATAGCTCCGAGATGAGCTATATAGCGGAGGGAGAGGTTCCGATTGGAGCTATTATACACATTGATTCTTGAATAGGCCTTTGGCATTAGGCATTGTACTACATTGACTAGAGGGTGTATGAAACGAAAGACTGCCATTCAGGTAGCCTACTTATAACAAGGCGTTAATAAAGTGACCAACATGGCAGAGGAGTATTCTCATTGGGGCCAACGAGGCCATGGCCCGGTCTGTAAAACCCCCAGGGGGAAAAAATCAACATAACAACATTAGCAGCGGCTCACCCTTTAAGTCGCCTTTGTTTTCAAATGGGGCTCATTTGCATTCGGCCGAATTGTTAATGAGTGGCCATTAGGAAACCAGTTTCGCCGTCAAACTGGTTCTCCATTGCGCAGAGACAAGCACCTCTCCATTCAGAAATGCAATAGAAGAAGAACCGTCGTCCTGAAACACCCTGCCCCGCATCTAAACCGGCGGCCTCGGTCTGCGAAAGAAAATGGGGCAGTGTGTTTGGGACGAGCGTTCCATTTTCCACCCGGAATGGCTCGGTAATTCTCAATAGACTTATCAGCCGTTGTTGTGCTTACCCCCCCCCCAGATTTAAGAATCTGTCCCGGTCAACGTCAGAACCATAGGCCAGTGCAACATGGATGGAACTCTCTCTTTGTTCTCTGCTCTGCAATGCAGGGGTTAACGAGTATATCATTTGCACTATATTAGCGATACTGGTGAGTGGTGACAGGATAAAAGTGTTGTCTCTTGACAATTTGTTGATCTGTGAGCCCAGGCCACCTGCAATTTACAGAGAATACAGGATAGGTGGGCACTAGGGACATCTGGGCACCCTGATGTAAAATTGGCTATTTTGTCGAAAATTTTAAAAAAAATGAAATTAAAAAATGGTCCTAAGTAATGTAGATATGCACGTTATCTCAAACGTCCTTCCTTCGAATTCTTGTTTATGTCCATAAATGATATCGGTACTGGTTTTGTAGAAATTTTATAAATATTAGAGCTCATGTATACCTTATTTTACTTACAAACGTTTTCCAATTTAATGTTTTCTGGTACATATGGTAAGTTATCACTTAGCCTACATATAGTCTTCATCCTTGGTATGAAAACAATGGTGCGTGAATGAAGTATAATTGAAAACGATTTGTTTAGTGACATTTTTTAGCAGCGTAACAAAGCATTAGCAAAATTTTTAACATATTCGGTTTAATAACTCACACCCTGTTAATGAATTAAAAAACTTTGTTTATGATAGCAGACGTGTGTACAGTAGGTCCTTTGCTTGAAAATATTACATGTAGGTAAAAACAATGGATGATTAAAAGAATGAAAAGAGAGAAAACTGTACAATAAGCCTCGCCCCCCCTTTAAATTACGTAGTTATGGATATCTAAAATGACGTAGTTTTGGATATCTAAAATGGTAGTTTGTCCTAGTAAGAACTGCATTGTAGATATCTGAAAGAGTAGATCCTCCTAGTAAGAATTCTATTGCAGATATCCAGAATGTTGCTTTTAGATATCCAGAATGCAGTTACGGATATCCGAAACTCAAAGCCCAATACACATGAATGGGAAAAGTGACGTCATTCCTCCTAGGAAGAATGACGTTTCGGATATCTCAAATGACAGTTCCTCCTAGGAGGAATGTCATTATGGATATCTGAAACGTTAGTTTTGACTAGGAAGAACTGAATTATAGATATCCAGTCTAGCTAGTTCCTCCTAGGAGGAATGTCGTTATGGATATCTGAAACGTTAGTTTTGACTAGGAAGAACTGAATTATAGATATCCAGTCTAGCTAGTTCCTCCTAGGAGGAATGTCGTTATGGATATCTGAAACGTTAGTTTTGACTAGGAAGAACTGAATTATAGATATCCGGTCTAGCTAGTAAATGTTAAAACGGCCCCCCCTTTAAATTACATAGTTATGGACATCTAAAATGACGTAGTTTTGGATATCTAAAATGGTAGTTTGTCCTAGTAAGAACTGCATTGTAGATATCTGAAAGAGTAGATCCTCCTAGTAAGAATTCTATTGCAGATATCCAGAATGTTGCTTTTAGATATCCAGAATGCAGTTACGGATATCCGAAACTCAAAGCCCAATACACATGAATGGGAAAAGTGACGTCATTCCTCCTAGGAAGAATGACGTTTCGGATATCTCAAATGACAGTTCCTCCTGGGAGGAATTTCATTATGGATATCCGAAACGTTAGTTTTGACTAGGAAGAACTGAATTATAGATATCCAGTCTAGCTAGTTCCTCCTAGGAGGAATCGTTATGGATATCTGAAATGTTAGTTTTGACTAGGAAGAACTGAATTATAGATATCCAGTCTAGCTAGTAAATGTTAAAACGGCCCCCCCTTTAAATTACATAGTTATGGATATCTAAAATGACGTAGTTTTGGATATCTAAAATGGTAGTTTGTCCTAGTAAGAACTGCATTGTAGATATCTGAAAGAGTAGATCCTCCTAGTAAGAATTCTATTGCAGATATCCAGAATGTTGCTTTTAGATATCCAGAATGCAGTTACGGATATCCGAAACTAAAAGCCCAATACACATGAATGGGAAAAGTGACGTCATTCTTCCTAGGAAGAATGACGTTTCGGATATCTCAAATGACAGTTCCTCCTAGGAGGAATTTCATTATGGATATCCGAAACGTTAGTTTTGACTAGGAAGAACTGAATTATAGATATCCAGTCTAGCTAGTTCCTCCTAGGAGGAATCATTATGGATATCTGAAACGTTAGTTTTGACTAGGAAGAACTGAATTATAGATATCCAGTCTAGCTATTAAATGTTAAAACGGCTTGCCATACAATTTCTACTAGTAAGAATGTAGTTATAGATATCTGTAATAAGGATTTTGACTAGTCAAAATGCAGTTTTGACTAGTCTAAATGTAATTACAGATATCTGCAATTACTTTATGACTAGTAAGAATACAGTTTTAACTAGGAGAAATTCTATTTGCGATATCACAAATATAATTCTAGATAGTCAATGGACACTTTTTATATTAAAATGGCGTAATATCTACCTGTCACCAGATATCTGTAATTGCATTGTTCCTAGTCATAATACTAATTGCAGATATCTGAAATTCCATTTGTACTAGTAATAATATGAATTGTGGATATCCATAATTTCATTTGTCCTAGTCACTATGTATTTATGGACATACCAAATGTAATTACGGAGGTCTGGAATGTTTTTTTAATTTCGGATATCTAAAATGGTAGTTTGGCCTAGTAAAAACTGCAGATATCTGAAAGAGTAGATCCTCCTAGTAAGAATTCTATTGCAGATATCCAGAATGTTGGTTTTAGATATCCAGAATGCAGTTACGGATATCCGAAACTCAAAGCCCAATACACATGAATGGGAAAAGTGACGTCATTCCTCCTAGGAAGAATGACGTTTCGGATATCTCAAATGACAGTTCCTCCTAGGAGGAATTTCATTATGGATATCCGAAACGTTAGTTTTGACTAGGAAGAACTGATTTATAGATATCTGTTATACATATCCAGTCTAGTTATTAAATGTTAAAACGGCTACTTATATTTTTTTTACAGATTTTAAGATATCTGACATAGAATTTTGACCAGGAGAAATTAAATTATAGATATCTTGAAATACAATTTCTACTAGTAAGAATGTCAATATGGATATCTTTAATTACATTTATGACTAGTGAGAATACAGTTTTGACTAGGAGAAACGTGTTTTTAGCTATCTAAAACATATATTACAGATAGGAGCATGGTTCGATTAAATGTTAAAACGGCTTGCCATACAAGAAAGCCATTGCCTTGTTTCCATTGGGGTCCTTTTGTACTCAATTCATAGTGACATTAAATGACAGACAGATATACACTACTCTGCAGAACATCATCTAAGCTATTTAAAAAATAGGAGAAACATCTGACAATGAAATTCTTTCTTAATCACTTTATTTTTGGTGAATGTTCACCTAGTGCAGTGTTTCTCCCAGTCCTTCCTTAAGGGGGTTCCAGGGGGTCAGTTAGGAACCAAATGGATGAATGGATGAATGGATGAACAGGGGTCTTCAACAGGGGGTCCGGGACCCCTAGGGGGTCCTCAG
The DNA here is from genome assembly GCF_963454915.1 of Gymnoscopelus microlampas. Classification (NCBI taxonomy): domain Eukaryota; kingdom Metazoa; phylum Chordata; class Actinopteri; order Myctophiformes; family Myctophidae; genus Gymnoscopelus; species Gymnoscopelus microlampas. The sequence continues at coordinate 2,914,024 of NC_139943.1, forward strand.
AGTTACTACAGGGGGTCCGCTAAATATCCCTTTTCTGAGGAGAACTTGACGCCTCGCAGCGCGAGGCGTTGTGAGCTTGTAGATCTGCTATTTTTGGCAAAGAGGCGTAGAGGGAAAAAAGAGCAGACCAAGAGAACAAAAAAAGTTAATCTGAAACACAATTTTATACAATATAGAAGAGGGGGTCCCTGCTTAATCTCTCTCTCAGCTAGGGGGTCCTTGGCCTGAAAACTTTGACGGCCCCTGCCCTACGGAACCTCTCCCTCCGCTGTATAGCTCCGAGATGAGCTATATAGCGGAGGGAGAGGTTCCGATTGGATTTATTATACACATTGATTCTTGAATAGGCCTTTGGCATTAGGCATTGTACTACATTGACTGAGGGTGTATGAAACGAAAGACTGCCAGCCAGGTAGCCTACTTATAACAAGGCGTTAATAAAGTGACCAACATGGCAGAGGAGTATTCTCATTGGGGCCAACGAGGCCATGGCCCGGTCTGTAAAACCCCCAGGGGGAAAAAATCAACATAACAACATTAGCAGCGGCTCACCCTTTAAGTCGCCTTTGTTTTCAAATGGGGCTCATTTGCATTCGGCCGAATTGTTAATGAGTGGCCATTAGGAAACCAGTTTCGCCGTCAAACTGGTTCTCCATTGCGCAGAGACAAGCACCTCTCCATTCAGAAATGCAATAGAAGAAGAACCGTCGTCCTGAAACACCCTGCCCCGCATCTAAACCGGCGGCCTCGGTCTGCGAAAGAAAATGGGGCAGTGTGTTTGGGACGAGCGTTCCATTTTCCACCCGGAATGGCTCGGTAATTCTCAATAGACTTATCAGCCGTTGTTGTGCTTACCCCCCCCCAGATTTAAGAATCTGTCCCGGTCAACGTCAGAACCATAGGCCAGTGCAACATGGATGGAACTCTCTCTTTGTTCTCTGCTCTGCAATGCAGGGGTTAACGAGTATATCATTTGCACTATATTAGCGATACTGGTGAGTGGTGACAGGATAAAAGTGTTGTCTCTTGACAATTTGTTGATCTGTGAGCCCAGGCCACCTGCAATTTACAGAGAATACAGGATAGGTGGGCACTAGGGACATCTGGGCACCCTGATGTAAAATTGGCTATTTTGTCGAAAATTTAAAAAAAAATGAAATTAAAAAATGGTCCTAAGTAATGTAGATATGCACGTTATCTCAAACGTCCTTCCTTCGAATTCTTGTTTATGTCCATAAATGATATCGGTACTGGTTTTGTAGAAATGTTATAAATATTAGAGCTCATGTATACCTTATTTTACTTACAAACGTTTTCCAATTTAATGTTTTCTGGTACATATGGTAAGTTATCACTTAGCCTACATATAGTCTTCATCCTTGGTATGAAAACAATGGTGCGTGAATGAAGTATAATTGAAAACGATTTGTTTAGTGACATTTTTTAGCAGCGTAACAAAGCATTAGCAAAATTTTTAACATATTCGGTTTAATAACTCACACCCTGTTAATGAATTAAAAAACTTTGTTTATGATAGCAGACGTGTGTACAGTAGGTCCTTTGCTTGAAAATATTACATGTAGGTAAAAAAAATGGATGATTAAAAGAATGAAAAGAGAGAAAACTGTACAATAAGCCTCGCCCCCCCTTTAAATTACGTAGTTATGGATATCTAAAATGACGTAGTTTTGGATATCTAAAATGGTAGTTTGTCCTAGTAAGAACTGCATTGTAGATATCTGAAAGAGTAGATCCTCCTAGTAAGAATTCTATTGCAGATATCCAGAATGTTGCTTTTAGATATCCAGAATGCAGTTACGGATATCCGAAACTCAAAGCCCAATACACATGAATGGGAAAAGTGACGTCATTCCTCCTAGGAAGAATGACGTTTCGGATATCTCAAATGACAGTTCCTCCTAGGAGGAATGTCATTATGGATATCTGAAACGTTAGTTTTGACTAGGAAGAACTGAATTATAGATATCCAGTCTAGCTAGTTCCTCCTAGGAGGAATGTCGTTATGGATATCTGAAACGTTAGTTTTGACTAGGAAGAACTGAATTATAGATATCCAGTCTAGCTAGTTCCTCCTAGGAGGAATCGTTATGGATATCTGAAACGTTAGTTTTGACTAGGAAGAACTGAATTATAGATATCCAGTCTAGCTAGTTCCTCCTAGGAGGAATCGTTATGGATATCTGAAACGTTAGTTTTGACTAGGAAGAACTGAATTATAGATATCCGGTCTAGCTAGTAAATGTTAAAACGGCCCCCCCTTTAAATTACATAGTTATGGATATCTAAAATGACGTAGTTTTGGATATCTAAAATGGTAGTTTGTCCTAGTAAGAACTGCATTGTAGATATCTGAAAGAGTAGATCCTCCTAGTAAGAATTCTATTGCAGATATCCAGAATGTTGCTTTTAGATATCCAGAATGCAGTTACGGATATCCGAAACTCAAAGCCCAATACACATGAATGGGAAAAGTGACGTCATTCCTCCTAGGAAGAATGACGTTTCGGATATCTCAAATGACAGTTCCTCCTGGGAGGAATTTCATTATGGATATCCGAAACGTTAGTTTTGACTAGGAAGAACTGAATTATAGATATCCAGTCTAGCTAGTTCCTCCTAGGAGGAATCGTTATGGATATCTGAAATGTTAGTTTTGACTAGGAAGAACTGAATTATAGATATCCAGTCTAGCTAGTAAATGTTAAAACGCCCCCCCCTTTAAATTACATAGTTATGGATATCTAAAATGACGTAGTTTTGGATATCTAAAATGGTAGTTTGTCCTAGAAAGAACTGCATTGTAGATATCTGAAAGAGTAGATCCTCCTAGTAAGAATTCTATTGCAGATATCCAGAATGTTGCTTTTAGATATCCAGAATGCAGTTACGGATATCCGAAACTAAAAGCCCAATACACATGAATGGGAAAAGTGACGTCATTCTTCCTAGGAAGAATGACGTTTCGGATATCTCAAATGACAGTTCCTCCTAGGAGGAATTTCATTATGGATATCCGAAACGTTAGTTTTGACTAGGAAGAACTGAATTATAGATATCCAGTCTAGCTAGTTCCTCCTAGGAGGAATCATTATGGATATCTGAAACGTTAGTTTTGACTAGGAAGAACTGAATTATAGATATCCAGTCTAGCTATTAAATGTTAAAACGGCTTGCCATACAATTTCTACTAGTAAGAATGTAGTTATAGATATCTGTAATAAGGATTTTGACTAGTCAAAATGCAGTTTTGACTAGTCTAAATGTAATTACAGATATCTGCAATTACTTTATGACTAGTAAGAATACAGTTTTAACTAGGAGAAATTCTATTTGCGATATCACAAATATAATTCTAGATAGTCAATGGACACTTTTTATATTAAAATGGCGTAATATCTACCTGTCACCAGATATCTGTAATTGCATTGTTCCTAGTCATAATACTAATTGCAGATATCTGAAATTCCATTTGTACTAGTAATAATATGAATTGTGGATATCCATAATTTCATTTGTCCTAGTCAATATGTATTTATGGACATACCAAATGTAATTACGGAGGTCTGGAATGTTTTTTTAATTTCGGATATCTAAAATGGTAGTTTGGCCTAGTAAAAACTGCATTGTAGATATCTGAAAGAGTAGATCCTCGGTCAGGGGATCTTAGTATAATCTTACATTTCAGTCCAATTCACTTTTTAAAAAAATATTTTACTGATTTTCCTTTCAGACCCCAAATTAGATATTGCTCAATTTTTCAAATATTCACTTCCAATTTGAAGCTCAGATTATACTAAAATCCCATAAGCCTGTGAAGGAATCTTAGTATAATCTGAGATTCAATTCGAATTCACTTCTCAAGTCTATTTTACTGATTTTCGTTTCAGAACCTAGATAAAACATTGCTTCATTTTTTCAATTTTCTATCCCACCAAAAAATCAGGAAAATGCTCCATTTTTCTGATATTCTGCTTAGTATTTTGTCTTGTTTTGATTTGGGACTGACACTGAGAAAAGCTCAAAATAGGTTTTTTTTCAAATCTTTCATCCCAGAATAAAAATCAAAGAATGTCTTCATTTTTCCAATTTTCTAGCCTACCCAAAAATCAGGAAAATGCTCCATTTTTCTGATATTCTGCTTAGTATTTTGGCTTCTTTTGATTTGGGACTGACACTGAAAAAATCTCTTAAAAACGGCTTTTGCCATTTTTTCATCCCAGAACAAAAATCAAAGAATGGCTTCAATTTTCCAAATTTCTAGCCTACCCAAAAATCAGGAAAATGCTCCATTTTTCTGATATTCTGATTAGTCTTTTGGCATCTTTTGATTTGGGACTGACACTGAAAAAAGCTCTTAAAAACGGGTTTTGACATTTCTTTATCCCAGAACAAAAATCAAAGAATGGCTTCATTTTTCCAAATTTGTCGCCTACCCAAAAATCAGGAAAATGCTCCATTTTTCTAATATTCTGATTAGTATTTTGGCGTATTTTGATTTGGGACTGACAAAGGAAAACATGTTTTTTTGTCTTTGTTTTTCAAAATGTCAGTCATCTTTAAATCTACATTTTTCATCAAAACAAAGAAGTCACGTGACTATGTGTTAAATCACATGGTCTTTGTCCTTCAAAGTAAAAGTTGTAGTCTAACATGTAAGCAATAGGATCTACAGACAGTCATTAACACCACATGTAATGACTGTACGATGTTGTTTTTAATGCCTTTTATTTTTATTTTTTTTTAGATCAAAGCTACGGCTCACAAAAGTATGTTGCAAGACTATCAAACCTTTGTGGGACATAAAACCGTAAACCCCTTAGAATTATATACTTGTGGTGAGGAAGCTCCACCAGCAGGGGTCATTCATTTTCCCCTTGTGCCTCCCAACTTCACAGCACCTTCATAGTTTTACTGAGGTGCTGTCAACCAAACAATCTTTTTGTTCTTCTATATTAATATTTTTCTTTCACATCAGGATTGACGAGTTCACCCATTTTCAACCTGTCTTCATCTTACTTATACTATATAATTGACAAAAGCTCCGAAAGTTCGTGCGGGGTAAGCAAGCACAGGATCACTCCATTTGCCCCGAGATTTGCCACAGACTGTTGATCAGAGCTATGGCTATGTTTTAGGCAACTTACCCTACCTCGATCTATGATTGGACTCTCGGTTTGATTGATTATCTGATTTGCCTATCAGACCCTCAGCCTGATCTGGCAGGTTGCCATAGCAACCAGATACAGGAAGTCTGACCTCTTTATAACATGACCGAGGTTGGGAGGTTGGGAGGATGTGACTAGAGGCTATGGCCGCAAAGCAAATCGGGGAGGGAGGAGAGGGGAGGAGAGGAGCCGGGAGGAGAGGGGAGGCCAGAGAAGCCGGACTTCGCATGACGTGTGTGCAGACCTGGCCTATATATTAGGCCTACGATGATTGTATCAGACTGTTAGCCACACCATTGAAGGATGAGGAGGAAATTGACTATTTAGAAGGAATGACAGAGGAAATGTTTGGAGAGTTTGAAGCGGCCCTGACATCTGATGAGTTTCGGACCTCGGATCTAGGGGGTCATAGGCCATATAGGCCAGGTCTGACGTGTGTGCAGACATGGCTAGAGGTTAGGGCCGCAAAGCAAAGCAAAGCGGGGAGCCGAGGGGAGACGGACTTCGCATGACGTGTGTGCAGAGCTATAATTAGCCGTCATGGTTCATAAATATCTCTTACAGAGCATCTTACAGAGCCACGTCACATGTCATTATTGTCTCCGCCAGGAGACATTGTTTTCAATTTCCACATGTCAAGCTAACATTGGTCAAGCCTCACGTGACACGTGACAATACGGTGAAATAGTGTGATCTGATTGGCTAGTGACGTATAGCGGCCTATAAATACATGTGTCACTTTGAAAGAGTCTTAGCCTCTTTCAAAGTGAGGTAAGACAGGAATAATCACAAAATGGCGGATACTGTAACAATTGGATAGGACACTTACACAGACAGGACAGATAGGACACTTATACAGACAGGACGGATAAGACACTTATACAGACAGGACACTTACACAGACAGGACGGATAGAACACTTACATAGACAGGACGGATAGGACACTTATACAGACAGGACGGATAGGACACTTATACAGACAGGACACTTATACAGACAGGACGGATAGGACAGTTATACAGACGGATAGGACACTTGTGTCATGTTACTTTGACACAGTAACATGTTCTATTTTTTTGAAAGAATTAGAACATAAGAATTAGAACATTCCCAACATTCCCAACACACAGGGACGTGCTGGCCACTGGGAAATTCGGGAAAATTCCAGAACGGCCGCGGCATTTACAGGCCGCCAGACGGCCGGTGGGCCACCCAAGACAACTGCGGCATGTTTTTTTTTTTTTATTGAAAAAATTTGGAAAATCCCAGAGCTGAATTTTGGTCCCAGCACGCCCCTGCCAACACAAGTCTGCTGGCGGAGACTTGTGCTCCGAGGAGCACTTTTTCTAGTTACTCTCCGCCAGGAGAGTATTGTTATCACTGCGTTTTCACTTTCTAAACATGACACACCGATTGGTCAAGCCTCACGTGACACGTGAAATACTGTGATCTGATTGGCTAGTGACGCCACCGGGCCTATATATACATGGCATACATAATTGGCAGATAGGACAGATAGGACATTTATATAGACAGGAGGGATATGACATAGGACACTTATACAGACAGGAGGGATAGGACACTCACACAGACAGAACGGAAGAGGACACTTACCCAGACAGGTTGGATAGGACACTTACATATACAAGAGGGATAGCGACCTATAAATACATGTGTCACTGTGATAAGCCAGATTCCAATACCGAAAATCCGGCCACTAGCTCACTCCCAGACCTTCGAACCGGAAGTAGTCAAGTAGTCGCGGTCCAATTGTTCCTATCTGTCTTATTGGACAGATAGGACAGATAGGACACTTATATAGACAGGAGGGATATGACACTTACATAGACAGGACGGATAGGACAGGAGGGATAGGACACTTACACAGAATGAACGGAAGAGGACACTTACCCAGACAGGATGGATAGGACACTTACATATACAAGAGGGATAGCGACCTTCGCGACCTTCGAACCTTCTGGCGGAGAGTTGTGCTCCGAGGAGCACTTTTTCTAGTTATTATTATTATTATTTTGTTTCGTAATGATGTGTTTTTGGGGCGGTGTAATCGCCCCCTATAAGTGAGGTTTGGACACTGACCAATCCTGCACCGTGATTGGCCAATAGTCTACAACGCAGTCTACAACCCTAACCCTTCCACAGTCAATGCAAATCAATACTTTTGCAAAGTTAGCCAATCACATTACATCTTGTGTCATCACCACTAGCTGTAATGTGTTTGGCTGACTTTGCAAATTCAGGACTGTGATTGGATAGCGAAACACATGACGCATGTGCAGCCCTATGAATAGCAGTATGGACTTAAAAAAAACACTTTTATGTTTTTTTTTAAGTGAATCACTTCCATCACTGTGATGACCACTGTGACCACACCGCCCACTTCACACTGGGTGTGATTTTTTATTTGTTAAACTAGATGTGAGGGCCGCAAAGCGGCCCTGACATCTAAGTTATTTAAACAACAGACAAATTGTGCAATGAAATAATTTGTCGTGTGTCGGTGAAATTAAGAGCAGACAAGACAAGACAAGTTCAAATTAAATGTATTTATTAATCAAGCATTAAGTTAAAAGTTAGAGAAATGTACTTAAAGGTAGGGTAAGTGATATTTTTTGGTTAAAACAAAAAGTATTTTGTTAAAAGGTTAAAATACTATATTCTGATAGTAATCATTGCTATAGAGTGTTTGTTCAGTAACAGGAGTGTCCCCGTCTCTCAAGCTCTTTAATAAACAGAAAATACATTTTTCGGTAGGTGTCAAAATCTCAGCCAATCAGGAGAAAGTACCCATTTTTAAGCTTAATTTGTATAGTGTTCCAGTTCCAATTTTGCATGCTCATTTCTTAGTGTCATCACTTCCAATTTCACTTGTTTAATCTGTATCCTGATTGAGTTCTCTGTCATGGTTGGATAAAATTGGAAATGAAACTGAAACTGAAACGAAAATGTATTTTCTGTTTAATAAAGAGGTGGAGAGACAAGGAGACTCCTAATACTGAACAAACACTCTATAGCAATGAGTACTATCAGCATATAGAGCTATTTAACAATTATTTTAACCAACGCAAATCACTTACCCTACCTTTAACAGAGATCTCTGGGCTCACACTAGCTTTCCTTATCATCAACAAATTGCATCGAGGTCACCTCACAAAGTCTGAGCCCTCCTATCTGTCACTAGAGCCCCTATATACTGAAATGTGTGATGGTCTTCAGGTTGGTAGAGACACCTCCTTCGTCTGCCCTTCGCCACCTGACTCAGAATTTCTCTTCAAACAATGTGGGGGGGGGGGGGGGGGGGGGATCCAACCTGCATCTTTCTAAGATTAGGGAAGGACATAATGAACAGAAACCACAAATGCAAACACATTTACAGACAGATGACCTCTCATCACTCCAACTGCCGGCCCATCTGACAGTTTTGATTTTTTCATTAGGACAGCAATTAAACAATAGTAATTCAAGCAATCGCATATTCTTATTATAATACAAACTAGTAATAACTAAAGCTTTAAAAGGATATCGTTTGCCATCAGATGTCAGACTTTTTGTTGTCTCCATCTATGGGTATCTCCATTTGGGAAGGCTGTGATCGAATAGGTCACTAAAGTCGGGACTGATGTCAGGATGTCATTTGTATATGTGAGGGAACTTAATTTAACAGACTAAACTTTTTTATTTTAAAAGAAAAACCTCTCTGTCACACTTATGCCAGTGTGCCAGCGGTGATCACCCTGGCCTCCCCTGTGCCAATGTTGGCACCCGTGCCTAAGGTTGCCTAACCCTGTGTTCAGCTAACCTCACAAAAATGTGCGTTTCATCAGAGAAAAATAAATTCTCCACAGCAGGATTCGAATCCGGAGGGCTAAATAGAAAGTGCTAGGTGTTTGAAATGTTGAATAAACATTCGATTTCCAACCATAACTGACACTCTGTTGTATCTTCTTAAATGTTCTGAGCTGTAGAAAATGTGACCTGAAGAGACTTAATGTGAAGTTTGCCCTGTTCACTTAGGGCAAAGTATGGTCTGGTCTAGTCAAGTCTGTAATCATCCAGGGGGAGTGGAGGGAACGGTGGAGCATCTTTGTGATGCAGTACTGTATGTGCAGTGCTTTCACTGGGGGCTTTTGGTAGGACAGAACACTTCCAGCCTGGACAGGTCCAAAGCGGGAGTCAACCAAGGGTTTATGCAGACATTCCCATGGTGCAGACTAATGGCCTGGACAGGGGGGTCAAAGTTCTTGTATGCCTCTTCAACCTTGAGCACCGAAAGGTCATGAGAGGTCCATAAGAGCCTTGTACTGTAGAGTGTCATTCTGTAACACAGATGAGTGACACTAGTTGGTATACTCCACATGTTTTATACTTAATAACTCAACATGTAATAACATTGGGACATTATAATTTCAATATCACAATAATAATATTTGTTAGTGTTTATCATTTTAGAGTACAGTAGTACTAAAACAGTAGTACATATTTACATACCTAATTCATCCTTCTAAAGTTCTTGTCTTCGATGACTTGGTGATGGTCATTTGCCCGACTGGACCAGGTTTCAGCCCCTATGACTCTCAGGTCATGGACCTGGTGAGATGAAGGAGGAGCCCGGCCAGGAGGCCACCCACAGAGCCTAGTCCCTCCACGTGCCAGAGCCTCCCCGTGTTCAGGCAGAGTAGTTCCGGAGAAGCGGACTGAGTGGCCCTGTCTTTACCTATAGGACTGACCGTGGGTAGCTACCTGGGATGTAAGTTGGGGCTTGATCAACCCCGGCTGGGTCACCTGGGCGAGGGTGTATGTTGCGAGACCCGAAACACCCTATGACCCCAGGCTACAACACTGATGATACATCCCAGGTGCATCCATGTGATGTATTCTTAATTGTATGCACTTCATTTAGGAGAGAATATCTCAACTGTTCTTGGCTAATATGACCCCTGGGAACAACTTAGGAACTGTGACTAATTCTCTATCCGGGATGAAATACCCGAAAATGACCTCGCCCTCTTTTTAAATGACCATAACCGGTGCACTATACGTTTGAACCACATTTTGAGCTATGAATGCAAACTTGGTGTCTAAATCCTGTTTTTTGACAATTAGAAACATGTTTGAATGCTTATTTTTATGATTTAATCTATGTAGAGGACACTAATTTGATTATCACAAATATGGCTACTATGTTATGAAACAACCAATGTATCTTACGATGTAATTTTATTGAAACAAGAATGATTTAACAGTAGAACTAATTCCTATGATGATAGGCATACAGCTACAGCTAATACAGTATGTTCAACAATGCTCAGCATAAAGTGTAATACTATATAGTATAATATTCTATACACCATTGACTAGTATGATATCATACAGTACTAGTCACTAGCCACTGTCAGGATTCATCTACTCTGCTGTGGAAACCACGGCTCTTGCCGGCGTACAATATATGATGATGATAACCATATACAGTACTCCAATCTTTGGAAAATCCATCTTTTCAGGCTCCAAAGTAAGGGTGACCAGAGTTTCTTTGAGATACCTGCACTCCTTTTCCCATAGTCAGGGAAGGCTGATGTTGGTCAAATAGTACCAGGTCCCTTGAGAACCTTCCTCCCACCCAAGCTGCACTGATTGAGCATATAAGAACCTGGGAACCTTACTGGACCCATCTTGCAGATGCCAGTAAATCTTGCGCCATCCTCCTCCACTGTGGCTGCAAAAGTCATGTAGTGGACACAGCAAATGCTGCAAAACTGGAGTCTGCTGCATCTCTATATGTAGATGTTGTGTGATTAGGACATTAAAAACAGTCATCACCCGAGGATTCAAAAGGATCAAACACATGCAACTGTGTGTGCGTGCGTGCGTGCGTGCGTGCGTGCGTGTGTGTGTGATAAAGTATGTACAGTATCAGTTATCGCAGAACGGTTCTGTTGTTGTAGTAACACCAAGACACATTCCTAGCAACGATTTGTTGTTTAGCAATTCACTTTTCTGATTATAATTTGAACATATTGTTCAAGTTTCATACACCTTCTTTGACTATTATGATAGTATTCACTTTATGCTGAGCATTGATGTGCATACTGTACTGGTTGTTTCTGTACCCTTTGGATTCTATAGTCATATTATGTTGTTTTGATAAAATTACATTGTTTTCTCCGGTTTGATCTTAACTCATTCCTTCAACGACTGTATACACTCAGTCTGGATGAAACTTTATGTTACAAAACATGTTTGGTCATATTTGGCCATATTTGTAATAAGCAAGTTAGTGTGCTCTACATGGATTCAATCATAAATATGAGCATTCCGATGTGTTTCTAAAGCTCAAAAAGTATAAAGTAGACACGAAGTTTGCCAAAAATGTCACTAAGGTAAGTGAAACACATTTGCAAAACTAATATTTCTTTGAAATATGCAAAATAGAGGTCCATCCACACCCAGTCATAAAGATAAGCATTCCAACATGTTTCTAATTGTCAAAAGAAACATGATTTAGACACCAAGTTTTCTCATTTATAGCTCATCTGGTTACAAAGCTTTAGCCAAAACCTTTTTCAGGTGGTGGCCATTTTCGATTTGGCCACAATGACGACCCAGAGCATTGCTGGCTCAGGTACCCTTGCTCAATCATTGGAGCATGCCCTGGGTAACATCAATTTAGGTGCAATTTAGGCTATAGCCCTGGACTGTAATATGTTGGCAGTTTCTTTTGCATTTTTTAGCTGTTCTGTCATAAAATATCAACTTAGAAATATTACACTTTACTATGTTTCCCTAAACATAAGTATTGTGAACATTTTGAGCTTCTCAGTAAATCTGTAGCTCCAACAGTTTAGCGGATAGAGCCATGTTGGAAGTAGTGCACCGGTTATGGTCATTTTAAAAAGGGCATGGTCATTTTCGGGTATTTCATCCCGGATAAAGAATTAGTCACAGTTCATAAGTTGTTCCCTGGGGTCATATTAGCCAAGAACAGTTGAGATATTCTCTCCTAAATTAAGTGCATACATATCTAAGCCAGGTCCTAGAAAGTGAATGACCCCTGCTGGTGGAGCTTCCACACCACAAGTATATAGTTGTAAGGAGTTTACTGTTTTATGTCCCAGAAAGGTTTTAGTAGTCTTGCAACATACTTTTGTGAGACGTAGCTTTGATCTAAAAAAAAAACAGAAAATGCATTAAAAAAACACATCATACATTCATTACATGTGGTGTTAATGACTGTAATGACTGTAGATCCTATTGCTTGCATGTTAGACTACAACTTTTACTTTGAAGGACAAAGACCATGTGCTTTGACACATGGTCACATGGCTTCGTTGTTTTGATGAAAAAAGATGATTGACATTTTGAATAATAACCTTTTCAGGCTTTTAGAGTCCAGATGAATTAAGAAAAACAAAGACAAATAAAGAGCGTTTTCCTTTGTCAGTCCCAAATAAAAAAAATGCCAAAATACTAATCAGAATATCAGAAAAATTGAGCATTTTCCTGATTTTTTGGTGGGCTAGAAAATTGGAAAAATGAAGCCATTATTTGATTTTTTTCTGGGATGAAAAAATTGGAAAAAAAAACATTTTCAGCTTTTCTCAGTGTCAGTCCCAAATCAAAATACGCCAAAATACTAAGCCGCATATCAGAAAAATGGAGCATTTTCCTGATTTGTTGGTAGGCTAGAAAATTTGAAAAATTAAGCCATTATTAGATTTTTGGTCTGCGATGAAACAAATGGCAAAAAACTTTTTTAAGAGTTTTTTTCAGTGTCAGTCCCAAATCAAATCATGCCAAAATACTAACCAGAATATCAAAAATTAGAGCATTTTCCTGATTTTTTGGTGGGCTAGAAAATTGGAAAAATAAAGCCATTATTTGATTTTTGAGCTTTTTTACAGTGTCAGTTCCAAATCGAAAAAAGCAAAAATACTAATGAGAATATCAGAAAAATGGGCCATTTTCAAGATTTTAGGGTGGACAAGAAATTTAAAAAAATTAAGCAATGTTTTATTTAGGTTCTGAAACGAATATTAGTAAAATATACTTTTCAGACGCTTATTCCAATCGAAGAACAAATAATACATAAGATGCCCTGACTCCAAAAAGCCCGGGGGATCTTAGTATAATCTGAGCTTCAAATTGGAAGTGAATATTAGAAACATTGAGCAATATCTAATTTGGGGTCTGAAAGGAAAATCAGTAAAATATTTTTTTTTAAAGTGAATTGGACTGAAATGTGAGATTATACTAAGATCCCCTGACCATCCTCCTAGTAAGAATTCTATTGCAGATATCCAGAATGTTGGTTTTAGATATCCAGAATGCAGTTACGGATATCCGAAACTCAAAGCCCAATACACATGAATGGGAAAAGTGACGTCATTCCTCCTAGGAAGAATGACGTTTCGGATATCTCAAATGACAGTTCCTCCTAGGAGGAATTTCATTATGGATATCCGAAACGTTAGTTTTGACTAGGAAGAACTGATTTATAGATATCTGTTATACATATCCAGTCTAGTTATTAAATGTTAAAACGGCTACTTATATTTTTTTTACAGATTTTAAGATATCTGACATAGAATTTTGACCAGGAGAAATTAAATTATAGATATCTTGAAATACAATTTCTACTAGTAAGAATGTCAATATGGATATCTTTAATTACATTTATGACTAGTGAGAATACAGTTTTGACTAGGAGAAACGTGTTTTTGGCTATCTAAAACATATATTACAGATAGGAGCATGGTTCGATTAAATGTTAAAACGGCTTGCCATACAAGAAAGCCATTGCCTTGTTTCCATTGGGGTCCTTTGTACTCAATTCATAGTGACATTAAATGACAGACAGATATACACTACTCTGCAGAACATCATCTAAGCTATTTAAAAAATAGGAGAAAAATCTGACAATGAAATTCTTTCTTAATCACTTTATTTTTGGTGAATGTTCACCTAGTGCAGTGTTTCTCCCAGTCCTTCCTTAAGGGGGTTCCAGGGGGTCAGTTAGGAACCAAATGGATGAATGGATGAATGGATGAACAGGGGTCTTCAACAGGGGGTCCGGGACCCCTAGGGGGTCCTCAGAGTTACTACAGGGTGTCCGCTAAATATCCCTTTTCTGAGGAGAACTTGACGCCTCGCAGCGCGAGGCGTTGTGAGCTTGTAGATCTGCTATTTTTGGCAAAGAGGCGTAGAGGGAAAAAAGAGCAGACCAAGAGAACAAAAAAAGTTAATCTGAAACACAATTTTATACAATATAGAAGAGGGGGTCCCTGCTTAATCTCTCTCTCAGCTAGGGGGTCCTTGGCCTGAAAACTTTGACGGCCCCTGCCCTACGGAACCTCTCCCTCCGCAACACATTCTCACTCCCAACTAGTCACTTAATGAAGAACCGTCAGTAGCCCCTAAACGTCCGATTATGAAGGTCCTGGTTCCCCTAAAAGTCTGATTTTGCAGTCCTGGTTATTTCTCCCTAACGCCCTAAAAAGTCCAAACGGGACTATGTCGTTTGCGCATGCGCAAATGAACGTTCAACATAGTGTGGTGGATGTGGTGGATTGCTCCATTTACAACGCTAACGTCCAGGTCATAAACGATCAGATTTCAAATATGAAGTGCTTAACTAAAGGCCACGGATGTTATAATTGTGTACGTTCCAGCTTGAGTACCCATATCTTCCGTATTGTTCAATAAAAAGCCTTTTAATCCGATCGACGGCCATTTTCTCCGTCTTTTCATCAGCTTTCAACTATGCGATCCTATCGGTCGGGAGGTGTATTGCACATTATAACTCTATGCGAAAATGGCCGACGATCGGATTAAAATGCTTTTTATCCAACAATACGGAAGATATGGGTACTCATGCTGAAACGTCGGCATGTATAACATCCTGGGCATTTAGGTAAGCACTTCATATTTGAAATCTGAACGTTTGTGTAGACGTTACAGTTGTAAATTGAGCAATTCATCACACCAGGTTGAAGAATGTCCATGACTGTCATCTTTCAGGCCTACCGCTGATAACCATTAGCACATTGGTTCTCAAAGTGGGGTCCGGGGACCCCCAGGGGTACTTGAGGGGGTTCCAGGGGGTCCCCAGCTAAATGATGGACAGGGACCAAATGGACCCTTATGGGTCTGTAACTCTGAGAGTGTACAAATGTAACCAAATGGACCCTAACAGGTCCATTTGGTTCCATTTGTACACTCTCAGAGTTAAATTAACATTGATTTTACAATATGAATGTGGGTCCCAGAGACCTACATGCCATTAAATGGGGGTCCGTAGCCTAATGCATGTCAAACTGGGGGTCCTTTAAATTAAAATGGTTGAAATCACTGCTAGAGAGCCGTAAAAATCTTCTCTTATGGGGGTCCCTGGCTTATCTTTTGAAATGGGGGTCCGCGGTCTAATAAGTGTCTATTTGGGGGTCCTTGGCACGAAAAAGTTTGAGAACCATTGCATTAGCACATGAAGTCAATTCATTGTTTAATTTCAAATAAGTTTAATTTCACTTATACCACTTCATTCTGTTGATGTTTCTATTTTACTGCTACAGCAATTCATCACAAGGCTTTTTCTTTACTATTTAGCATAAATATAGTCCTGGTTATTTCTCCCTGGTTATTTGCCCCCCCCTCCCCCTTTTTTGTACATACTTTTTATTTTATTTTGATCATGTTTTGTTTTGTATATATTTCATTATTTTCTCATGACCTTTTTTGTACATAATGGTATATTTTTTTTTCCCCCTCTGTATTCTTATGTTGATTTTTGAACTGTTTGGTTGCTACTATATGTCTATGAAATTAATTCAAGGACCCCAATGGAAACAAGCCCGCAAGGACTTTTTTAGCCGGACCTTTTAGACAAAAGCATTATAAATGTAACTGTGTTGTTTTACATTCTTTTGCCTAATACAAATTTCAATCAATCAATTCAATCAATCAATCCCTAACGCCCTAAAAAGTCCAAACGGGACTATGTGGTTTGCGCATGTGCAAAGGAACGTTCAACATGGTGTGGTGGGTGTGGTGGGGATTGCTCCATTTACAACGCTAACGTCCAGGTCATAAACGATCAGATTTCAAATATGAAGTGCTTAACTAAAGGCCATGGATGTTAAAATGGTGTACGTTCCAGCTTGAGTACCCATATCTTCAGTATTGTTCAATAAAAAGCCTTTTAATCCGATCGACGGCCATTTTCTCCGTCTTTTCATCAGCTTTCAATTATGCGATCCTATCGGTTGGGAGGTGTATTGCACATTATAACTCTATACGAAAATGGCAGCCAATCGGATTAAAATGCTTTTTATTGAACAACACGGAATATACGGGTATTTTTGAGGGATCGTACATAATTTTAACGTCCGTGGCCATGGGGTAAGCACTTTATAGTTGAAATCTAGACGTTCATGTAGATGTACGGGCCGTAAATGGAAAAAGTGCAAACATCAGGTTGAAGTGTCATGATATGAAATCTATCTATCTACATTGGACTGACACAACGTGAGCTAAGAGACGTGGTTTAAATGCAACATAACACACATCACCACCCAAAAAAACCTGGAAATATTCTGTGCATTTTCATATTTTGTTGATCATTTTTCGATAAGTGTTTGCTGAGAACGAGAGATTTGTTTAACTTTTCCAACCCCGTGACGTCACGTCAGATTACTTCCGCATTCCGCGTGTTCGTACTCATGTCTCTGTCAGTGTCAATAAAGATCTGACAAAACAAATGTTTTATGATCTATCTAAACGTTCAAATGTTTTAAAAAGGTGCTGACCCTATGGCCACGGATGTTACAATTATGTGCGGGCCCTTAAAAGTACCCGTATCTTCCGTATTGTTTAATAAAAAGCATTTTAATCTGATTGGTGGCCATTTTATCAGAGAGTTGTAATGTTGCGTGAGTGCAGTACACCTTTCAACCCATAGGGTCAGGTGAAAACATATGGAGAAAATGGCCAGCAATTGGATTAAAAGGCTTTTTATTGAACATTACAAAAGATAGAGGTACTTTTGAGAACCCATACATGATTTTAACATCTGTGGCCATGAGTTAATAATTTCATATTTAAAGTGTGAAGATTTATGTTGATGTACAGGCTGTAAATGCAGAAGTGCAAACACCAGGTTAAAGTTTCGCCATGACTGCCATAATGTATTATGGTTTCCAAGTGCTATACTGCCACCGGACATAAACATTACAACATTAAAACAGATCAAATAATTGCTGTTTGTGGTTCTATAGGGCGTTGGTGTAAAGTAACTAAGTACATTTACTCAAGTACTGTACTTAAGTACAATTTTGAGGTATTTTTACTTTACTGGAGTATTTCCCAATTCTCAGTACTTTAAACGAAATGATGCAACGCTGATATCGCTTTTGTAATTCATTTTATAATATTTAAGGCACCCCGTGTGTATTGTATTCCAATAATAATAATAATAATAATAAGGGTAATAATAATCATAATAATAATAATAATAATGTAATTATAGAGCAGTAACACACTGAAATAATAAGGGTAATAATAATAATAATAAGGGTAATAATTGAATGTAGAGCAGTAACACACTGGAATAATAATGTAATGTATAGAGCAGTAACACACTGGAATAATAATAATAATAATAATAATAAGGGTAATAATAATAATAATAATAATAATAATAACATGTGTGAGGAAAGTTATATTGGCGCGTTTGAGCTGAAGAGCTGATAAATAATCCATTGTCCGATTCGGCGCCCCCTAGTGGCCAAGTTATTCTAGAAGGACCGTAAACCTAATTTTCAGAACCACATGTCTGTGTGAGAGGAAATTTATATTGGCGCGTTCGTGCTGAAGAGCTGATAAATAATCCATTGTCCGATCGTGTTCTCGCCCCCTAGTGGCCAAGTTAATCAACAAAGCACGTAACCCTAGCTTTCGCAACCACATGTCCGTGTGAGAGGAAACTTATATTGGCGCGTTCGCGCTGAAGAGCTGATAAATAATCCATTGTCCGATCGTGTTTTCGCCCCCTAGTGGCCAAGTTAATCGAGAAAGCGCGTAACCCTAGCTTTCGCAACCACATGTCCTCGTGTGAGGAAACTTATATTGGCGCGTTTGGGCTGATTAACAGATACGGAATCCGTTGTCCGATTGTGTTTTCGCCCCCTAGTGGCTGAGATAATAGCGAAAAACTGTTCAAAAATAGTAAAAACAAAATCGGACACCAGTATATGCATCAGCGCGCCACCCCGAACGTGCTCGTATAACTCTTCTCGCACAAGGCCTTACCGTTCTCCTTAAATGGCTGGGGACTAATCTCAACTTATTTCGCAAAATAACACGACATATCTCCTTAACGATACGTTTTTAGAATCCGTCGTTCGGATATGTTGTACAGCTCGCCGAGACGCACGTATGGATGTCTTGTTTGTCCCGCTACGACACTTCTAACGTTTGCTTCTGACAATGACATAAGGTACATGGAGTCGTAGAACGTTCACCCATACTGAGAGCCAAATTCAGAAATTGGTAAAAATGTCGGTTAGGGACAAACAAGATATCCATGCGTGCGTCTTGGCAAGTTGAACAACATATCCAAACATTGGACTATAAGTCCTTATCGTATTTGAGATATTAAAACAAATGCAATTGTTTCGGCCGCGTCGACCTTTGCAGTCTTTTCGGTGAACTTTTGAACTTATCAGTGTCAGAAAAAATCAGGATTGGTTCCAATAAATCCGGCTTACTCTCAACATGGATGGAGAGAAGTTTCAGATTTTTAAAAAATATCTCCATTGATTTATCACAGATTAGGTGCTCGATACCGCACGTACAAATCAATGTTTGACAAAACCACTTTCCCAAAGTTTACAAAAATCGAGACCTATCCCATTCGATTCAGCGTCCTTTTTTGAGTCTGAAAAGGTGTTTTTTAATATAAAAAAAAAATATTTAAAAAAAAATGTGAGAAAAGCTAAACCTTGAACTATTTCAAAAATCGATAACTTCTTATTAAAGAATTCTAGACCATTGATGTAACCTACCATTCGACTCGAAATCATCTCAGTAAGCGGTTGGAAGGGTCGAAAAAAAAATATATATATATATATATTTTTGTGAAAAAAGCCTCACGTTTATGACAATTTAACGCTTGTTTAAACCACTTTCCCAAAAGTTAAACAAATCGAGACCTATCCCATTCAATTCAACGTCCTTTTCTGAGTCTGAAAATGTGTTTTTTAATTAAAAAAAAAATATTTTTGAAAAATGTGAGAAAAGCTTAACTTTATATTTCAAAAATCTATAACTTCTAATTGAAAAATTGTAGACTATTGATGTAACCCACGATTCGACTCAGCGTCATCCAATTAGTGAGGGAGGGTGTTAAAAAACAATAAAAAAAGATTTTAATTATTTGATCTGTTTTAATGTTTATGTCCGGTGGCAGTATACTGCCCTGCCAAGGCAGAGTGCAGTAACTACGAAAACAAAAATCACTGAAAAATGGGTTTAAAAGTGATTCAACTGGTCAGCCAAATGAGATACTGACATATAAGTGATATTACACTAATTGTACATCTGTTCTTGAGGTAATTGTTTATCCCCCAACATCACAAAGGCTAATTTGACCTTTGGGCAACCCAAATAAATCGGTGTGTCCAAAAACGTAGTTACTGCTCTTTGGCTTGGCAGGGCAGTATAGCACTTGGAAACCATAATACATTATGGCAGTCATGGCGAAACTTTAACCTGGTGTTTGCACTTCTGCATTTACAGCCTGTACATCAACATAACTCTTCACACTTTAAATATAAAATTATTAACTCATGGCCACAGATGTTAAAATCATGTATGGGTTCTCAAAAGTACCTTTATCTTTTGTAATGTTCAATAAAAAGCCTTTTAATCCAATTGCTGGCCATTTTCTCCATATGTTTTCACCTGACCCTATGGGTTGAAAGGTGTACTGCACTCACGCAACATTACAACTCTCTGATAAAATGGCCACCAATCAGATTAAAATGCTTTTTATTAAACAATACGGAAGATACGGGTACTTTTAAGGGCCCGCACATAATTGTAACATCCGTGGCCATAGGGTCAGCACCTTTTTAAAACATTTGAACGTTTAGATAGATCATAAAATATTTGTTTTGTCAGATCTTTATTGACACTGACAGAGACATGAGTACGAACACGCGGAATGCGGAAGTAATCTGACGTGACGTCACGGGGTTGGAAAAGTTAAACAAATCTCTCGTTCTCAACAAACACTTATCGAAAAATGATCAACAAAATATGAAAATGCACAGAATATTTCCAGGTTTGTTTGGGTGGTGATGTGTGTTATGTTGCATTTAAACCACGTCTCTTAGCTCACGTTGTGTCAGTCCAATGTAGATAGATAGATTTCATATCATGACACTTCAACCTGATGTTTGCACTTTTTCCATTTACGGCCCGTACATCTACATGAACGTCTAGATTTCAACTATAAAGTGCTTACCTCATGGCCACGGACGTTAAAATTATGTACGATCCCTCAAAAATACCCGTATATTCCGTGTTGTTCAATAAAAAGCATTTTAATCCGATTGGCTGCCATTTTCGTATAGAGTTATAATGTGCAATACACCTCCCAACCGATAGGATCGCATAATTGAAAGCTGATGAAAAGACGGAGAAAATGGCCGTCGATCGGATTAAAAGGCTTTTTATTGAACAATACTGAAGATATGGGTACTCAAGCTGGAACGTACACCATTTTAACATCCATGGCCTTTAGTTAAGCACTTCATATTTGAAATCTGATCGTTTATGACCTGGACGTTAGCGTTGTAAATGGAGCAATCCCCACCACACCCACCACACCATGTTGAACGTTCCTTTGCACATGCGCAAACCACATAGTCCCGTTTGGACTTTTTAGGGCGTTAGGGATTGATTGATTGAATTGATTGATTGAAATTTTTATTAGGCAAAAGAATGTAAAACAACACAGTTACATTTATAATGCTTTTGTCTAAAAGGTCCGGCCAAAAAAGTCCTTGCGGGCTTGTTTCCATTGGGGTCCTTGAATTAATTTCATAGACATATAGTAGCAACCAAACAGTTCAAAAATCAACATAAGAATACAGAGGGGGAAAAAAATATATACCATTATGTACAAAAAAGGTCATGAGAAAATAATGAAATATAAACAAAACAAAACATGATCAAAATAAAATAAAAAGTATGTACAAAAAAGGGGGAGGGGGGGGCAAATAACCAGGGAGAAATAACCAGGACTATATTTATGCTAAATAGTAAAGAAAAAGCCTTGTGATGAATTGCTGTAGCAGTAAAATAGAAACATCAACAGAATGAAGTGGTATAAGTGAAATTAAACTTATTTGAAATTAAACAATGAATTGACTTCATGTGCTAATGCAATGGTTCTCAAACTTTTTCGTGCCAAGGACCCCCAAATAGACACTTATTAGACCGCGGACCCCCATTTCAAAAGATAAGCCAGGGACCCCCATAAGAGAAGATTTTTACGGCTCTCTAGCAGTGATTTCAACCATTTTAATTTAAAGGACCCCCAGTTTGACATGCATTAGGCTACGGACCCCCATTTAATGGCATGTAGGTCTCTGGGACCCACATTCATATTGTAAAATCAATGTTAATTTAACTCTGAGAGTGTACAAATGGAACCAAATGGACCTGTTAGGGTCCATTTGGTTACATTTGTACACTCTCAGAGTTACAGACCCATAAGGGTCCATTTGGTCCCTGTCCATCATTTAGCTGGGGACCCCCTGGAACCCCCTCAAGTACCCCTGGGGGTCCCCGGACCCCACTTTGAGAACCAATGTGCTAATGGTTATCAGCGGTAGGCCTGAAAGATGACAGTCATGGACATTCTTCAACCTGGTGTGATGAATTGCTCAATTTACAACTGTAACGTCTACACAAACGTTCAGATTTCAAATATGAAGTGCTTACCTAAATGCCCAGGATGTTATACATGCCGACGTTTCAGCATGAGTACCCATATCTTCCGTATTGTTGGATAAAAAGCATTTTAATCCGATCGTCGGCCATTTTCGCATAGAGTTATAATGTGCAATACACCTCCCGACCGATAGGATCGCATAGTTGAAAGCTGATGAAAAGACGGAGAAAATGGCCGTCGATCGGATTAAAAGGCTTTTTATTGAACAATACGGAAGATATGGGTACTCAAGCTGGAACGTACACAATTATAACATCCGTGGCCTTTAGTTAAGCACTTCATATTTGAAATCTGATCGTTTATGACCTGGACGTTAGCGTTGTAAATGGAGCAATCCACCACATCCACCACACTATGTTGAACGTTCATTTGCGCATGCGCAAACGACATAGTCCCGTTTGGACTTTTTAGGGCGTTAGGGAGAAATAACCAGGACTGCAAAATCGGACTTTTAGGGGAACCAGGACCTTCATAATCGGACGTTTAGGGGCTACTGACGGTTCTTCATTAAGTGACTAGTTGGGAGTGAGAATGTGTTGGTTGCGGATATGTGCTGCACTCTGAACAGCATAAGGCCACAATATTTTTGGCAATCCCTTTTCTAATAGAAGGCACCTTCCCATTTCAAAAAGGGTCCTCCACTGTCTCTCCGCAGTACCATTTTGGTGTGGAGAGTAAGGACACGATGTCTCATGCCTTATACCTCTATCTCTTAATAGGGACTGGAAAGCATCCCCTGTGTATTCTCCTCCACCATCTGATCTGATACATTTTACAGAACCAAAAGGGGCACTGTCTGATAAGAATTTCTTTGTGGCCAGTGTTGCATCACTTTTATTTTTAATGAAATAAACAGCTACTGCCCCAGAAAAATCATCTGTAAATGAAATGGCATATTTATGTCCATCTTGACCAGTTGGGTCAATGGGGCCTGCCAAGTCAGTATGTACCAACTCCAGTGGTGTTTTAGCTTTAGCATCCATTTTCCTATTTCTGTTATTAGTAAATTTTCCCTCAGTACAGACATTGCAGTCTAGTTTGGTATTTCCTGTGATTTTCATACCTTCTACCACATCTGGTAATTTCAACACATCATCAATATTACAGTGTCCCAAAATTTCATGCCATGTTTTGACATCACAAGTGAGGTTCACTTTGTCACTATTTAATATATCATTCACTGAATCATCAACCCAGTGTTCTTGATTAATTACCGTTTTCACGTAGTACAGTCTCTCCTGCTCCTCTATGCGGAAGACTGTCCCATCTCTGGTTATCAGTTCATTCTGTCCCTTTTGGAAGATCACTTTGGCTCCATCATTTGCCACAGCCTCCACTGAAATGATGCTCTGTGGGTAGGATGGTATGAACAAGGCCTTCTTCAGTGTGACCACGACGTCTCGTCCCTCGATGTCCTGAAGTGTCACCTCTGCGTCGCCTCGCTCCAATGCCACGTTGTTCGTCCTGGTTCCATCCGCCAGTTCCATGAAGTGTAGATTTGGGTTGAATGTCCTGTCGAATCTCTTGAAGTTGTTTTTCTCTGTTATGATGTGGGATGTTGCTCCACAGTCTACCATGAGACCATTTTTCTTAATGTTGTCTGGTAGCAGCTCTTGGCTAGCCTTGAATACAAAAGTTTGTTGTTCTTCTTTGTGGACGTCTCTGCCCTCTGCAGCCTGTTTTGCTTCATCTTTGTGCGTGTGTTTTGTCCTACACGTCTCATCGCTGTGTGTTGAGCTCTTATGAAAACTGCACCATGTATTTGCATGTTGGGTCTGTTGTGTTCCCTTTTGGCGGCAGTCTCTTGCAAAATGCCCAATCTTTCCGCATCTATAGCAAGTTACAGATGACACATTTACCTTCATCACATTGTCCGTTTTTGTTTTGTTGTCGAACTTATCTGTCTCTTCGTAGCTCCGCAGTTTGCTTCTGAATTCGGTGAACGTTATCTCCTCACTGCTCTGTGTCGCATGAATGACGAATGGCTTGTATGGTTCTGGGAGTCCTTTCAGGATCATGGCTATTATCAGTCCATCACTGATTATTTCTTTTGCATTTCTTAATGCCGTTACCGTCTTTTCAGCTCGGAGTATGTAGTCTGTCACGGTCTCTTCATGTTCTTTTCTTAGCGACGTCAGTTCAGTGTATAGTGCAATAATTCTGGGTTTACCGTGGCTGGCGTAGTGGTTCCGTAGGATTTGTAGGGCTTTTCTGCCGTCATCAGCCGCTTCTCTCATTACCAACGACAGGCTTCTGTCGTCGAGATATTGGATCAATTCTGCGTAGCATTCTTCATTCATTTCTGTGTCATGATCATCACGATCAACGGTGGAGAGGATCGTGTCTTTTAGACCTCTCATCCTCATATGACCAAGGAATTTTACCTCCCAAAGTTCGTAGTTGTCTTCGTTCCCATCAAAGACTAATCTTTGCCACCTTCCTCCTGCATCACGCCTGGGCCCATAACCTGTTAGACTTCCAGCTTCGCTAGCCATTTTGAGGAATAGTCAGACACAAGATCTTAGTTTACTGTAGTTTTATTTCTCTTATCATCACACAGCATTGTTGTCTCTTTCGCTGTAGATCACAAAGTGCGCGCGCAAAACACACTCGTCACATACAATACACGTCATCAGCACGTATATCCTGTAATACAAGCGCACAGCGCCACAAGAGAATCTGGTCGTATACATAATATATGCGCACACCAGAAACATAATGTATGAGAACACACATTCCAACAGAAATCACTTCTAAAAAAGGAACTCCTTTTACTGACGTAATGCCATGTTGCTTTTTTAATGTATCACTAGAGTAAGGGGATTTAATTTGGGGACAGTTAAGAGTGCACACATCATAATAGATTTCAGGCCCTGAATGGAGCTTTGCAGCAGTGGTTCTCAAAGTGTGGTACGGGGATCGCCAGGGGTCCTTGAGGGGGTTCCAGGGGGTCTCCAGCGAAATGTGTTATGAGAGAGGACACGTGGAATATTGTAATGTTTGTTAAATGTCTTTGGAAGCTCATCCTTTCCAACACAACCTGTAATCAAAGTGTTACAGGCATAACAGTGCTTCTCCAGTTAAAGAGAATGTGAAAAAGAAACTCACGAGGCTTATGTATGTCTCCAGTTATGACTCAGTAAAGCAGGTCTAGTTTGGGAACATGTTTCCTTTGTAGCCAACAATATCTCTGTTTTTTCCTATAATTTTATAGTGTACTGTTTAACTATGTTTTCTCTATCCTAGCAGTCAGTTCAGCTATTCGACATTGTTTTCTATTTTTTAACAGTACTACTATTTTGGCAAATAAACTGTTAAAGTACTTTTGACCTCAGTGCTATTTTGGCAAATAAACTCTTATATTGTACTTTTGACCTTGTGGTTGTGTTCTGTTTTGGGGTTTAAAGAACAGTGGTTTAAATATCACTTACCAACAACAATAAAGCAACATGCTATGTTAGGATACTACAGTGGACTACTGAGCCTGTGACAGACAGTCACACGGGAATGCAGTCTCAAAGGCACGCACAGACACGCAAGTGTGTGCTGAAACAACGGTGAAAGGTCGTAAATAATAGCACTCCAGCAACTGCTGGAGTGCTATTATTTAATAAATAAATACAAAAACGGCTACTAGAGAACTCGACTGATTGATTGATTGATATTTTTATTGACAATGTTTAGATATCAAATATCTAAATACTGAATCGAGCAACTTAAAAACTGTCTGGGGGGCTCACAAAAGTCTGAGTAACGATAAAATGACCCAAATTTGTTTTGAAAGCGAAATATCCCTTTAAAGATGATAGGGGAGCTGATACTGATAGCTGATAGTTTCCACCTTACAGCTGCAGAGTATAAAAAGGAGTTTGTTCCCATACAGCTACTAAAATGTACAGGTACAAGGTTGGTGGCGTTACGTCTTGTGAAATGATTATGAACGTCATTAAAGAGAAGTAATTATGAAGATATCTCGGAGTGACCTTGTTTCGTATCCTGTGGACCATACACAGTTTTATTAATGAAACTCTTTCATCTACCCTGAGACACTTGAGGCTATTGAAATAAGCAGAGAGAAGGTGTGTTCTGGGGTGGAGTTTTAGGATAACCCTAACTACTTTATTTTGTGAAGTTTGTTGCTTATTTTTCAAAGCTGCAACTATACCTGTGTACCATGAAGAGCTTGCATAATCAAAATGACATTGGACCAAATATCATGTGCACGCAGCCAGTAGGTCAAGGTCACTCCACCCAAGATGTTTCAAATTGGTCTCACGGTGGCGCTATACCAGCCAACATTTTGGCCAATAACTCTTGAACTGTAGGTGTACAATTAAAATGTATTTTCCCTGATTTTTTTTGGATCATGTCACAACTTCCCATATAAGCATGTCGATTTCTGCCTAATAGACGGAACATGAGATCTGTAGGCTGAGATTTCAGAGCGTTGAGGTGGTGAATTCCTTGAAAAGAAAAGGAGACAGGGACCACTTACTCTCATATAGAAGCATATTGGACTCATATTGGAATTCCTCAACGGACTAAATGAGGACTTGGTGTTGAATTGTTTCTTGCCATACACTTTTCAATCATGTACAGTATTTTGTATGTTAATAATATACGTACAGTATGTACTGTATGTTGTATTATGGTGATTATCTACACAGTACTTAGTATAATAGTCATAGCGTTGCATTCAGTCTTTAAATATGTCTGTGTATTGATCACTGTGATTGTCTATAGGTGATTTCTGCTTAGGTGGTTTAGACATTCTTCCCTAAGCCCTTCCTGTGTACTAGATCACTGGTTCACAACCTTTTTTCCTTGGAGCTCACTCTTACATCTGACACAAGATGAGACCCCCCACACATGCATGCACACACACAAGATTGTGTTTTGTTTTTTAACATCTTAACCACTTAAGCCTATATACTCCTTGTACAATAAATAGTGACAATAGCCTGAATAACTAACATCGGATTGCATCGTGATGACACATTATGTTGCTATATATGGATTAAGTGGTATAGGTCCAATTATAGTTAATTGATTATCGGCACAAACTAAATATGAAACAATAAAGAAAAAAGTCCATAAAAGGAAGGCTGTAACTTGGTTACTGGTTTTATTTTTAGCATGGTGGGCCTTTTTACCATTGAAATAATCCTGGCAGTATGGACTGGACATTGATTCAATTCAATTTATATCAAGTTAGTTACATGGATGAAATGCAGACCCAATACGTTAATTTCAAAATCAATCTGTGACACGCACCATATTATGTTATGTTGTACACATGATAATACATTTGAACAACCTTATGCAGTAGCAAACCTGTTACACATTGGGTACAAACAAACAAATGAATGACCGGCTCATAATACGTAATCCAAATTAATCCACAGCTACTAACAAACAAAATCAAAACCTTGTTTTCAAACATAATTTTACCAGGTGACAAGATCTGCAGTAATGTAAGGTAAGACAGCTGTCTGTTGAGAATACTGGTCTGTTAACAGGAAAATAATGCTGGAATACTGACCAAACAGAATCAATAGGAAATTACAAATGTCAAGTATGTGTGCGCGTCTGTCTGTCTGTCTGTCTGTCTGTCTGTCTGTCTGTCTGTCTGTCTGTCTGTCTGTCTGTCTGTCTGTCTGTCTGTCTGTCTGTCTGTCTGTCTGACTGAATCAACTGAATCTTTTGTATCAGATGTACGACATGTTTGACATTTTTCAGAATTCCTCCGGTGGTTTTATCCAAGTAAGTCCTCCATGACTCCGGGTTCATGCTCGAGAAGGGCTTTGAACAGGGCCTCTCTTGCCCTGTTGCTGTTCGTACTTTCAAGGATCCTCCTCATACGTTCTTGGGGGGTGTTTTGAGCACGGATGCTGGCGGCCATTTCCTCTTGTAAACCACCTTCACTTTTCATGTCATCAACGATGGGCCCCACATTCTTGACTCTGCTGACCAGCGCCCCCTGATTCTTCAGGAAGAAATGCCCTTTGTCTTTAAGGAAATGAAAAGATAACATACTGTAATAAATAAACTGTATAAGATTATAAGAAGATATATATTTACAACACACACACAGACAGACAGACAGACAGACAGACAGACAGACAGACAGACAGACAGACAGACAGACAGACAGACAGACAGACAGATAGACAGATAGACAGATAGATAGACAGATAGACAGATAGACAGATAGATAGATAGACAGATAGATAGATAGATAGATAGATAGACAGATAGATAGATACATAGATAGATAGATAGATAGATAGATAGATAGATAGATAGATAGATAGATAGATAGATAGATATAGATATATAATTTACCTGCAACAGAAAGGCTGATGTTTGGTCTCTGTGGTTCAGTTGGTCCTGTGGAGGAGAGAATTGAAAGCCTTTGTTATTTGTCTGTCATTAAATGTTTCGATGAATTGAGTGCAAAGGTACCCAATGGAAACAGGGCACATGCTTTCTTGGGTTTAAAATCCTCTTAGCAGACCTTATTTGACCGTATTGTATTTGAACTGTAATTTCCTCTCCTTTTTTTTTGCAAACAACTAATAAAGTATTCTATCAATCAATCAATTGTTGCGCTGTTAGTGTTTACACATGATTAATGTTGCAATTGTTGTTTAATGGACCCAAATCCTGTTTGAATGACGTGTATAGGACTGACATTCACTTCTGTGATGTTACAGGGGTCGAAATCACACACACACACACACACACACACACACACACACACACACACACACACACACACACACACACACACACAGCAACATAATGTTTATTATGTCCTCAACATCATTAAAATGAGATTTAAGTGCAAAACCAGTGATGTGCATATTTACATATTACACTATTCTAATTTAAAACATCAAAGTATTGTATTAGTTGCTGGATAACATTATAAGACTTATTTAACTTAATAATGTATTCACAGGTGTTAATCACGATAATGTTGATCTTTGCAGGAACAAAATATGTGTTTTTATGTGTGTGGTTTTGTTTTTAAGGTCTTTGTTGCTCATTGTGTTTATCATTTCTATGTAATGACCTCTGTGATTTTATTGTCCCAGTGTGTGCCTGATGGATGGAGGCATGGGTTCTACAATGTTCTGGTTATAGCAACCATTTTTTATGGTGAGGAGATGAGAAAAAAGATTGAGATTAGATAAGTGAGAGGAAAAAAATACAATATTTGATAGCTTTCGATGAAAAGGTACCCATTACTGTTAGCTACCCCCACCTGGCATAAAGAGTATTATTATTATTAATTATTATTATTATTATTATTATTATTATTATTATTATTATTAGAGTAGCCAATCGTTTAAAAAAAAAAGAAGACAGCACAAAGATTTCACCTTTTTTTTTTATTACCTGGCAGCTCGAGAGAAAGAATCCAGTCCTTGAGTTCTTCATTATAAGTGTTGTGAATCTCTGGATCTTTGAGAAGTTCAAGGAAGGCAGATGAAGGTCCATCTCCTCTAGACACCAATGAATCAATAAGGTCAATACAAGCATCTTCTTCTGGCAGTGCTTTATTCTTCAGTCGTTGATACACTCTGTCATCAACAAGGTCTCCAGAGTGTGCATGCTGCAGAATGTACTGGAAATCTGTGCGGAGCCAACTGGCAAGTTTCATCTTGTTCTTTTTCAGTATTTTCACAGAGGGTTCCTGTAAAAAAGAAGTTGCATAACTTGTATGTATCAAGCATAACAATAACATGTAATCAAGGTGCACCTTATTTTGACTTGCTATATTTGCCAGAAAACCTTGAGTATCTACCTGAGTGGAAGAAGCCATGGTCTCCTCTGGAATGGATGAGGCACAGCTGACAAGCAAAGAGGGAATTTAGTCCTGTTGTGATGATGAACAAAGTTACAAATGCATACTGTACCTATACATTGTGTTACTGTCTGTCTGTATGTACTGCATATACTGATCAGCTTGTACTGTATGTGCAAACAACTGCATGTATACCAAACATTGTAAATACATATGTAAATACATACATGCTGGTGTGAGTGTCTGGTAAGTGCATGGTGTAGATAAGAGGATTGGTATTTTACCTCTATACAAGAATTAACATGTACAGTATATTTCCACCTATTGTATAGGCAGTAGTTTATTAACCCAATGATGCTTATAGGCCAGGGGAAGATACATGTAAATGAAATAAAAAATAATTGGTGAAAGGCGAAGGTGAAATTCAGTTATTTGAAAGGTGACAGTATAGGTGAGACCAGCCATGTTGTATGGTAAAATACAGGAAGCAGAGCTGGAGGTAGCATGCAGAGACTAAAATGTTGAGGTTCTCTCTGGGAGCGACGAGGATGGATAGGATCAGGAACGAGTACATCAGAGGACAGTGCATGTTATATTAGATGTTTTGGAGATAAAGCCAGAGAGGCCAGACTGAGATGGTTTGGACATGTACAGTATAGTGAGTATATCGGTAGAAGGATGCTGAGGTTGGAACTGCCAGGCAGGAGGCCCTAGAGGAAGACCAAAGATGTATGGATGTAGTGAAAGAGGACATGAAGTTAGTTAGTGTGACAGAAGAGGAGACAGAGGACAGGGTGAGATGGAGGCTGTTTGCAGCTTAGTTTTAAGGTTTTATTCTTCTTTTTGTCCCATTCACATCAACACCATGCAGTATCCCATTTTCTACCACCAAATATCCACATAGTGTTATTCTAGGTTGCATATTATGTACTGGCATTAAATGTCGTGCTGATTTGCCTCTAGATGGCAGTATGTACTCATCTACATTCACAGGATTGTTCCAGCAGGGCCAGATGTGTCACTTAAACACTTTCACTTTCTATTTCAAGTATCAACTAAACAACTTTTTCTCTATACTTTTACTTCAAGTGAAACCACAGAATGTGACATTGTCTCAGTGTTATACATAGGGTACATGTAACAACACATATTTGAATATGTTCACATGCTTCTCTCAATAGAGCAATATGACCCATACTGTATGTCATATTATCATAATAAATAAACTACAATGTTTAAGACACAAGAAAGTCTGTTTAAGTCATGTGGTAAAACTGATGAGTATTTATGCACACTACCAATATATGATGTTGTAATAATAGGCAATAAAAAGGGGTTTCCTGGTGAGTGATACAGTACATAGGCTACGGCACACCGATGGCATAGGCCCAAGTCTCTAGTCTTTATCACATGTGCTTTTAATCAGTCAAACAGAGAAAATATCTTACCTTAAGGCTTGACGGTATCACAGACGAGAGTCAAAGACAAAGAAGTTGAACAAAATGTTGGATAAAGTTTCCAGCAGAAGGAGATGTTCATGCAGCTCTGTGGTTGCTGCTTGCATCTGCTGTGAGAAACTACACTTCCTCTTGTTTTTTTTTCCTTTTTCCTTGTACAGCCTACACGTAGTGTTATTGCGGGGCTGGCCGACTGGTGCCGCACAATAACAGGGTCCTATTCTAACATCTGGGTTGTTGGTTATGCTGGGGTATTGCACTGTACACTCTTTAGTGTGTGTCTGTGTGTTTAAAAAAAAAAAGAAAAGAAAAAAATAAATAAATATATATATATATATATATATACACACACACACACACACACACACACACACACACACACACACACACACACACACACACATATATATACATATATATATATGTGTGTGTGTGTGTGTATATGTGAGAGTGAGAGTGAAAGGAAGAAAGAAAGAAAGAAAGAGAGAGCAAGCCTGTTTATTTGCCTGGATCAAGTAGTTTATTTATCAGTATCACAATGAAAATTCAGTTTTAAAAGTGATTTATTTTTACATACATTCTTTATCATTAAAATGTTAGTATTTTGTCAATTATTTGGGGGACAACATGCAACAACCTCACGGCCCACAGGTTGGGAATAGCTGGTCTAGAACAGTGTTTCTCAACGTGTGGGTCGGGACCCCCAGGGGGGTCCCCACATGATTTTGGGGGGTCCATAGATGACAGTGAAGTGACAATTTAAAGACTTTTAAGACATTTTTAATACCTCCACAAAAAAAAGTCCATTACTGCATCAAAAGTAATCAACAAACTATACTGTGAAAGTAATAAATATAAGAAAGAGGAATGTTTTTTGAAAAAAGCTCAAACTTGTAGATCTGCAATTTTCACAATATTTATCTGTGGAACCGAGTCAAACTAAATTGAATGCCTCTACTCTTACAATTCCAAATGCGTATCAGGGTGGTCCCCAGTTCAAATATGATTATTTTGGGGGGTTGCAGACTGAAAAGGTTGAGAACCGCTGGTCTAGAAGAAAGCCAGAAGGGCAGAAAGGCCTGGACATGTCCACTCCAGTGTCTGGTCTCAGCATTTAGGTCTCTGGGTGTCCGTGTGGAACAGCCTCTTGAGGCAGAAGAGCTGCAGGCATCCAGACAGAACGATGGCCACGCTCTGGGCCGCGGACCACCACATCACATAGCTGTTGTTGGACAGCAGGAGGTAGTGGTCGGACCCTCTCCTCATTCGAGCGTAGTTGTAGTATCGCCACATGTGGATGATCTGGTTCTGCAACTTCAGGGTGCTCAACTGAACAAAGATGACATCCAATTAGTCAAACAAAAACTAAAAACTAGTTAGTTCAAGGCCCATGAAAGTGTTTCAGGTCAAAATGTGTGTCAAACCAGAAACAGGTTGTGTCCAACCTAGACACAGGATCTAAATGTCTCAGTAGAAGAGCAGGGAGACCAAAGGTATATTGCATTAACATTCTCTATGAATTGTACACAGGACCACAATGGAAATAACAAAGCCCTCAGGGCTTTTTGTGTCATCCTTTTAGCACCATTGTATAATCGTACCACTGTACTATTTGCAAACTGTTAATAAAGTATTCAATCAAAAAAACAAACATACTCCACCATACAGATTGGACAGAATTACTTTTTATAGAGCTTTCAATGAAGAAATGACTCTTTTATTTGCTGGATTCAGTTCACATTGACAAAATAATGTAATCACTAACCTCAATACCGGACAACGTGCTGTTGAGCTCTGCTCCTTCCTTCTCCATCTGTTTCTTGGTCTCCTCAAAGCCCTTGTAGTAGACGCCGAAGTTTAGAAAGACCCTCACGCCCCCGAACTTGTTGTGGAAGTTACCAAGACACATCTGGTAGAATCCTGGAAGGTGGAAGATGCCGTCAGACAAGGAGGAGACTGGTTCAAGACTCTTGTACCTCCTTTTTCCCTTCTACACTTCGCCGAAAATAGCCGATCTACTGTACACGCTCTTGTGGATTGAATATTTTCACAGAATGTGAAATACTACATGCCCAGATTAGCGATGCTAGGCTTCAAGTGTTAAGCCATATATACTTTGTTGCACAACGACAGATGCTATTAGTACCTGTCTCTTTGGTCTCATTAGACATGGTGTAATGAAACAGGAGGCTGCTGTAAGTACTACTGTACCTGTCTCTTTGGTCTCAAAGTTGATTGTACCAATAGCATCATTGGATGTTGTTACGAGGAAACCATCTGGTGACGTGATCGACACCATGAGACGCTTGTCCGTGGCCATCCCTGTCACCCACTGTACCTGCACACACACACACACACGCGCGCGCACACACACACACACACACACACACACACACACACACACACACACACACACACACACACACACACACACACACGCACACGCACAAATACTATTTGTTCACAGCCGTTCGGGAATAGGGGCCTTATAGTTGAAGTATTTGAAAATGTTTTTAAAAATAGTAAAAAAAATAAAAAAAATAAAGAAGTTTATGGATAATGGGTAAGGCACCGGCAAAAATATGGCCCTTAATCTTCAAAGGCTGTAGCCATAGAAAGGGCAGTGCTCGTTCACTTTGAAGGTCAGGCTGATAAGAACAGTATTATTTTTTGTAAAGTCGTGTGGGTACAATCTGACTATACTCAATGCAAATGCTTGTCAGCACACCTTCAAATATCATGAAAATAATGATTATTCAGAGCTTGGTACGCTTGCTACTTATGGAGTTACTTTTATTTTTGGGGAATTTTGATAAATCCTACCGTTGCAGTAGACTACAAGTCACTCTGGCTCACAGTGACAGCCAAATACAGAAAGTGTAAGACATTAACCACTTACACACCCCCTATATAGGCCTACTTAGTTGAATCAGAGTCCCCCAGGGCTCTGTACTAGGTCCCCTCCTGTTTTCACTCTACACAAATAGCCCAAATCTCCAAAAGCTCACAACTCGTAGATCAGCATCTGCGTTGAATGTGTGCCCCAGAATAGGGGCGTTATACAGTAGGGCTCAAGTGCTTAATTGAATTATCCCTCATAATATAGGCAACGATGATGATAATACAAATCGTTGCTGTCGGGCAAAAACCTCCCATCTCCATATTCTAACTTTCTTCCCCAATTTTTTCGTTAATTAAAGGTAGGGTAAGTGATTTTCTTTGGTTAAAATAGTGCTAAATAGCTCTATATTCTGATAGTACTCATTGCTATAGACTAGTGTTTGTTCAGTAAAAGGAGTCTCCTTGTCTCTCCAGCTCTTTATAAAACAGAAATGCATTTTCGTGTCAGTTTCAGTTTCATTTCCAATCTTATCCTATCAGGATAGAGAACTGAATCAGGATACAGATTAAACAAGTGAAATGTGAAGTGATGACACTAAGAAATGAGCAGACACAATTGGAACTGGAACACTATAAAAATGAAGCTTAAAAATGGGTACTTTCTCCTGATTGGCTGAGATTTTGACACCTACCGGAAAATGTATTTTATGTTTATTAAAGAGCTGGAGAGACGGGGAGACGCAAATATAGCAATGACTACTATCAGAACATAGTGCTTTAACCTTTTAACAAAATACTTTTTGTTTTAACCAAAAAATATCACTTACCCTACCTTTAATGCCCTACTTGATAATTCTACCACATCACACAAAAGTATCAAAAATAGCAGATCTGCAAGCTCTAAACGCGGCGCGAAGCGACGCGTTTAGAGCTTGTAGATCTGCTACTTTTGCTGTTTTCGAATTTGAACCCTGAAAAGTTACAGTTTTGGAGATAAATGAGGGTTTCCATCCAACAGAAACAAAACACTACCATTACGACTAGGAGTGCATCTATCAGTGTGTTGTGAGTGAACTGAAGTCTGTCTCACCATGTAGGTCAGGTAGAAGTTTCCACTCTGGTGGGCAAAGTGCCAGAAGCATTCCATGTGTGTGGCCGGGACCACCATGGCAAAGTCGTACCTGTCAGAGCCTCTGAACAGGCCCTGATCCGCCTGCTCCAGGTAGGGCTCGGATTTGCGCGTCCAGCCACTGTGACTGCTCATAAGCAGGAGTATAACGTAGCAGTAAGGCAGCATGCTTACAGTATGAATATGCCTGTCTGGTGGTTGAGCAGCAGTAGTAGCAGTAGTAGTGGTAGTGGTTGGTAGGAGCTGCTGAGGGTATACAGCCACTGCGTTCTCCTGTTGATTTAGAGATATCAAAATCCAAGGAGAATTATTAACCACGTTAAAATCTTGCAGTGGTGGAGGAAGTAGCCTACTCTGCTTTTTTTTTCTCTTCAAAGTATTAATACCACAATGTAGAAATACTCTTGCTACAATAAAAGTGTATACAAAGTACTTGTAAAAAGTACAATGTTTGCCTCTGAGATGTATTGGAGCAGAAGTATAAAGTATTGAAAAAATATTAAAGTAAAGTAAAACTACCTCAAAATTGTACTCAAGTACAGTACTTAAGTGAATGTACTTAGTCACTTTCCACCACTGAAATCTTGCCCGTATTTGTCTGAAGGCCAGCACTTGCTTCTAAAGTACAGTAACAGATAACACATCTACTGTGTACTTGATAACATGAATGTACCATTATGTTGGGCAGCAGCTTGCCTTGGTGTGGTGGTAGTGTAGGGGTGAGACAATATGACACCTGCAGTGTCATATTGCGTTGCTCAACGAATTATACCGTAACTTTGCTTTAATAGCTGGAACGGTTATGGGTTCTATTTTCTGATATCGCACCAATGATGCTCATCAGCACTTGGTTGGCCTTGGGCAAAGCACTATACAGTGTGTGTGTGTGTGTGTGTGTGTGTGTGTGTGTGTGTGTGTGTGTGTGTGTGTGTGTGTGTGTGTGTGTGTGTGTGTGTGTGTGTGTGTGTGTGTGTGTGTGTGTGTGTGTGTGTGTGTGTGTGTGTGAGAGAAAGATTTAGCTTTAGCCCAGTGCCAGGGGGTCCCCAGCTAAATGATTGGTAACTCTTAATACAGTGTCGGGGAGCAGTTAGGGGTTAACAATTTAAACCCTATATGGTTGACCGCAGTCCCTCAGGGCTCTATACTAGTGCATTTTCTGTTATTGTGGAGAAAGCTTTCACAGAAAATAGCAGATCGACAAGTTCACAACGCATCGCAACTTTCAGCGTTGTATTCGAAACTATGAATTATTGTGTGCTATTAATAGTCACTTAACCTAAAGCCCACTTTTGTTGAAGTATATTGATTATATATTATTATTTGTTATTGTATATATGCGGTTAGTGAATTATATCTACTGCTGTATTTATATATTGAAATTGGATTATATTTTCTCTGTGATGTATTCTGTTATTTGCCATGCCTTTTAACATAAGACTAACAGTATATCTGATTTGTCGTGATGAGTGTGAGGCCTTACTGTAATCTCATTACATTTGTACTACCATTCCTCAATTCAGTAATCATACAAATACTAATCAACAATGATGTCATTACTGTTTTTGAGGCAATTCATATTTGTACTATGTGGTGTTATGAAGCCCAAACTCTTATATGTTATTTTGATGTATCGTGGCTTTAATTTGAGGCCTACTACCAGTGCTGCCTTGTTTGGCCTTCTTGAAAGGCATTACAGTGTTATATTCGGACAAGCAAATGAGCCATGTTCTAGCCACTACCCTTTTATGACTAGCACTCTGCTCTGGGCTGGTTGACCAACTTTGCTGTGAGCTTTGTGGTATTAAAGAGCATAAAAGAAAGAACAACGTGTATTTATGTCCTCCTTATTAGGATAAAGATTTGTGCTGATGGTTGTGTGCATATTGTCGCTGTCAGGAAGAAACCTTGTATCTCCATATTTCAATGTAATTGTAATGTAATGTCATTTAATGTAATTTAATCTTCCTATAACTTAACAAACCTCTGTGGCCGTCGTGAGAGAAAAAATGTGTGCCCGGTTCTCCTCAGTGGCTGGAGCAATTGGTCTGCATTTGCACTTTTGACCATTGACCATTACCATCTGAACGCAACTGCAAAGTCCGTTTTTCAATTTCATCAAATCTCAGCTTATTATTAGCGTTTATGTGTTTATGGGAATGAACTCGTTCTCATAATACTCAACACAAATGTGGAATGCCCTACCAAAAGGAGTAAAGGAGTGTAAAACCCTACTCACTTTCAAAACTGCCCTAAAGATACACCTTCAGGAGACTGGAATTCGAAAATGGCCCCTGTCTAAGTCTTAACCTACCCCCCAATGTTGTGTATGAATTTGTTTTAAAATACAAAATGACTGTCCGTGTTGGGGCTGGTATGACCGACTCCAGAGGATTAAGACTCATGAAGAAGAACTTTTGCTCTTAGATCCTACAAGAACCTGAGAGAAGAAGAGACCTCAAGAAGGTCTAACAGGATAATATTAGTTGAGATCTCAAATAGAACTACATTTGAATCTTAAAATTGTATACATGTACTGTATGTATGTATGTATGTATGTATGTATGTATGTATGTATGTACAGATATAGATATCTGTCACGGTCCGCTCCTCGGGCCGTGGACTTTGATGTTATTATTTAGACCGCCATTGCCCTTATATGGTCGTGGACACTTTAGGCCTGTTCTGTAAGGTCTTGGACTTATTAGGCCTTTGTTCTGTTCTGCATGTAGTCTTGTTATTCTGTTACTCTGTTGTTGTTGCCCTGCTGATGTTCTGAACCTTATTTTGTAGTATTGTTTCCTGTTGTGCCTAGTTACTGTTACCTGTCTTGTCTCACCTCCCTGTTGATTAGTCATGTTCTCCTCCTGTGTCCTCTTAGTCCCTCAGCCTATCCCAGTGTTGATTGTCTGTTCAGTTCACCTGTGTCTTATTATTTCCCTGTCTATTTAAGCCTGTGTTTGCACTTTGTACTTACTTGTTCATTGTCTTATGTTGCGTGTAGTTTGCTCATTGTTTCAGTTCCTGTTTGTAGTCCTACCTTTGAGTTAATAAACCCTTTAAACTGACCTGTTGGCCTCTGTCTCTCCTGCACTTCGGTCCTACAATCCTGCCCTGACTCAGACCGTGACAGATATCCAAATAAATGAAGTTACAGTATAGTTAACTCTTGAACCTTGATTAGATCAATCCTTCATTGTGTTATTCCTACTTTGCTGTCACAGTATCTTCCTTGATGCAAATGTGACTTTGCCTAATCAGGTCACATAATCCCTTCACAGCATTTATAATGAACGGCCTCTCTTCATGTAAACAATACAGATAGATCTCTGATCCACTGAAGGAATTGCACACTGAAATATATAAAAAGACAGGGAGACACCAGAGAAGAGTAAGTGAGTGAGCTGGTCTATGTTGATGAACCTTCATAGCCTGTCTTTCCTCTGTCTCTCCAGACCTACATCAGGATTTACACATTGAAACAGGTAAGACACTGAGACCTCTTATATCTTTTCGTAACATGCAGATGGGAAAGTGTGACCTAACCGGTGACACTTCCTATGAATCCTGTCTACAATACCGTATACAGTAAACATACTTTAAAATGCACTATCATCTAAATAACACTGTATGAGAACTCATAAATAAATAAATACACATAATGCTTTATAACAATAATTATAGCACATTATAAATAATTTAGTATAGACTTTTTCGAGTATCATAATTACTGGTCACTTATAGACATGAAAAGATCGCAAATCAATAAATGCAGATTCTAGATGCATGGTAGTCAATTGACCTACATTTTCCTTTTTTCCCATCTACTAAAGATCAGACAGACACTGATTTGTTGCAGTTAGTTAATCAAGTATCATGTATTCATGTTTGAAACTGGGAGGACTCTACTTTGACAAAAAAAAGGAACTGTGCAATTGTAGTTTGTCTATGATGATTGCCATTGACAAACAATGTATGGCAGTGTTGATTTTATGTGAAAATCTATTGGGCACCAAAGTTCTAATTAAACAAGCTATTACAAAAACTTACAAGAACAGCATTCAGCATATAATTAGTGTACAGGCTACATTATGCTTCATTACCACACAAATCATCCAAACTCATAACTAGCTTTAGATTCCATGACCTAACTCAATGCAATATAGTATCAAATACTGTGCAATAAATTGACAGTTATATCCACAGGCATAATTGAGAAATGTCAAACAGGAAAAATGTATGAATCAAATCTAAATTAATGAAGAGTTCGCAATGTCAGTGAGTAATGTCAACAGTAATGTAATTTCCTAGAGGCATGAAGTTGTGTGATGTAGTTAGCTATCCTAAACTCAGTTCAAGTATTGTCCATTTGAGACACACAGTAACTTTTCCAAACACAAGTTACTGTTTGTTTCCACACAATACAAACCAAGCAGGTGGTGCGTAATGAAGCCTAAATGTGAGAGGTGTTATTACTCAATGACTTACCTATCACACTTATTTCCACTGATAGGTTCTCCCTGCAATCAATACACAGTTAAAGAACCACTACAACGATCAGGAGGGCCGTCTAATACTTTTCCTGTCTTCAGGTGAGTGATGGAAATTAATGTCAAGTTCCGTAACTTCTACTACTTCATCATCATGCATGTCAAATGTCCTGCAATAGTTGTCTGTCGAGGATAACATGAACATAATTGACAATATGCTAAATAAAACAATTTATTATTACGGAAAAGGCCGAAATGTTATCTTTTTTTAAATTTTGAGGCTTTGGAGCATTTGTAACTTTTAAGAAGTACCACTCTTATAAGACGACTCCCCTGTTTACAGTATAAAGAGTCTATTATTCTGTTATTCTACTGTTGCTGCATTTAGAACATCATCTGTCTTATAAGAATATCTGTTGCTATAATCATACCGCCCTCTCTTACAGAGTAACAAAAACACAAGACAGAAATGAATTCGACAGGTACGTACTCCCTCACACACACACGCACGCACGCACGCACGCACGCACGCACGCACGCACGCACGCACGCACGCACGCACGCACGCACGCACACACACACACACACACACACACACACACACACACACACACACACACACACACACACACACACACACACACACACACAGACAGTATGAATGTAATCATATCTGTTTTTTTCCATATCATTGAAGAATTTCGGGTGGTGCTGGTTGGAAAGACTGGAGTTGGAAAGAGCGCCGCTGGAAACACCATCCTGGGTCGTGAAGCATTTGAATCTGAATGTGCGCCTGCATCTCTGGCAATAAACTGTAAGAAGGTCAGAGCAGTAGTGGATGGTAGAAACATCTCTGTTGTTGACACGGCAGGATTGTCTCACACCAGATTTAATAACGACAGAGTCATTCATGAGATCAAACAGTGTATTTGTTTAGCTGCTCCTGGTCCTCATGTTTTCCTGGTTGTGATTAGACTGGGAAGCTTCACAGACGAGGATCAGAAATCTGTGGAAATGATTCAGGAGGTATTTGGTCCAATGTCAAACGAATACACCATGGTTCTCCTCACTGGTGGTGACCTGCTTACAGGTAAACCAGTTGAAGACTTTTTGAAAGCGAATCCAAAACTACAAGAACTGATCAGCAATTGTGACAACCGCTACCATGTCTTTGACAACAAAAGCAAGGATCCCTCTCAGGTCACTGAGCTGCTGGGGAAAATCGAGTCGATGGTGGAGGATAATGTAGGAACCCACTACACCACTGAGATGTTAACAGAAGCAGAGAGAGCAATAAAGGAAAAACAAATACGTATTCTTAAAGAGAATGCACTTGAACAGAAGGTGTTCACCTTCAGAAGGTGCAGTTGCTGTCCAAGAAGATATTAATCTATACTATATATTTAAAATCGTGGTGAGGCCAAAATCTCTTCTGCCCGATTCTCCTCTGAGTCTGGAGCAATTGATCTGAATTTGCACACAGCCATTGACCATTGTGTTACACACACACACACGCACGCACGCACGCACGCACGCACGCACGCACGCACGCACGCACGCACGCACGCACACACACACACACACACACACACACACACACACACAGTATTTTCTAGTTGCATTATCAACATTATTTTAATTAGTGGTAGCCTGCTGGTCATTGTCAGTCATTTCTCTGTGTATTCCAATAATATGCTTTGTAAATTATTATTTGTCTACAAACCATACAAACAGAAAATGTTCAATGCGAAAACATAATAAAATCATCCCAATTATTATTAATGTTTTTGCGTAGTATTGTATATTTGTCTGTCATTTCATGTTTCGATTAATTGAATACAATGGACTCCAATGGAAACAAGTCATAGCGCTTTCTTGGGTATAATCTTCTTAGCAGACCTTGTATTGAGTACTTTCCTGTGCTTTTTGTTTTACAAACTGCAAATAAAGTATTCAATCAATCAATCAATCAATCAATCAATCAATCAATCAACCAAGCAAGCAAGCAAGCAATCAATCAATCAATCAATCAATCAATCATCCCATACAGGCTTCGGTCTGGCAGAGAATAACAATGTTGATGCTCCATTCTCACCAGCAGGTGGAGTCGTACACCAAGATGGAATAAAGCAGAATTGGAAGCTTATTATGAATGTGTCTGAAACAGGGGTCATCATCACCATGCCAGCTTGTGATGGACATTTTGATTTGAATATTTGAGATCTATTTAGCCACTGCCTTTTCATCTTATAGATCGTTATTCAAGAGAATAAGTCAATAGTTTAATAAGAATGAAAAAAAGATGACTTATGAAAAAAGAGTTTATGCACATCAAAACGTTTTATGGGACTTCAAATCCTGATGAAAACTTAATTGGCTTTGATATTTTTAAATAGAAACAATGTTTGAAATTTCGGTTCCTTAGTTTAATTTATTTTTCTCAGTTCTCTGTCTGCTGGAAATGTTTAGTCAAATCGTTTGTCCGCAAGTGTCTTTCCAAGATCCCTTTCTTCACCATCAGGTTGCTTCCCACAGACCCTGAAAACAGCGCCACCCTCAAAAAAATAACTTGGACACATCACTGTTAAATAATTGTAGGCCCATATCAAACCTCTCGGTCCTTAAGTAAAATAATTGAAAAGGCTGTATTTCAACAACTGAACAGCTTCTCAACACTAAACAATGGCCTTGATATCTCACAGTCAGGTTTTCGACCACACCCTAGCACTGAGACTACTCTGTCAAAGTTTTCAATGACATCCACATAAATACACACAGTGGC
This sequence comes from Gymnoscopelus microlampas, assembly GCF_963454915.1. Taxonomy (NCBI): domain Eukaryota; kingdom Metazoa; phylum Chordata; class Actinopteri; order Myctophiformes; family Myctophidae; genus Gymnoscopelus; species Gymnoscopelus microlampas. The sequence continues at coordinate 2,956,752 of NC_139943.1, forward strand.
AAAATGTCAGTCCTAGTGATACTAGATCTCATTGATTAGACACAGTCGACCACAATACTAGACAGATTGAAAAACTGGCCGTGACTTTCCGGCACAGTTTGAATCATATTTAGAGCAGTGGTACTCAAACTTTTTCATGTCAAGGACCCCCAAATGAACACTTATTAGCCCACGGACCCCAATTTGAAAAGATATGCCAGGGACCCCCATAAGAGAAGATGTTTATGGCCCTATAGCAGTGATTCTCAACCATTTTGATTTCAAGGACCCCCAATTTGACATGCATTAGGCTATACGGACCCCGATATCCATCTCTGGGACCCCAATTTATGTTGTAAAATCAATGTTAATTTAACTCTGAGAGTGTACAAATGGAACCAAATGGACCCGTTTTGGTTCCATTTGTACACTCTCAGAGTTACAGACCCATAAGGGTCCATTTGGTTCCTATCCATCATTTAGCTGGGGACCCCCTGGAACTCCCTCAAGTACCCCTGGGGGTCCCCGGACCCCACTTTGAGAACCAACCATTTAGAGAACAGAGACTATTTTGTCTCTGTCTCTGCATGCAGAGTTCTGCAAGGATCCATTCTCGGGCCCCTACTAATATCTACATGCTCCCACTAGCTCAGATTATGGAAAACAACAAAATAAGCTAGAGGACTATATGGTCCAATACATCAGTGCTTCTCAAACATTTTCATGCCAGGGACCCCCAAATTGATATATATTTGGCCGCGGACCCCCATTTGAAAAGTGCCAGGGACTCCCAGAAGCACAGATTTGCTCGCTTTAAAATAAATATATTCAAAGATTTGCACGAATCTTCTCGATTTCTCAAAAATAGCAGATCTACAAGCTCGTAGTGCGGCACTAGGTGCCATGCTATGAGCTTGTATATCTGCTATTTTTGAATATCCAAAGTATAAAAGGTTAAAATTGTGATGCTATATTCACACATTTTGCTGGGGACCCCCTGGAACCCCCTCAAGGACCCCTGGGGGTCCCCGGACCCCACTTTGAGAACCAATGCAATACAAACACTGATTAAATGCAACAAATCAACAATTGGATGTGCCATAATTCTCTTCAATTAAACTGGCAAAACTGAAATAATCATTTTTGGAGGCAAGGAAGACAGATTAAAAGTCAGCGCCCAACTCCAATCGGTAATGTTAAAAACCTCTAGCCAAGCCTGAAACTTGGAGTATAGTCATGGACTTATGTATGGTACACCAATACATATGGCTGAGATTTCAGTTCGTTATTTATTTTTTCTCAGTTCTCCGTCTGCTGGAAAGCAGTCAAATTATGTGTGGTTTTGTCAGAAAGTGTCTTTCCAAGTTCCCTTTCTTCACTATCACTGCATAGTTCCCCCAAAAATAACTAGTTGTATACGATGTCTTTTGTCTCATGAAGTCTGTTCCCAAACTCATTCTACTGGTGTCTTGTCTCATTAGTTGTGGTTGAAAAATAGTAGTAGCTTAATAAACAGGTAACACACCTGTAACATACTGTAGATAATGCTGCCAGGGTCAATCCATCCATGTGTTAATTCACACAGTGGCGTGCACAGACATTTTGAGGGGCAGTCGCTCAAGTAAATTATACTTTTTTTTGTTTACTTGGTCCGCTCTTTTTTCCCTCTACACCTATACCTCTTTGCCAAAAATAGCCGATCTACAAGCCCACAACGCCTCGCGCTGCGAGGCGTTGTGGGCTTGTAGATCTGCTATTTTTGGCTAAAGTTCTCCTCAGAAAAGGGATGCTAGGTTTCGAGTGGTTATGGTAAAAAGAAAAATCATGTCACATAAAGATTTGGCGGACCCCCTGTAGTAACTCTGAGGACCCCCTAGGGGTCCCGGACCCCCTGTTGAAGACCCCTGCTGTAAACTGGGGGAAAAAAAACTTTTTTTCTTCTTTTTTTAAAAAGGGCACTTCTGGTGAAGAGGGCAAAGGGCAGGTGCTCTAGCACCATCTAGAGTCTATCTGTGCACGTCCCTGAATTCACACTGCCCCACTCATTTGTTGAGGTTCACGTTCAAACCGGCAAACATGAGCCTGGTTGGACGGTGGATGATATGAATGCATGTTTTTGTCAGGGCTTTCAAATTGCTCCACAATGGAAGAGCTCGTTTTCTGTTTGTCAAGGTACTGTAGTTTCAATAGTTGTGGTTTTCTTATAGTACTGACTCATCAGTTATTCATTGACCGTTGTAAAATGAGTTATATTTTTGAACCTTTATTATAACACAAATCTGGTCTGAGAAACAGTGGTTAATCAATGCTCCTTGTGGTGTTTACATGGTGATAAATGTAAGTGTATTATGTGATAATAATGATTAAATTAATCAGCCACTATATTGTCAGTTTTATTCCTTTTTTTCCCATGGGGTCTTAAGATTTGTTTAATTTGAGCTTAAATCTCAGCCCACCATATGCAACCATGTACACATTCTACTGAGACCCCTGATATCTGGCAACCCTGTGAGACCCCGCCCCTGTACAGTCTGTAGTACGCATTTTGCTGACTGACAACTCTGGCATCTGGCAACCCAGGCCATTATGCTGAGTAAGACTGGGACTTCTGGTATCTGGCAACCCTGTGCACTAGAGGAAAACCAGCTGATCAATGTGATCAATGGAGCCGACAGACATACAGACAGACAGACAGACAGACAGACAGACAGCTACTACTGTGTGGATTTGGACAACAATGCTGCTCCTCAACCTGAATGATCTGACTGTGGGAATAACTGGTTGTTAAAGCAGGTAAATGTCTTAGATTGCTCTTCAAACAGCACACAGGCTTGTTGCACTGCAGGGTCTGGTCAGTGTGAGGCTGTGGTTTGTAAAGTCACATTTAGGAGGAAGAAGTCTAGCCTAGAGGATCAAGGCTGTCATAGATGTATTTAATCCATTTTGATACATCGCAGATATATAAAAAAAAAGGTCTAAATCTCTAAAATAAATACATCTATGATTGATCCAAGGCTATAGGAAGAAGTCCACTGACACACAGACACATAGACACACTGACAGACAGACAAGAACCCAAGCAGGTTGCTAGCTGGTTATGCTAACTTGTAGCTTAAAGTGACATATGGGTGCTGCCTGTGATGTTGTTACATTGTGTCATTGTGTGTGTAGCTACACACACACAATGACACAATGTAACGTTTAGAACAAAAGAACAGCTTCGCCTTTATTATCTGATCTGACACATGTTCTAGTTGTGTTAATGTGTTGTTTTAAAGCTGTAGCTCAAACTTAGCCTGGCTAATAATGAAACCTCATTTATCTAGAACCCCGTTGTACCACGGTGTGTGGCTCGGCTAAATAAAAAAAGAACAGATCTATAAGCTATCAACGCGTTGCATAGCTTGTAGACTTTTTTTTGTCGCTAAAGCTACATTAATATAGCTATAGCTCTACTCTGAGAAAGAAGTGTGCAAAGAAACACAAATGATTAATAAACAAAACCAAAACAAAGCAGTTGATGCTGGATATATGTTTGTATTTAACATGTATAACATTAGAGATGAGTTATTATTACTTTGATATAAGTAGCAGGATGAATTAAGTCAGTTTTATTTGCAACAACACAACAATGTGTCTGTCTGTCTGTTTATCTATCTATCTGTATATCTATCTATCTATCTGTCTATGTGTCTATCTATTTATGTGTTTATCTATCTGTCTGTCTGTTTATCTATCTATCTGTCAGTAGATCTATCTGTCTATGTGTCTATCTATCTATTTATGTGTTTGTCTGTCTGTCTCTCTGTCTGTCTGTCTGTCTGTCTGTCTGTCTGTCTGTCTGTCTGTCTGTCTGTTTATCTATCTATCTGTATATCTATCTATCTATCTGTCTATGTGTCTATCTATTTATGTGTTTATCTTTCTTTCTGTCTGTCTGTCTGTCTGTCTGTCTGTCTGTCTGTCTGTAGATCTAACTGTCTGTCTGTCTGTCTGTCTGTCTGTCTGTCTGTCTGTCTGTAGTTCTAACTGTCTGCCTGCCTGTCTGTCTGTCTGTCTGTCTGTCTGTCTGTCTGTCTGTCTGTCTGTCTGTCTGTAGATCTAACTGTCTATCTGTATCTATCTGTCTGTCTGTCTGTCTGTCTGTCTGTCTGTCTGTCTGTAGATCTAACTGTCTGTCTGTCTGTCTGTCTGTCTGTCTGTCTGTCTGTCTGTCTGTCTGTCTGTCTGTCTATCTATCTATCTATCTATCTATCTATCTATCTATCTATCTATCTATCTCTCTATCTCTCTATCTCTCTATCTCTATCTGTATATCTGTGTCTGTCTATCTTTCTGTATATCTAAAATAGCTATATCTACATTGCTGTAGTGTACAAGTAGTTAAAGTGTAGTTATACTCTATCTATTATGTTATAATACAAATCTTAGCATTGTATAGAAGGTAAAGTATTGTTTATGTTACACCTGGTACAATTTACACTGAGCACCTAAACTCAGCCCATGTTGTGCCATAACCATACCTAGGTATCACGTCTATTTTTGGCATAATGTTGGCAATGCTTGAGTTGTTGTGGGCTATACCTGCCCCAGGCCAGTCCATCTGTATCACAGCATTCTGGTGATAATTCAACATGACACAAATTCTGTCTGTTACAGCAAGTGAATTATGTCATTAGAGTCATTTGGCCCGCTGTGCTGTGACATCGTTTTTGCTGCGGCTGCCAGAAATGTGTCATTCATGCTGATCATGGCTTTATTCTTTCAGACAGATGTACTGTCCACAGCATTGGTTCTCAAAGTGGGAGAACCAGGGACCCCCAGGGGTCCTTGAGGGGGTCCACACAGCTAAATGTGTTTGTACAGCATCACAAACATTTTAACCACTTTATCCAATTTAACCCATTAAGACCAGGAACGCATCTGTGTCACTTTAGATTTCTTAGGCTATTCAAAAATAGCAGATCTACAAGCTCATAGCGCGGCACAGAGTGCCGCACTATGAGCTTGTAGATCTGCTATTTTTGAAAAATGTTTAGATTTATTTTCAAAAAAACTGTTAGGATTTAGAAAACATTTTAAAGAATCGCCTCAGATCTTAAAGGGTTAATACATTGGCTATTCAAAAATAGCAGATGTACAAGCTCGCAGTGCGTCACTTTGTGCCGTGCTGTAAGCTTGTAGATCTGAATTTTTTCAGGGGTCCCTGGAACAAGACATTTTCAGATGGGGGGGTCCGTGGCCAAATATGAAAAAGTTTGAGAACTACTGGTTCACAGCGTGCAGTACATGGCATAAATCCTACTGTATAAGGCTTAGAGATTATGATAATCTTTAAGCCTTATACTTATAGTGGGGATGGGAGGATAATTGTTATTATAGTTCATCATGATAAAAAAATGCTCACAATAATAATGTTGCGGAGATTTTCATTTATGGTGAAATTGTTCCGTCAGACACTGGACCTGAGCTGGCTCTGTACTTGGATCGCTTTTTGTCCCGTCTACGCCAAATCTCTTTGCCAAAAACAGCAGATCTACAAGCTCACAGATGTGAGCTTGTAGATCTGCTGTTTTTGACTAATATTCCCGGCCAGAATATCGATGCTGGGGGTTCAAGTGGTTAACAAAAATGGCATTATAAGACTTTTAAGCATATTTTGATTATCACTATAATCTTATCGTTAATCACAATTATTTTGTCCACAATAATCATGACATGAAACTTTCATATCATCCCATCCCTAAAAATGGGTCAACAAGCTCTTTATTATCATAGAAATCTGGTCTGGCACAGATTTGACTCATAGCTGAGAGTGTTTGTAACCTGTTAGGGTCCATTCGGTTCCTAACAATTAGTCATTTAGCTGGAACATTATCTATTGAATTTCTGCCAAACCAAAAGGTTCATTTGGTTGGCATGGTGGTTTTCGGTATAGTCAAGTGTGGTGCTGGGGGAATTTGAACTTACTAGACCATACCCGGTGAAACGTCCTGTCTCTCTCTGTCCCCCTCTCTCTCCCTCCCCCTCCCCCTCTCTCTCTCTCTCTCCAGCCAGCAAGCATGGCCACATTCTTGACATTCTTTGACATAAAAATGCGAATAAACAGCTGAGATTTAGTGATATTGAAGAAGTGGCTGGACAGTTCCATGCACATGGTAATGGTCAATGGCTGTGCGCGATTTGAGAGCAATAGCGCCAGGCAGTGAGGAGAACAGGGCAGACGACGATTTTGTTTGACATAAAAATGGGAATAAACCGCTGAGATTTAGTGATATTGAAAAACGGGCTTCGGAGTTCCATGCGCATGGTGATGGTGAATGGCTGTGCGCGATTTGAGAGCAATAGCTCCAGGCACCGAGGAGAACCGGGCAGAAACGTGTTTGGGCTCACAGGTTTGGCTTCAGTGGTTTGGTCTCGGACACTAAACTACTACAGAGGTTACTAGAATTATAGGAGGATAAAGACATGCCAGTGGCTGATACTCACACAGCCTCTCTGTAAAGTGTACATTTCTGCTGCACTGGAGTCAGTTGTTGCACCACCTCACACTAAGTTCAAACTTATAGCCTAGTTATAGCTTAACCCATTCAATCCGGGGACGCATCTCTGTCATTTTAGATTTATTTGGCTATTCAAAAATAGCAGATCTACAAGCTCGTAGCGCGGCACTCGGTGCCGCGCTATGAGCTTGTAGATCTGCTATTATTTTTGAAAAATCATGAAAATGTGTGCAAATCTTTGAATATATATATATATATATATACATAACTGAAATCTTTGCTTCTGGGGGTCCCTGGAACAAAAATATGTTACAACTGTAAATATATATTTAAAGATTTGCACAAATTGTCACGACTTTTCTAAAAATAGCCAAATAAATCTAAAAATGACAGATACTTTCCTGGTCTAAATGTTTTTTTAAAAAGCCATTTAAGCTATATAACTAGGCTAAGTTTGAACTTAGTATGAGTTGGTGCAACTGGCTCCACTGCTGTTGTTTTTGACGTGTCATTTCTCAGCACCGGCATGTGAACGCTGCTCCGTCATGTTCAGAGACTTGATGTGTCACAAGTAATTGCCGTCATGTTTGTCTCCCCGTTCAAGCGGTCTCTCATTTTCCCCCTGCCATGATGTAGCTTAAAAATGGGGGGTGGGGGGGGGGGGAATTCCATTGGCTCCAGAAAATGTGCCGTGAGCCTGTGGATCACGAGTGGAGAGGAGAGGTTCTCCCCCGGTTGGGTTTCTTTAAGGCCCAGTAGACCAGGCAAAGTCACATGGCACATTCTTAACCCCTTAAGACCGGGAACGCATCTGTGCAACCACTTTATCCATATTTCATACTTTGGCTATTCAAAAGTAGCAGATATACAAGCTCATAGCGCGGCACCGAGTGCCGCGCTATGAGCTTGTATATCTGCTATATTTAAAAAAATCTTGAACATTTATTCTAATCTAATATTTGAATACATATTTTCAAAGCGACTATTTTTTAACAAAAATCTTTGCTCCTGGGGGAGTCCCTGGAACAACATATTTTGTGATGGGGTCCCAGCCAAATACATATCATTTGGGGGTCCTTGACATGAAAAAGTTTGAGAACCACTGATGTAGAAACGTTTTTTTTTTTTTAAACTATAGGATTTAGAAGATGTTTGTAGAATCCCCAGAAGCAAAGATTTGAGTTACAAATGTTTGCCTTAAAAAATATATATATATATTCAAAGATTCGCACACATTTCCATGATTTTTCTAAAATAGCAGATCTACAAGCTCATAGCGCGGCACTCGGTGCCGCGCTATGAGCTTGTATATCTGCTATTTTTTTAATAGCCCAAAGAAATCTAAAAAAAGGTCACACCGATGCTTTCCCGGTCTTAATGGGTTAAAGCGTTTTCTGATGCTGAGCAGAGATGAACTGTGGTGTGTGTGTGTGTGTGTGTGTGTGTGTGTGTGTGTGTGTGTGTGTGTGTGTGTGTGTGTGTGTGTGTGTGTGTGTGTGTGTGTGTGTGTGTGTGTGTGTGTGTGTGTGTGTGTGTGTGTGTGTGTGTGACGTTCTTCTCATCATCACGCTTAGCTTTACCACACACTGACTGTAGCTCAGTGTGTGAGGAGAACATATTATTCCGCTTTCTTCTGCCCACACAGCTCTCAAAAACCCTTTGCCTTGGCCTGCACTGCATGTGTGGCATCCACATGACAATACGTCTTTTGCGTCTCAGGTCAAGCAAGTAAGTTTAATGGTGTAATTCTTGAACGCTTTGGAATCCTTTCTCCGATGGAAGAGCCAGAGGTTGATATACAGTAGGACAGCATACCTTTTATTAAAGAGGGTGTAAGTGATATGTTTTTTTGTTGTTACAAATAGGTGTATAATAGCTCTATGTTCCCATAGTAATGATTGCTATATACTGTAGGGTGCTTGTTCAGTAAGAGGGGTCTGCCTGTCTCTCCAGCTCTTTAGTAAACAGAAAATACATTTTCAGGTTGGGAGGGATACCGATTTCATCCAATCAGGAGAGGGGACTCGTAGAGGATACAGGATAAACAAGTGACATAGGAAGTGATAACGGGGGGGGGGGGGGGGGGGACACGACTAATTGAATGAAATTGGTATCCTACCTGACAAAATATTTTCTGTTTTGTAAAGAGCTGGCGAGATGGGGGAGACCCGCTGTTACTGAACAAACACTCTATAGAAATGATTATTGTTAGAATATAGAGCTTTAACTTTTTAACAAAAAAAAAGTGTAGTTTTACTGAAACAATATCACTTCTTACAGCACCTTTTTAAGATATGGAACATACGATACTTTGAGAGTTACTGAAAGATGGATACAAAATGTTCAATGTCCTGTTAAAGGCTTGTGGATATAATACAACGTTTTATGTAAATACATTTTAATGAAATTAGGCCACATATTTGTATGACTGTGGGTCTTGTGTGGTAAATCCTTTCTCAACCAGTTAATTAAGAACGATAATATTGAAGAACGAATCAGTCACTTGAAATACGTTTTGTACAGTATAGGCCAAGTCTTGATTGAATCACAAAGAAACCTTCATGAGTCTGTGTCTGTGTTTCCTCATCCAGTATCTCTTGCCATGAAACAATGGATGGCCTTTCTTCTACAAGCTCCATATTGTTGCGTGTAGTCGGTTATGTTTTTCCATGCATATTCTTTTTAACGATTTTCACAGAAACATCCTGTGTCACAACAAGTAGTTTTATGACTGTCACAGTCACCCTTCCTCTCGTCCTCCTGACCCGATCGTTTACTTTCGTGTTGAATCACTTCAGCTCATTTCATTTCCTATGGAACCTAAAGGGAAACTAAGCCAATGTTTAACCTGAATCCCTTTCTTTTGATGTGAGGATACATTATATAATGTGGGGGGAAAAATACCCTATGTTTTCTGTGTATCTCTCTGCAAAATGTTGACAATGTGATATGATGACGTGACACTTCTCTTTTGAGCTGCACGGCTGTCTGTGAGATAACTAATCAGACACAAACAGCTGTCTTCCTACGTTGCTCTAGCACATTGGTTCTCAAACGTTTTCATGTCAAGGACCCCCAAATTGACACTTATCAGCCCGCAGACCCCCATTTGAAAAGATAAGCCAGGGACCCCCATTTAATGGCATTTATACCCCTGGGACCCGAATGCATATTATAAAATCAATGTCAATTTAACTCTGAGAGTGTACAAATGGAACCAAATGGACCCGTTAGGGTCCATTTGGTTCCATTTGTACACTCTCAGAGTTACAGAACCATAAGGGTCCATTTGGTTCCTATCCATCATTTAGCTGGGGACCCCCTGGAACCGCCTCAAGTACCCCTGGGGGTCCCCGGACCCCACTTTGAGAACCACTGCTCTAGCACTACTCTGAGCTGATGCTCTACAATTGACATTTTGTCTACTGCAAGAAGATGTGTTGTCTGCACCGCCATTAAAACTTGAGCTAACCATCATCTACCTACAGTAGCTAATCAACACACACTTAACCACTTTTCCCTTTTTTCAGCATTTTTCAGCAACTGTCCTGCTTCACACAACACAGACACACACACACACACACACACACACACACACACACACACACACACACACACACACACACACACACACACACACACACACACACACACACACACACACACACACACACACACACACACACATTAAAACCTGGGAACTGACCAGTACAACCACAGTCTAATACTGTTGTACTGGGAGCTGACCAGTGTTGTCAAGTCCGCTTATTATAAGCGACTTTGGGCTTGTTTTTCTGTAAAGTTGCTTGTAAATATTGTTAGTTGCCTTTTTTTGGGCTTGTTTCTAAAGTGTAGTTGGACCCCCAAATTAATATGTATTTGTCTGCGGACCTCCATCTGAAAATATCTTGTGCCAGGGACTCCTGGCGCAAGATACTTTTTAACTTGGTGTTAAAAATGTTTCAAAACATAAAAAACATTTTAATTTCTTTCAAGATAATTAAAAAGAAATAGCAGATCTTTAGCAGATAGCAGATTGTAGATCGGCTATTTTCAAAGAGCCGACGTAATAGGGCTCATGTGGTAAAACCGGTCGCTTCTTTTGGGCTTGTTTTCATAGACCGGGTCGCTTGTTTCTCTCACAAATTCTGGCAACAATGGAACTGACCAGTACAACCACAGTCTGATACTGTTGGCCAATGAGCCACTGGAGCAGTTGGGGGTTCAATACCTGGAACGCATCTGTGTCACTTTAGATTTCTTGGGCTATTCAAAAGTAGATCTGCTTTTTTTTAAAAATCGTATTTACATTTTTATTTTTTTTTACAAAAATCTGCTAGGATTTTGAAAACATTTTAAGAATTAGAACTCAGGCCTTAATGGGTTAACACATTTTCCTGGGGACCCCCTGGTACCCCACCAAGGACCCCTGTGGGTCCCCCGGACCCCACTTTGAGAACCAATGCTCTACACCAAATCGCTTCGGTCAAAATTAGCCCATGTACAAGCTCACACTGTGACACGTTGTGAGCTTGTAGATCAGCTATTTTTTGGTTTATTTCAGATCACCAAGGACTTCACAAAAAAAACAACAATGTGAATGGATGCTTTGTACTGTATGCACCCAGGATCATGGGCTCCTCCTTCATCCCCTCCTCCTTGTTTTTTCCTGTGTCTCCTCCTCAAGGAGTCCGGACTCCTTTAGTTCCCTATGGCTGTGTATGATGAGAACATCCTGAAGAACCCTTTCTATGTGGCGCTGGAGAGGCAGAGACCGGACCTGTGCAGCCGAGTGGCCGAGCTCCATGGCATCGTGAGTAAAAAGGAAGTGGAAAAAGTACTCAAATGTTTTACTTCAAGTAAAAGTATCAATACTGCAATGTAGAAGTACTCCGTTGCAAGTGAATGTCCGGAATTCAAAATTTACTTGAGTAAAGGTACCAAAGTATTGGTATCAAAATGTACTTAAAGTACCAAAAGTAAAAGTGCTAAAATGTTTGAAAATAGCAGATCTACAAGCTCACAACGCGCCGCGATGCGGCGCGTTGTGAGCTTGTAGATCGGCTATTTTTAAACGGCCTTGGTATAAAGGCGTGTGTAATATTATTCTTTTTATTTTTTACATTAACCACTTGAACCCTAGCATCCCTTTTCTGAGGAGAACTTTAGCCAAAAAATAGCAGATCTACAAGCTCACAACGCCTCGCGCTGCGAGGCGTTGTGAGCTTGTAGATCGGCTATTTTGGGCAAAGAGTTATCGGTGTAGAGGGAAAAAAGAGCAGCTAAGGTTGATCTGAAACACAATTTTATACAATATAGAGTAGGGGGTCCCTGCTTCATCTCTCTCTCAGCTAGGGGGGTCCTTGGCCTGAAAATGTTGAAGACCCCTGTTCTAGGGTGGACAGCCATCTCCCTCGATCGTGTCGGTGGGGGCGGGGGGGGGCAGAGAGGAGAGACAGAGAGGGAGAGAGATACAAGCAAAAACAGTAATAACGGCTGACATGGCACCGAAGAGGTCAGCCAGCCGTGACCGTCTGTAATCATGAGTTCCATATGGTTCCAGACATGTCCTCCACATCCTCACTGCTCAGCCCAGCCACGCTGTTATATTATATAGATAGATCCTGTTTTTGTATGCAGACTATGCACCGCTCAGCACAATGCCTCAGACGGGGGAAGGAAAAGCAGACTTTTCTTTTCAAAGGACTGCGTGTACAGTTACTCTGAGTGTACATTATGTTGTGTTTCCAGATCAGGTATCATGTCATGTCATTTGGACACACAGCATTAAGTCCTGTTTCAATGCCTCCCTTGAGTCCCTTCTTAACTCTTTGACTGCCAGAGTATTTTCATAATGTACTCACGATTTTCAAGTTTTTCTTTAGTAGTTTTAAAGTTGTCATAAAAGTTTAGATCCATATTTATCGATCGATTCACTGTGTGTTTCCGGAGCAGTAGTCTCTGACTATTGCTCCGGAAGCAAAACATTGCACCCGGAGCTAGTGTCCCCTTCGCTACAGGCCGTTGGAAACACGTGTCTCCTCGGAAAAAAAAACAGAGATACAGGCGAAAGAAAAAAAAACTACAAACATGGAGTCGACGGCAACCGAATGACGCTAAATCCATTATTTCCGTATCCGTTTGTGCTACAGTTTTACTTCTCCCTTCGGATTCAAGATCAGACCGTGACGGTCTATAAAACAACATTAATTCCTCGTTCTGGCACTGAGGGCATTCAGAAAAAACTCGGGATAACTCGGGGCTTGGCACTGAGAGAGTGAACTCATTCACTGCCAGATTTATTTCTGGCTGTGTTTTGCCCACTCCCAGCAATTTTCGTTTTTTTTTTCTCTTTAATTTCAACGGGTCACAAAAAAATTATATTCATTATGATCGCATGTCCAATCGTTTGTAAACACACAGGGTGCGTGTCTGAGTCGCCCAGACAACAAACATTTCAACCGGGTCAGCGCCTTCTCACGCAGCTCCATGTAAACACGCCATTTCTCTTCAAAGATGCACGTTTTTCTTACTTTTTCAGCTCGCCACAGACAATGTAAATCCCTTATGATCGCGTGTCCGACTGTTGGTAAACACACAGCCTACGTGTGTGTGTGTCTCCCAGAGAAACAATATTCCATCGGCGACATTCCCTTCTCCCCTCGCAGCAGTTTCAAAACAGAGCGTCTGGCGCAACACGCGGGGGAAAAAAGCAAGTCGAAAAAGAGCCGTTTCAATTAAAGAGTTAAACTGGAAGCGGGCGGAAACAGAAATCTTGGATTGACGTTATTTCCGTATCCGAGTGAGTTACAGTGAAAGTAGTCACTGCCTGTGATAAAGAACAGTGAGATCTTTTATAAAATCAAATACGATTTTTTTACATCCGTGGCAGAATTGGTAAGACCGTGCAGTCTGCAGTGGTATTGTAGCCTTTTTTCATTCTTATAATGTCAGTGCTATTGTGCAGATTTAACAAAGAATTTTACACAGTATGTTAAAGCTGCACTATATAACTCTTCTACCACGGATTTCAACCCGGTTTCCAGCGCAAGTGCTGAACGTTTTACCGTTGATCTAGTGGAGCCTGCCTGCTTGCTCAGGGGATAAATTGAATCTTATCCTTCAGGTCAAAATCCCTGTCAAACCAGAAACAGGATTGTATCACATATCTCACCTAGACACTAGAGCAGGGAGACAAGATACAACCACCCCAATTGTATAAGTTATTACATTTTTACCAAATTACATTTTATTCATAAAAAAAACGTACATTGTGCCGCTTTAACTGAAAACAAAAGGGACTGTTTTAATAATTACATTTGAAACATTTTAACCCATTGAGGCCTGAGGTTCCGATTCTGCAAAATGTCTTCTAAATCCAAACGGTTATCTGAAAATAAAAAATTCTATATCAGTGGTTCTCAAACTTTTTCATGTCAAGGACCCCCAAAATGATATGTATTTGGCCGCGGACCCCATCTCATATTTTGTTCCAGGGACCCCCAGAAGCAAAGATTTGAGTTACAAATGTTTGCTTTAAAAATATATACATTCAAAGATTTGCAAAAATGTTCACGATTTCTCAAAAAATAGCAGATCTATAAGCTCATATCGGTGCACTCGGTGCCACGCTATGAGCTTGTAGATCTGCTATTTTTGAATAGCCAAAGTGTAAAATAATGCTTTTTAGCTCAAATCTAAAAATGACACGGGTCTCCATGTCTTAATGAATTAATATGGCATTTTAATTACTCTTTATGTCTCAGTGTAGAACTAAAATCTTTATCTTTGAATTGAATAAAAAACAACTTTTGACATTATCACCAGTGATTCCTCACTGTTCTGGAAGGTGTGTGTGTGTGTGTGTGTGTGTGTGTGTGTGTGTGTGTGTGTGTGTGTGTGTGTGTGTGTGTGTGTGTGCGTGTGCGCGTGCGTGCGCGCGCGCGCTAACTCGGCCACAAGGAAGGAAGACAAGGAAACGTTGCTCTAAATGGCACGTGTCCAGCTGTTTAAGTCATGAGAGACGAATGGCCCTGGGCAGCAGAGAGTCTGCTTGTAAAAGGAACGACATGAGGGTGGAATCAGAAGCCTTGTCACATGTTTAACCACTTGAACCCTGAGGAAGAATTACACTATATTATGGTTGTTTACAGACCCATAGATGGAGAGAGAGAGTTATGACACGCTTTGATCTCTCCGCAAAGCGGGCCGCTGTGGGCTATAGTTCCAAACCACTGGAACTATCTCATTGAGACAATGGGAGTCAACGCTAGTGTCGTCACTCTCATATTAGATCACGCTGGATGTTTATATCTAACCTTTATATTTTACTATCACTCATCACCCATTAAACCCGGGAACTCATCTTTGGCTATTCAAAAATAGCAGATCTGCAAGCTCACCGACCTACAAGGCACGAGTGCCGCGCTATGAGCTTGTAGATCTGCTATTTTTGATAAATAAAGCAAATGTTTTTACTCAAATCTGTGCTTCTGGGGGTCCCTGCCACTAAATATTTTGAGATGGGGGGTCCGTGGCCAAATACATATCATTTCGTGGGCCCTTGACGTGAAAACATTTGAGAACCACTGATATTATAGCAACATAAGTTTTTTTCACAAAACTGCTAGGATTTAGAAGACATTTGTAGAATCCCCCAAAAAGCAAAGATTTGAGTTACAAATGTTTGCCTTAAAAGTATATTTATATTCAAAGATTTGCACACATTTTCATGATTTTCAAAAAATAGCCAAATAAATTAAAAAATGACACAAATGCTTTCCCGGTCTTAATGGGTTAAATAATACGTTATGATATGACATAATTTGGTAGCTTGTAGGGGGCCAAGATGTCTCCGCTAGGCCTGATAGCTATAGAGCACCGAAGTCTGATGTAATTTACACATCCTACCTGGTTCGCGGTTTTCCACTCCCGTTCTGAATCCCCATAGACGTGTTTAATATCGCGTCAAATAAGAACTGTGTTGCAAAAATAAACGAATGACCCCGGTGGTTTGACCCTTATAGGCCGTGTGGTGACCCACCAAAAAGTGCCTAGAAAATGAATTTCGTTCCCACGACTTGGATCTACTTTTTCAATGCATTTTTGCATAGACAATACCCTTCTGGACTTTGGGTTAAAATACCTCCGCACAAAATCCTGCAGTATTTTTTTACCAGCCAGAAATGTATATAATAGTGAATAACCAAAAAACGAAAATCTTGTGCTGCTGTTTTTGCTTGTAAAATGTGTTATAATGTTTTTGGCAACACAATTTTTTTCTCAAATGTCATAAATACATGTACCTAACACCTGAAACAAGTATTGGTGCATTAGTATACTCATATTTGAATTTAGATCACTTAATGTAGCAAAGTTAAAGAAAACGCTTCTACTGAAGTGATTGGAACCCAGCACAAGGGAGCACACGCATAGTACATTTAGCTAAAAGCTTGTGTTTTACACACAAGACATGTCCCAACCTACTGTGTAATGAAAGGTAGAAAAAGAAGCAGCACACCTTGGCCCAAAATGGCTGAAAATCAATCAAAATGCTACCATGACCCCTTAAATTGGAAGAATACCATAAATGGACAAGACTAAAATAAATGCACTAAAGGTCAGAATTATTACAACATATGGTATAAAACATTTATTAAAGTAGCACAGTGTGTGTTAGCATGTGTCATATATCAACTCCCCCCTCCCCCTCCAAAAACACAAAATATGAGAATACCAAAACAAATGCATACAAATGCATCACAATAAAACAATTTCACTTCAGTGCAAAAAAGTATTTTTTTTTTGGCAGTGCAAGTAATTCTTTTGGCAGTGCAAGTAAATTTAAGGCTGTGCTGTGAAAAGAATAAAATACAGACATTTTAAAGTTGTTTTTCAACATGTATGCATTGCATTTAAATGGGTTAAAATGGCAGTGTAGCAAGTCTTGAACATGTTGTTGATAATGAAATAAAAAAAATAAGGAGCACATTGTGCATATCTTAATCATCCCTATCACTGTCATCAGAGTCATCATCTGATAGAGCTCTTTCTTCTGTTTCCTTTGAAACATTCTCACAGTTCTGGCACCGACACAAATCAGTACAAGATAGTCTTGCAGACTTACAGGAACATCTTTCAGTGCCACATTTGGTTGTCTTGCAACTACAGTGGACTACCTGCAACACGCTATCAGGGGCAGGATTTCTAGTCATCCATGTGACTGTTAACTCCCCATCGTCAATGTGCCATCCATTGCCAATGGGTGAAGGGGCACACATTATACCAGTCAGAGAATGTCTCATTACTGCTGCTTGGTAGTTTGCTCTTCTGCAGTGTTGATACAGGGTGTCACTTGTTGGGGGAATGGACAGTTCCGGCAAAGCTGACGATGCCATGCAGAATGATTTGTATCTTGCATCGTTTACGTTTGTGGCCGATGACTGGCCATACAGGTGGCACACATATTTGCTAAGTGTGTTAAAGGTAGACTGGTCAAGGTTGAAACTGCTGCCCAGATGTGTGAACCCAGTCAGGTATTCTTCTTTCAGACAAGCAAGTCTCTGTAACAGATCCTGTGGTAACGCACCTCAAGGGCCACACAGTCTTTGTCCTTAATATGCCGAAGGATGGTAAAGTCTTCCTTCATCTCAGCAGCCTTCATCAACCGGCCTTTAAACAAAAAAAGTACACGTTAATGATCTCTGTGTGTGTGTGTGTGTGTGTGTGTGTGTTGGGGGGGGGGCTGTAAATAACACAGTGATGGAATAAATGTAAATGTGTCTTTTACAGATTTGTATTGCCATCATTACAAAAGACTATGTGTGGTGTTAATGTATGTATGTATTATATTTTTTTTCCATGGGAAGGTAAATACATGTTAGTGCTACTGCTAAAATCTCTCCCCTAAAGAGCCATAAAACAAAAGGGCCACTGACTGCTAGCAGCTGTGACCTGCCGACCTGAACCCCTTGCATTCCAGCCTTATCAGCAGCTATTGTTTTAGTAGGTCCTGCTCTTATCTCTCACAAGCTATAACAACACAGAGTCACAGACTAAGCAATGCTAAGCAGTATAATATAACAGTGATTTTCATCCCCTTACAAATGTGCTAGTTTGATTAAAAATCAAAAACATACATTAACCACGTAAGCACTATTTAAACTTTGGCCTTTTGAAAATATCTGATCTACAAGCTCACAACGTTGTGAGCTTGTAGATCTGCTATTTTCAAAATATTTGTATACATTATCTACCTTTTAAACCTGTGAAATGGGACATTCTGCTTATTGAGTACTTTCTACTTTTGGTACGTTAAGTACATTTTCATAGCAATACTCATATCCATGCATTGCAGTATTGATACTTTTACTTACAGTAACAAATGTGAGTACTTTTTCCACCACTGCTTTTGTCTCTCTATCTGCACATATCCTTCCCAAAAAATACCACTGCATGTTACATAGTCAACAGTTCCTGCCCAGTCAGGAATTCACACATAAATGTCAACATCTTTGATCTGAACAAAAGAACCAACACATTGTGTCTTTAACAAAAGGTGTGAATTACTCCCCCCAGCCTTGGACTCAAACACAGCCCATCAAATAAAAGAAGACCTCAGATATTATAATGATAGGCCTACATATAGTCCTAAAATATATAATGTACCCATATAATCATAAAATGACAAATCAATATTTGACAGTCCAAAATTGACATGCATGTTTTGTTTAAAATCTCTTACATGCCCATATTGCGAATTATTTCAGTCTCTCATGTCTGTGTGTGTGCCCCCACCCCCTCGCGCATGTGTTTGGGGGGGGGGGGGGGGGGCAACGGGACCCCCGTGATTACATCACGGGGGTTCAAGGACCACCAAGGGGTCCGGAGAGTCCTGCGAAATCATTGTTATCCACGTTATAAACATTAAACAACAGTTCTGCGTGTGTGTGTGTGTGTGTGTGTGTGTGTGTGTGTGTGTGTGTGTGTGTGTGTGTCTGTGTGTCTCTTACCTGCAGACAACGTTTCTGCTTTTGAGAGTTGATCCTTCGTGCGTTTGCCTGCCACAGTTATGTACTTGTCCACTTTTTTACAAATGATGCATAACGCTGGAAGAACAGGGCCAGCAGAAGCCACAGGCAAACCTGTCCTGGACCTAAGTTTCTTTCGGGGGGTTTCAGATGTGGCTCCGTCGGCACTGGTGCTGGCCGAAGGGACTGACTGACCCGCGTCTGCATCGGGAACTTCCAACGTCTGTGTGGCGCTTTTTTCGGCCGCTACAAAACGCTTTTTGTCATTAAAACGATTGTAGCACGCTATGTGAAACCCAGCGTCCTCGGGATGCTGGTCGAAAGGCACATCCACACAATGTTTATAACTTTCTGCAACTTCTTTACTCTCACCCTGCAGAGGAAGCCAACGCTTGATGCTGTTTCTGTAGGTATCCCACCGTATCATTGTAAAATCCCGGACGACATCTTCCCTCTGGACAGACATAGAATGCATATAGCATCGTTTAGAGTCCTTTTTACGTGATTTTGAATGATATTTTCTTTGTTTTGGTTTGTTTTCCTCGGAGTCCTCGCTGCTCGTGCTCGATGTAACCGTTGCCATGGTAGTTGTTGTGGGAAATGCTGAGGCGGAAGAGGCGCCTCCATTGGTTGTAACGGGAATCACGTGTCAAAAACCGCACCACCTCTTTCAAAGTATTACTGCGCTGCTAAGAAAATAGTACCGACTTTTAAACTCTAATTATATAAATACTGCGCCGAGTCAGATGTCGTTACTTTTTTTTCTTACTTACTACCAATAAATCTTTTTTAAGAAGCAGAGATTATTCAGATCCACTTGATGGGAACGAAACTGAACGATAATGGGGTAGACAATACGGCCTATTATGGATATGAAGCATCAACTGACGGTGAGAAAACGATAATCTTACTTCCACCGAATTAGTAAAATTTTCGCCAGAAACAGACTGTATCAAATATGAGTGACTGACTATCATAAACGATACAGAACCTCCTTCCTGACAATATCGCCGAGACAGTTTGTTTATTTTTGGACCACAATTCTTATATGAGACGATTCTAAAGATGACCCAACGTTATTCTCCATAGAGAAATGACTTTACGAACCAGGGGATGAACGAGTGACGTCAGGACTTCTGTACTCTATTGTTTTTGTTACTGCCTGTCTTGTTATGGTTGAACTTTATGTTATGGTTCCCTGTGCTCGCTGGCAGAACTACCGTACCACCGATCTGAGCGTTATTGTACTTCTCCCCATGATATCATATACGATATTAAAGCATAAACATCACCACCTAGAATATCGTCTCCGACTCCTATTGCCTCATCAATTACTGATTGATCCAGAATTCCACTTCAACCCCTATAGCGTCCCTTTTCCCGGGGGGGGGGGGGGTGAACATTTGGTGAAAATAGTCGATCTACAAGCTCACAGCGCGCCGCATCGGCCACGATATTTAGTTTTAGAGCGAAAAACAGGAGGCGACCTAGTAGTATAGAGCAGGGGTCTTCAACGTTTTCAGGCCAAGGAGCGAGATGAAGCAGGGACCCCCTACTCTATATTGTATAAAATTGTGTTTCAGATAAACGTTGGCTGCTCTTTTTTCCCTCTACACCTATAACTCTTTGCCAAAAATAGCCGATCTACAAGCTCACAACGCGATCTGCTATTTTTGGCTAAAGTTCTCCTCAGAAAATGGATGCTATGGTTCAAGTGGTTAATGTAAAAAAGAAAGAAAGAATCATATCACAAAGATTTGGCGGACCCCCTGTAGTAACTCTGAGGACCCCCTAGGGGCCCCGGACCCCCTGTTGAAGACCCTTGGTATTAAGAAACTTAGGTCTCTCCAGTCAACTAAGAATAGGGTTTAAGACTTGCGGGTTAAAACTCAATGGAGCAATGGAGCCTTTCTTTTAGGGTTTGACCACGGGATGCACTGCTCTTCTTAATTGTCTCTTACTTGCCTCCAATTATTGCTGTGTGTGTGTGTGTGTGTGTGTGTGTGTGTGTTGTGTGTGTGTGTGTGTGTGTGTGTGTGTGTGTGTGTGTGTGTGTGTGTGTGTGTGTGTGTGTGTGTGTGTGTGTGTGTGTGTGTGTGTGTGTGTGTGTGTGTGTGTGTGTGTGTGTTGGCCAGGTCTTGGTGCCTCGCAGTGGAAGCCTGAGTCCAGGCACGTACACATCGCTGCAGTTTGACAGCTACGTTCTGAAGCCCGTGGAGGATGGCTATCAGACTCTGGATGGGAAGGTACGGTCCGTTTATGGTCTCTAGTCCAGTGGTTCTCTACCTTTTTAAGGCCGCGACCCCCCCCCCCCAAAATAATCATCTTTGAACTGGGGACCCCTCCAAAATAATCATATTTGAACTGGAGACCCCCCCCAAAATAATCATCTTTGAACTGGGGACCCCCCAAAATAATCATCTTTGAACTGGGGACCCCCCAAAATAATCATCTTTGAACTGGGGACCCCTCCAAAATAATCATATTTGAACTGGGGACCCCCAAAATAATCATCTTTGAACTGGGGACCCCCCAAAATAATCATATGTGAACCGGGGACCCCCCAAAATAATCATATGTGAACTGGGGAACCCCCAAAATAATCATAATTGAACTGGGGACCCTCCAAAATAATCATATTTGAACTGGGGACCCTCCAAAATAATCATATTTGAACTGGGGAACCCCCAAAATAATCATAATTGAACTGGGGACCCCTCCAAAATAATCATATTTGAACTGGGGACCCTCCAAAATAATCATATTTGAACTGGGGACCCTACAAAATAATCATCTTTGAACTGGGGACCCTCCAAAATAATCATATTTGAACTGGGGACCCCCCACCCTGACAAGCACTTGGAATTGTAGGAGTTGAGGCATTACATTTAGTTTGCACAGATAAATATTGTGGTAATAGCCGATCTACAAGCTTGTAGATCAGCTATTTTCAAAATGTTTGCGTCTTTCTTATATTTATCAATTTGGCCAAATGTTTGACCAGTTTAGTATAGTTTGTTGATTACTTTTGATACAGTAATGGTCTTTCTTTCTTTTTTTTTTTGGGGGGGGGGGGGGGGGGGTATTAAAAAGGTCTTAAAAGTCCTTAAATGGTCACTTTACTGTCATCTGGGGACCCCCCTGCAACAGTTTGGCAACAGATTCCAACACAAACAGGACCGCAGTGCCACTTACATACACAATAATGGAGCATAAGGCAGTAGGGAGTCAGTAATAAGGGAGCATAAGGCAGTAGGGAGTCAGTAATAATGGAGCATAAGGCAGTATGGAGTCAGTATAATTTGGAGCATAAGGCAGTAGGGAGTCAGTAATAATGGAGCATAAGGCAGTAGGGAGTCAGTAATAATGGAGCATAAGGCAGTAGGGAGTCAGTAATAAGGGAGCATAAGGCAGTAGGGAGTCAGTAATAAGGGAGCATAAGGTAAACTCATCAAAGGCACTGCTTAATTCACACTGAGTGTGATTATTATAAAAAAAAGTAAACCTTTGAAAATGTTCTGCTCCATTCACTTCTTGTTTAACTTCTTACTGAAAAAGGCTGTATCTCGGCTCCTAAGCACTTTTTTTTTTACAATGAATTCTGGCTGTGGCACTCAGAGCCAAACTGCCAGAAATAAGTCAGGCACTGAATGCTTCCTTTAGTTTTTCCCCAGTTCTAGTTTTGGGTTATTTGGTGGTAGTTTAGTTAACCCATTGAGACCTGAAGCCGATTCTACATGTCTCCTGAATCTCAACAGTTTTCTGAAAAACGTATGTTTCTATATCAGTGGTGCTCAATCTTTTTCATGTCAAGGACCCCCAAAATTATATGTATTTGGCCGCGGACCCCCATCAAAATATTTTGTTCCAGGGACCCCCAGGAGCAAAGATTTGAGTTAAAAATGTTCGCTTTAAAAATATATATATTCAAAGATTTTCACACATTTTCACGATTTCTCAAAAATAGCAGATCTACAAGCTCATAGCGCGGCACTCGGTGCCGCGCTATGAGCTTGTAGATCTGCTATTTTTGAATAGCCTAAAGCCTAAATAATGCTTTTTTTTTAGCTCAAATCTAAAAATGACACAGTTCCAGGTCTTAATAGGTTAAACTATAATAACCCTGTGACTGTGCGCCACACAGGAAATAAGCATCCAGAACCGCCAGGTGCTCCTGAGGGCCGGTTTCCCGGCGCCCGCGGCCATCTCCATCCTGTTTGAGGAGACCTTCTACAACGAGAAGGAGCAGAGCTACAGCATCCTGTGCATCGGCCAGCCGCTGCACACCGACCACAGCCCCCCCGAGGAGGACGCGCCGCCGCAGGAGCCCCCCCCTACCGCCCCCTACTGTCTGAAGAACGTGGAGGACGTCAGGGAGTTCCTGGGCCGCCACACCGACAAGCTGGACAAGATGGTCGCCGCCTTCTGCCTGTCCTTCAGGGAGCACGAGAGGAAGGGTCTCCGTCATCACATTGTACGTGTATGATTCATGACCACGCACACACACACACACACACACACACACACACACACACACACTAGAGCAGGGGTCTTCAATGTTTTTCAGGCCGAGGACCCCTTAGCTCAGTGGTTTTCAACCTTTTTCATGCCAAGGACCCCTAAATTGATATACATTTGGCCGCGGACCCCCATCTGAAAATGTTTTGTGCCAGGGACCCCCCCAGAAGTAAAGATTTGAGTTAAAACATTTTCGCTTTAAAAAATATATATTCAAAGATATGCACACATTTTCCAGGATTTTTCAAAAATAGCCGATCTACAAGCTCGTAGCGCGGCACTCGGTGCCGCGCTATGAGCTTGTATATCGGCTATTTTTGAATAGCCAAAGCTAGGTGGTTAACGTGATTGTGAGGCTATGTTAACTAAATTAGCTGGGGACCCCCTGGTACCCCATCCGAGGACCACTGGTGGTCCCCGGACCACTGGTTGAAAAACCACTGCCTTAGCTGAAAGAGAGATGAAGCGCTACATATTGTATAACGTTGTGTTGCAGAAAATAGCCGAAAAACCCATTTTTTAATATTACTCCTACAGATTTTATCCAAACCTCATGCAAATCGGTACACAGTATCTCTATAGTCATGTGATCAACACGGATCTGTCCGATTTCCCATATTCCATCCTCATTGCCTATGGTTGGCTTTCAAAGTTTGCATGATTGGTCCGTTTTGAACAAAAAGCCTCAAACTATGCACGCAGCTTGCGATTTCCGTGAAATTTCACACGCACATTCCCACTAGGCTGAGGGAGAAATGCCACCCTTTTCACATTGGCCTGTTATAGCGCCACCAGCAGGTCTAATCTAGCAGAGGGCCTAAGAATAAATGGCACGATTGGCACCCTTTTCACATTGGCCTATCATAGCGCCACCAGGAGGTCAGAATAACGTACCTGACCTGGCGGAGACCTGTGCTCCGAGGAGCACTTTTTCTAGTTTTGTAATGTTTTTATATTTATAGACCATGCAAAAATCACAGTGTAAAACAGTTGAGCACTGTTTTTCACGTTGCTTGGTGGAAGCATAAATAGTGTGTTCATTAATTTAAATGTTTTCCTCTTGCCTTCAGGACTCGGTGAATGCCCTTTATACTAAATGCCTTCAGTGCCTGTTGAGAGAACCTCGCCTGGTAAATATGAACACTAACGGCAATAATTCTTTTTTTAATGTATCATATTAATAAACTATTTAACCACCTCATGACTTAACTCTCATTTCTTCCTCCCTGCCAGAGACTTCTGGCCAAACAGGAGCTTCAGATGACTCTCCTCAAACAAGCAGTGGAGGTAAAACAATGAAATATTGGTCAACACTGTTCATTTTGTCGAAAAACTATGACGAAAAATGTTAGTCAACTACCTTTTTTCACTGACGAAAACTAAATAAAAACTAAGCTATGGTGACAAAAAACTATGACTAAATGTATGGACAATTTGGTCAACAAATACAAACTAGACTAAAATGTTAGGGAGGGATCTAGTGGAGAAGAGATCCAGTAGAACTAAGACCTCCGTTGTTTTATGCTTCCGAAAATAGCCGATCTACAAGCTTGAGCTTGTAGATCGGCTATTTTCGACACACAGCTAAGTAGAAATCGGGCATTACTGCGACATCAAGGCCCGCCAACATAAACTTTACTCGACTAAATCAATTGTAGATTTAGTTGAGTAAAATCTTATGATATTTAGACAACTAGACTACAAACGACATCAAAATGTGCTGTTTAAATTAACACTGTTACCTTTTTAAAATGAGCTCAGCTCTGCTGTTTTGTCTCATCTGCATGAAGATTTACTGTATCTATCTGTGTTGATGAAAATAAACATGTCTTCTCCCCCCCCCCCCCCCCCCCCATAGATGTATATTCATCATGGTATCCATGATTTAATCTTTAACTTTGTGGGGACGCTTGAAGCCAGCCAGGTAATTTGTTTAGTTTTTTTTATTCTTCACATAAACCCACAAGTCCTTCACATCAGGAGGACCAACCTTGTGTATGAAAGGCTGATCCCAGAGCTGTCCTTATGTCCCCCCACCATCACAGGACGCTGCCTTCAACAAGACCGCACGAGGTCTGCAGGATCTGCAGCAGAAAGACTTGGGGGTGAAATCTGAATTCAGGTCTGTTTGGTCTTTTGTGTCCTAAACCAGTGGTTCTCAAACGTTTTAGTGCCAAGGACCCCCAAATTGATATATGTATTTGGCCGCGGACCCTCATCTGAAAACAGTTTCGTGCCAGGGACCCCCGGAATAATTATTTTGATATTTTTTCAAAAATGTTCAAAAATAGCAGATATACAAGCTTGCAGCGCGGCACGAAGTGGCGCGCTGTGAGCTTGTAGATCTGCTATTTTTGAACAGCCAACATATAAATGGATAAAGTGGTTAAAATGATTGTGATGCTATGTTAACTACTTTTGCTGGGGACCCCCTGGAACCCCCCGGACCCCACTTTGAGAACCTATTATGTGCTAAACTGCCGTTTAGATTTAGTGTCGTAGTGTGTTGTAGGAACGTGCGTATTTGCAGAGATTTGCTGATTATGTCCGTTATGTTTTTTAACTGCCTCCCAGAACAAGCCAAACACTGAAATGATAACCTTCCAATTACTCCTATGCTTAGTTTAGGGTGACCATTATTTTCAAAAAACAAAACCGGGACCTTTTCATCACTTAAATCCAAAAATAGCAATGCGTCGTGAGCTTGTAGATCGGCTATTTTCGCTACTTTTGACTTTTGGAACCAAACGGGTCCGTTTGGTTCCATTTGTACACTCTCAGAGTTAAATTAACATTGATTTTACAATATGAATTGGGGTCCCAGAGGTATAAATGCCATTAAATGGGGGTCTGTAGCCTAAAATGCATGTCAAACTGGGGGTCCTTGAATTTAAAATGGTTGAGAATCACTGCTAGAGAGCCGTAAAAACCTTCTCGTATGGGGGTCCCTGGCTTATCCTTTCAAATGGGGGTCCGGCGCGGGGTAATAAGCGTCAATTTGGGGGTCCTTGACATGAAAAAGTTTGAGAACCACTGTTTTAGAGATATTTGTCGGGACATCCAGCTTGATAACCCGGACAATCCCGGTCAAACTTGTGGTCAGTCACTACCTAGCATTTAAATGGTAAATGGTGCATTTATATAGCGCTTCTATCCGAAGCGCTTAACATTGATTGTGCCATTAACCCATTCACACACACATTCATACACCGATGGCGGAGGAAACCATGCAAGGCACCAACCTGCTCATCGGGAGCAATTAGGGGTTCAGCGTCTTTGCTCAAGGACACTTCGACACTAACTCTAGGGGAGCGCCCCAGCCCGGGATCGAACTGGGAACCTTGCGGTTTTCCAGTTCACTCTACCCGGCCACTCTACCCCTGAGCCACTGCCGCCTGTCTGTTAACCACTATGCTGTCTTCTTCATTTCCTCCAGCATCAACATTCCCCGGGCCAAGAGAGAACTCAGCCAGCTGAACAGCTGCACCTCTCCCCTCCACAAGCTGCTCTGCCTCAGGAAGGTTGTTCTCACCATCATGCAGTCCCCCAGCCGCACAGGTACCAAGAAATATATAGCACCTCTATCCAAAGTGCCTTACGACCATAGACTGTATAAATGAATGGACAATGCCACTCCCTGCTTTCTACAGAACGAAAATGAAGCCGATAGTTCAGGAACATGCATTCCTCCATCGTTAATATATACAGTTGGCCACGCCGGAACTCAAACGCTATTGGTTGAGACCAGACACGTGACCAGCGAACCGGAAAACACCCCCAAAAATGCTATTGGTTGGGTAGCTTGTCAATCAAGAGCGGGGGCGGGGAATGAATGCTATTGGTTGTGTAGGTTGTCAATCAAATCATCCCGCCCCTCCTGGAGCATAGCCTACTTTATCGTCAATTTTAGAATAAATGGGACCATAATTTAGCAAAACGCATATCCTGATGATTGAAAGGAGACTTTAAACTAGCGACTGGAAGCATATAGAATTTATGACAATTTTTATTACAGTAAGAAAATCTAGTCTAAAGTTTGTCAAAAACCCATTCACTTGCGCTAAAATAAATTCTTTCTGACACTTCAGGTCGGCGCAGGGTAAAACAGTGCCTCACTCTGGCCATTCATAAGCTTCCGTGTTGGCCTCATCGTAAATATCCAAGCCTTGCCCCTTGCTTACGACGTGCATTACATTCACCCGTCCCCCCTGACAACACCCTGATTTCTTCAATGGTCTGGTGGCGTAGCCTCGCTGAGCATTGGACTGTCGACTTCCAACTCCCCGTGTTTGAATCCCTCTGCCGGCACTCTTTTTCCAACAACCGCGGACTATTAGTCGATAAAGTATAGTTTTGGGCCGCGACGGAAGCGCACAGTCTCAGGCGAAGTTCGCTTGAGCCTACTCAGCGCCGTCCGAGTTAATGTACCGATAGGCACAGAATCGTAAATCACGTTTTGGGGCGGTTGGAGTGGTTGCCCCAACTGCCACTCAAAGTGACTAACTGGCCAATCACAGCGCGTCTTTTCCGGGTCTTGGCAGAATTTCGCTGCATTTCACTTTCACGCCTCCCTGCCTCAGGTTGCGCTATGAGCTCTGATCAGTGCAGTGTGTAGAGCTCAGAGAAGTATTGGAAATTGGAAATACTCAAGTAAAGTACAAATACCTCAAAATTGTACTTAAGTACAGTACTTAAGTAAATGTACTTTCCACCACTCTGCACCCCTAATATACTCCCAACTCAACGGTATCTCCTCTTACTGCCTTCCATCCATGCTGCTGACAGCTCAACTCCTCACCATATGTCCGGTAATGCAGTGTGACAGTGTGAGCTCACACAGGCACAGAGTGACAGTGTGAGCCCACACAGGCACAGTGTGACGGTGTGAGCCCACACAGGCACAGTGTGACAGTGTGAGCCCACACAGGCACAGTGTGACAGTGTGAGCCCACACAGGCACAGTGTGACGGTGTGAGTCCACACAGGCACAGTGTGACGGTGTGAGCCCACACAGGCACAGTGTGACAGTGTGAGCCCACACAGGCACAGTGTGACAGTGTGAGCCCACACAGGCACAGTGTGACGGTGTGAGCCCACACAGGCACAGTGTGACAGTGTGAGCCCACACAGGCACAGTAGAACCACTGTCACGTCCCAATGTGTTGTTTGTCCAAGTTTGTTTTGGAAATCCAAGCTCTGCGGTCCCTCACAGCAACTCACAAGAAGTGGAACCATCCTCTTCCAATTACCTCTGGCCAAGCAGCCAATCAACCAATTAAGGGCCTTGTCAAGGAAGGACAGAGGGACTGTGTGTGTGTGTGTGTGTGTGTGTGTGTGTGTGTGTGTGTGTGTGTGTGTGTGTGTGTGTGTGTGTGTGTGTGTGTGTGTGTGTGTGTGTGTGTGTGTGTGTGTGTGTGTGTGTGTGTGTGTGTGTGTGTGTGTGTGTGTGTGTGTGTGTGTGTGTTAGCGGAGGATCCAGACAAGACAAGACAGAGTGCCGGGCTTCCAATGTTATTATAGTTAACTAAAACTAACAAAGTAATGAAAACGAGACGTGAAGAAAATGTGTATTTAACTGAAGGCAAGGTACATAGTACGGTACAGTCCAACGACAAGGCAATTCTTTGTGCTGTACACAGAACATCAAGCCGAGGAAACACAATTATGTGTTTATTAATGTGTCCTGAAACTGTATTGTGGTTTGTACAAAATGAACTGAAACTAACTGAAATCATAGAGAAAATGTCCTTAGTTTTTGTCTTTTAGTCCAGTTATAGTGTAGTGTTTTGGGTGGATATGATTTTTTTCCTCCAGTTTTTTATCTGTCCCAGTTTCAACTGTGAATACATTGGAACACATCGGGTACCCGAATTTTATAATAACAGATTACGTTCGGTGCCAGAAATCTCACCGTCTGCAACGCTGTGTTGGAACGACTCGTTTTGGCCACTGTAAAAAGTCAAGGAGATACAGAGGTTTTTTAGCAAGGAGATAGAATGGAAGCGGATGGGAGGCAGATCTTTCGGCACGGCTCTAGCTCGTCTGCAGGGCGTGGTGTTGTACTTGTTACCTTTCACTGGTTTTTGAACCCTCCTGGCTGGTCATGTTGCATCGCTGCAAATTAAGCACATTTTGAAATGCTAACAAAGCTGATTGAAGGTTTCTCTTTCTCTCTCAGTCAACATAGAGGCCATGTGTGCGGATGATCTCCTCTCAGTCATATTGTATTTGCTGGCCAAGACGGAAATCCCCAACTGGTGAGTATAGGGAGGGGACTTGTGGTGGAAAAAGTACTCAAATTCTTTACTTAAGTAAAAGTACCAATACTGCAATATAAAAATACTCTGTTACAAGTAAAAGTCCAGAATTCAAAATTTACTTTAAAATAATAAAAAAGAAAAGTTTGAACTGGGGTGTGGAGGACCTCTTAAAAAATCAATCTCACGTCTGCACTGTCTTGACATCAACTTTTTACGTTTCGATGAGTTGTAACTGTGGTGCGGAGGACCTCTTTTTTTTTATTTGTATTTCTTCGCCCTCAAAACATTAAGTCGGGTATCTTTGAGACTGACAGTGTTGCAGAGTCACGATGGCTATTTACAACCATGTCTGTCTGTCAGTACCCCCATGGTACAAACAACACCACTGACCGCTTTCTTTTTCTGATACACGCTGAGGAAGGCTCGATGCCGAAACGCGTCCATGTTTGCCCGTGCCTTATTCATTATAAAGTACCAGAAGGACTACCCAGAAGTGCTGGCTATTCTCTGATGAATGGACTGAGCGTGCTCCTTTTTGTTTCTACCGCTTTCTTTTTCTCCTGAATGAAGTCAGCATGGGTCGGATCCTGCAGCTAGCGTTATCTCCTTATTAACTCATTCACTGCCATTCACTTAATAGCCCAAAAAGCCCAGACTGCCAGCGATTTTTTTTTTGCCTATTGGCGCACGTTTTAAGCTGTGGCGGACCCGGGATGGTGTTATGACATTTTTCTACTGTACCATTCATCCTAAGATATCATAACGTCATAGAAAAGGTAAGAAAACCTTAGTCCAAATTCCCCTATCTATCTAACCTGCTGAAACTTCTTTCACACTGTTTACAGTAGAAAGTTTTTTCTCCAGTGTGGACACACAGGTGTGTCTTCAGATGACCTAAGTCATTGAAAGATTATGGAGATAAGAGGTTTCTGCCCGTCAGCGACGATATATTTTGGGGGGTTTCATATTATAGATGGGGGGTTATCACTGCCACCAGAGCTGAATCGACGGGGAACCTCCCTGTGTTCAGCTGTGCTATAAGAGGTGTAACCAAGAGCTCTTTCTCTAGGATGGCCAACCTGAGTTACATCAAGAACTTCCGCTTCAGCCACTCCAGTGGCTCCAGCAAGGACGAGCTCAGCTACTGTCTGACCAGCTTCGAGGCCGCCGTGGAGTACATCAGCCAGGGCAACCTGAGTCAGGAACACACGGTGGGTTACACACACACACGCGCACACGCACACACACACACACACACACGCACACACACACACACACACACACACACACACACACACACACACACACACACACACACACACAACACACACACACACACACACACACACACACACACACACACACACACACACACACACACACACACACACACACACACACACACACACTGGAAGGCTTGGTTCAATTCCTTTCATTGGCGGGTCATA
Source organism: Gymnoscopelus microlampas (assembly GCF_963454915.1). Taxonomy (NCBI): domain Eukaryota; kingdom Metazoa; phylum Chordata; class Actinopteri; order Myctophiformes; family Myctophidae; genus Gymnoscopelus; species Gymnoscopelus microlampas. Next base: position 2,987,489 of record NC_139943.1, read on the forward strand.
CCAAAGAAGACTATGGAGTATAGTGTTGATTTTGAGAGCAAATTTTGCTAAATTAGTTTTAAGTCATAGTCTTTTGAATCAAATTCCATTTAGTTTTAGTCATGTTTTAGTCATCTGAAACGTTTTAGTTTTTGTCTAGTTTCAGTCGACTAAATATCATAGGATTATAGTCGACTAAATCTACAGTTGATTTAGTCGACTAAAATGTATCGCGGCGGTGCCTTGATGGCGACGCCGTCATAATGGCTGATTTTACACTTGGTTGCATGCTGAAAATAGCAGATCTACAAGCTCACAACGCGTCGCAGCGCGACGTGTTGTGAGCTTGTAGATCTGCTATTTTCAGCATGCACACCCTAGCACAACCAAACATAAAATGACTTGTCTTAGTTTCTAGTGGATCTCTTCTCCACTAGTCTCTCTCTAATATTTTAGTCTTAGTTTTAGTCATCGTAGCTTAGTTTTTATTTAGTTTTTATCTAGTTTTCGTCAGTGAAAAAAAGTAGTCGACGAGCATTTTTTGTCACGGTTTTAGTCGACGAAATCATCACTCTGCTATGGAGATTAATTTATTCTACTATTATGCCACCATAATGTGGAATGCCCGACCACCACCAGCCATCAGAAAGTGACTCTCTGCCCTCCTTCAAAACCGTCCCAGGGGAGCACCTAATTGCGTACTGTGCCAGCAATCTTTCAATTTTCTTATGCCTTTCTTCAAGTAGTCACAGAATATTTATCTCCAGTATAATCGATCCCCTGATGGGCGCTAATCACTGAGGGTTGCACTGTGTGGTTTAATGTCAACGAGGTCATTGGACCTTGTTGACATTAATTGTCTGCCTTTTGAAAATAACATTGAAAGATACATAGTAAAAAAAAGGAGCCGAGATACAGCTTTTATCAGTAATAAGTTAAACAAGAAGTGAATGGAGCAGCAAATCTTCAAATGATGATATCTTGGGTTCTGAACATTATTATTTTTTTTTTTCAAAAACACGTCAAACACGTCATTGGCACGTTGCGCCATTGCAGTAAAACACGTGAAACACGTCAATGGCACTCAATGCTCTGGACCTCTTCTCCTTGCAGGGCTTGGGGGACCTGAAAGACAAGGCCTTGTTCAGGCAGAAGATGAGCCTTCTCTCCCAGAACGCTGCTACCCCCATAGACTGTTTGTTTGAGGTGAGTCACACACAACGCTGCTACCCCCATAGACTGTTTGTTTGAGGTGAGTCACAGAACGCTGCTACCCCCATAGACTGTTTGTTTGAGGTGAGTCACAGAATGCTGCTACCCCCATAGACTGTTTGTTTGAGGTGAGTCACAGAACGCTGCTACCCCCATAGACTGTTTGTTTGAGGTGAGTCACAGAACGCTGCTACCCCCATAGACTGTCTGTTTGAGGTGAGTCACACAATGCTGCTACCCCCATAGACTGTTTGTTTGAGGTGAGTCACAGAACGCTGCTACCCCCATAGACTGTCTGTTTGAGGTGAGTCACAGAACGCTGCTACCCCCATAGACTGTCTGTTTGAGGTGAGTCACAGAACGCTGCTACCCCCATAGACTGTTTGTTTGAGGTGAGTCACACACTGCTGCTATAGAATGCTTATAGACAGGGGTGCACATAACTTTTTAGGTCTAGTACTCAGAAGAGCACCTGGAGATGTGAGTTGGTGCGCACAAAATAAATGCCCCCCCCCCCCCCCCCAGTTTTGTCAACGGGGGGGGGGGGGGGGGGATTGCTGCGCGAGAGAAAAGGCGCATGCGCACCTGCGCACCAGTTATGTGCACCCCTGCTTATAGAACCCGGGCTGGTAGGTACAGCACGCAGGCAATATGAGTAACTTACTCCCATGCCTCTCAGAGAAGGACTGGATGGCTCAAAATGAAATGATCATTGTTGGTCCCCCTATAACTCCACCTCTTTCACTCCAGTCAGAGCTTAGTAGCTTATCTTCTAATGTCACGCATACAGTCCCGCCACCTGGGTGTGATTTTTTGAATCAGACCTAGAAAAGGTAATTCACGCCTTCATTTCATCACGTTTGGACTTCTGTGATTCTTTATTTATTTATTTACCCGGATTGGACGGTCTGGCACTTCTGGCAAGATGCCATAGCTGGGCAGTCTGGGGCAGGGACGTGCACAGATAGACTCTAGGTGGTGCTAGAGCACCTGCCCTTTGCCCTCTTGACCAGAAGTGCCCTTTTGTTTACAGCAGGGGTCTTCAACAGGGGGTCCTCAGAGTTACTACAGGGGGTCCGCCAAATATTTATGTGATATGATTTTTCTTTTTGCCATAACCACTCGAAACCTAGCATCCCTTTTCTGAGGAGAACTTTAGCCAAAAATAGCAGATCTACAAGCCCACAACGCCTCGCGCTGCGAGGCGTTGTGGGCTTGTAGATCGGCTATTTTTTGGCAAAGAGGTATAGGTGTAGAGGGAAAAAAGAGCAGACTAAGTAAAGAAAAAAAAGTATAATTTACTTGAGCGCCTGCCCCTCAAAATGTCTGTGCACGACACTGGTCTGGGGCCAAAAAAAAAAAAAAAAAAAAAAAAGCCCACCCCTGCACCGGGCCCGCAAGGCCTGTAGGTGCTTTAGCACACGGCACCAACCGTGTGGGGGGAGGGGGGGGGGGGTTTAGAAGCAGCGGCTGCTCCAACTGGTACAGAGTTCAGCTGCCAGACTACTAACCAACGCAAAGAAACGTCATCACATTACATTACACCCATCCTAGCTGCACTTCACTGGTTTACCTGTTAGATTCAGCATAGATTTTAAGATTTTACTGATAACTGATAACCATTGATTGCCAAGATCGCATTGATGCGTTCTTTCCAAAACATTTTTTTTCCTTCTTTTTAATTCCACAAGGGGCGCCCTAACACAGCTATGGAATGATCGATCGATCGTCACTCAGAGAAGAAGTAGTCGGATGTGACGTCTTTCCAAAAAAACAGAAGCCGTCCGCCCCAGCGATGGGATTTTCAGAAAAACAGCTGTAACTCAGTTTCTTTTTTTTTGCATTGAAAACCACTAGTTCTCAGCGGGCCGAAGCCCCAAAATGTCGGATCGCGGTTGGAACGTTGTCGTTCCTATAGATACACAGATCCCTCCGCTAACCCACGGGGACTATTTTGTTTGTGTTTTTTGGGACACAATGACGCCTCCACGGCGTTTCAAATATCATGGGATTGAGGTAATTATACGCTGGCAAGGGGATAGAGAACTATGTTTAATATCTTGGCAATCAATGTGCTAAAGCCCGGCAGGCCCGCAGCTACATCAAAGACTTGCTGCCTCCCTATGGACCTGGGCGCCGCCTTAGATCCACGGGTAAGGCTCTCCTTAAAGTCCCTGCGTCTCACCTCGTCGCCCGGGGGTGGGGGGGGGGGGCAATCGGGCTTTCGCCGACCGGGCGCCCACGGTTTGGAATCAATGCCCCGCCCATAGAGCTGAGGCTCAGTGTCGTCCTTTAAATCACTTCTAAAAACCTACCTTTATGTTAAAGGAGGAGTTCACCCAAAAAATTACTTATTTTCTATCAATCGCACACCCTATGAAGCCTTGAATCCATGGATTCTCTTTTGTTTTTGTGGCATTCCTAAGCTAATAATTTCATTCCCATGTCCTACCGGCTAATGTATCCGGTAGGAGACACAAAGTAGATTATTTGTGTCTCCTACCGGAAATACACACGGTCATCAAATTGTTGTCTTAGGAATGCTACGAAAACAAAAATAAATCAATGAAATCAAGGCTTCATGGGGTGTGTAATTGATAGAAAATAAAAATTTTGGGTGAACTCCTCCTTTAAGGCCTTTTCTTGGCTGTTTTAGCCTTTTTGTTTTCAGCTTTTGTATAATCAGTTTTTAATTGTTCTTTCTTCTCTGTTAATTGTTTTAATTATGTTACCCATTGATTGTATGTGTTGCTTTTATGTACGCTGTTTTAAGCTGTGTGGTTATTATGCTGCTCTTTTATCTGTAAAGCACTTTGTAACCTTGTTTGGAAAAGCACTATATGAATAAATTCATTATCAGATTTTGAATCATTTAGAATCTTCTCTTCTAGGGGACCCTGGCACAATATGGCACAATATGGGGGATCCGTGGCCAAATACATAATCATTTTGGTGGGGCCTTGACACACAAAAGTTTGAGAACTACTCATTTAGAAGGCATTTGTAGAATCGGCCTCTGCAGCTCTTAATGGGTTAAGTGCTTATGTCCTGTTTTATTTTTCATCTATTCGAAAATAGCCGATCTACAATGTGAGCTTGTAGATCGGCCTTTTTGGTGACAAATATTCTGTTATGGGCACAAAATCTTTTCAAGTGTGTGTCCGCAGCCAAATATACGTATCAATTTGTGGGTCCTGACCATGATTTTTTATTTTTTAACCACATCCGCCATGGTTCCTACGCCACAATTACAATATCACTTGTGCAGTTGTTGAAATATAAAGTGGTGTACCTGAAACTCTTAACGCACAAGGACACTTTGGTAGAGATGTGGGTTGTGTAGTTACCATGCCAGGATGTAACTAGTAATATTGAGGAGATACTGTATCTTGCTCCGTTGATTAGAAATTGATATTCCAAAAATAATGAGTCTCCTCATTGACTTGCATTGCACAGCGAAACAGCTCTCAAAGCCACTCTTTTAGGTTTAGCTTTTAGTTTTTTCTGTCATGTATGTGGTTATGTATGTCTTCAAATGGTATTTTAAAAACGTTTTTTTTAATGCCTTTATTTAGAGAGTGATAGGGTGACCCTAGGCTGACAGGAAATGAGGAGAGAGATGGGGGGGGGGGGGGGGGGGGGGGGGGGGGGGGGGGTGGTGACACGCAGCAAAGGTCGTCGACTCGTCGGGAACGGGAGTCAACCCCGCGACACGTTGTCAGGATGGCATTGCAGCCTAGGGTGCCTGGACCGTCACGCTACGGCCCAGGCCTTAAAATGGTATTTTAAAATTGAAAAAAAAAAAAACTGCATCTGCAAGCTCTGAGCTTGTAGATCAAAAAGCCCAGCAGGCTTTGCTTTAATTTGACTCCTGAAAAGAGATTTACACCCGACAGAGACACTATCATAAAACTTTCTTTCTTTTTTTCTTTTTCTTAACCCATTAAGACCTGAAACGCATCAGTGTCACTTTTTCATTTGAGCTAAAAAGCATTATTTTACACTTTTGGCTATTCAAAAATAGCAGATATACAAGCTCATAGCGCGGCACCGAGTGCCGCGCTATGAGCTTGTAGATCTGCTAATTTTTTTAAATCGTGAAAATGTGTGCAAATCTTTGAATATATATATTCTTTTAAAGAAAACATTAACTCAAATCTTTGCTTCTGGGGGTCCCTGCCTGGAACAACATATTTTGAGATGGGCGTCCGCGGCCAAATACATATCATTTTGGGGGTCCTTGACATGAAAAAGTTTGAAACCACTGATATAGAAACATACGTTTTTCAGAAAACCGTTAAGGATTTAGAAGACATTTTGCAGAATCGGAACCTCAGGCCTTAATGGGGTTAAGATAATGTCGACTTCATGTTCAGTTGAGAGCCGTCAGTAAGAAGAAAAGTTGCACTTACAGGTTTTACGTCTGCCAACTCTAATACTATAGTTTGACCTGACCTACCCCCCCCCCCCCCCCCCCCCCGCCCCCCACACGCACACGCACACGCACACACGCACAAACCTCTGGGACCAGTTGTCAGAGCAGAAGGATTCCGTCTCACAGACCCTCACGAGGCTTCACACTTGACTGACCTGGCCTCCCTATTTCAGTCATTACGGTATACAGTATACTGTAGGCAATTTCCACGCAGTACCGCCACCGTCCGAAGTATAAAATAGGCCTTAAGTGTTTAATCAGAGTTGAAAAGCCCAGCAGGCGGTAAATTACCTTTTAAACTCTGCAGCAGTTGAATGTGTCTTTTAGTTTGTATTCCTGCTTCAAGATGGGTGTGTTTTATGCAAACAAGTGACGCAATTTGTGTGTGTGTGTGTGTGTGTGTGTGTGTGTGTGTGTGTGTGTGTGTGTGTGTGTGTGTGTGTGTGTGTGTGTGTGTGTGTGTGTGTGTGTGTGTGTGTGTGTGTGTGTGTGTGTGTGTGTGTGTGTGTGTGTGTGTGTGTGTGTGTGTTGCAGCACATAGCCAATGGCAACGAGGCGGAGGTCCAACGTCTGCTGAGTGAGAGCGAGGGCGATGAGGAGGTGAGGTTGTGTCACCCTCTGTGCTCATGTGACCACTGTGAGCTCCACCTCTCTGGGTGCGTATACCACACACACACACACACACACACACACACACTTGAAATATATTTTTATGTCCACATAAACAAGAGTGCCTTGTACAAAGGACAAACACTGCCAGTGCCGTCAGATAAAGGGAAACCAGACAGTTACAAAGTGCATATAAGGCAGAACATTGTTACATACAATGTTCTGCCTTATATGCACTTTGTAACCTGCCACAGACAGACAGACAGACAGACAGACAGACAGTTCTCTAAGTGGGGTCCTTGGGGGGGGGTTCCAGATCTACAAGCTCACAGTGCGTGCCACGCTGCGAGCTTGTACATCTACTATTCTTTTTTTTTTTTACATAAATCATCTCTTCTGGGGGGTCCCTGGCACAAAACATTTTCAGATATGTGTCCGCGGCCAAATATGTATCAATTTGGGGGTCCTTGACACGAAAAGGTTTGACAGTTTGTCTGTCTGATATAGATAGACAGACATAATACAAATTCTCAAGAATCAGATGTCCTTTTCATCTTGTGCTACACCATCCTTTTGATGTTATCACTGCTGTAAATATGAGCATCAAAACACTTCCTTTACAGTGGAATCCACCAGCCTGTGTTATTTCCCCTTTTCTCTTCCTGTTGCCCTTCTGTATGTTCTGTATGCTGCTTATGCCTCTCATAGATCTTGAATGTTGAATGTGTACAATATATGGTCATATGTAGTATGTCTTTGCATGTATGAGACCCCATCATCATGTGTTTTTACCACATGTCAGCATAAAATAATAATAATAATAATAAACTGTATTTGTATAGCACCTTTCATGACTTCAAATTCAGCCCAAAGTGCTTTACATAAAAGAGAAAAAGAAAAGAAAAACTAGAGCATTAAAAGAGAAATGCACACAACAAAAACAGCAAACAAATAATATAAGGGCTGGGGCGATATGGACAAAATCAAATACAAATAATAGTTTTAACCATATTATACCTCAATATAGATATTGTGACGATAATATAAATTGTCTTAAGTGATTAAAACCAGGAGAATAAAAACACTTTTGCCATACAGCAATATTACGAGATGAGAATCCCAGACGATCTAGTCTCCCCTGACAACATCAATGTAATCTGGATAATGTACAGGTTCATCACAGGCATGTACTGTACTTGGTTATTATACCTTTTCTCATTGAAGTGATTTTGATTCTGATTCCGTGTGGATGATTTCCCAGGCGACTGAACGACCCGTCCATCGTAACGCCTTTCTCCAGAGACGACCGAGGATACACCCCACTCCACGTTGCTGCTCTCTGTGGTGAGTGGCAGCTGGAGGATGGATGGATTTATTGATTGATTAAACGAACACTTTATTGAGAATGTCGGTGTAAAGGGTGTAAAGGGTTCTGATCTACAGCTGCTGGTCATATCGTCTCTGTCGGGTAGAAACCTCATTACGTCCAAAACTTACTTTTCAGGATTCCAATTCAAAAGTATCAAAAGTATCAAAAGTATCAAATCAGGCGCGTTTTGATTTTTTTTGTGAAAAAAAAAAAAGTTAATTTACAGAGATAACAGGTGTTTGCCCTACAGTATATACAATGTGGCCCTCTGGAGTGAGTGTGGAAATATAGTGGCCCTCTACATCCTGTAGTATGATCAAGTAGGGCGTTCATTTACAAGAAATAAAACACTAAAAGTTGGAATTGGAGATAAGAGGTTTCTGCCCGACAGCAAGGATATGGAAAGTAGAAGAACATTGTGTGTGTGTGTGTGTGTGTGTGTGTGTGTGTGGGTGTGTGTGTGTGTGTGTGGGGTTGTGTTGAAGGTCAGGCGCTGCTCATCGACCTGCTGGTGTCAAAGGGAGCTACGGTCAGCGCCACAGATTACCACGCCCTCACCCCCCTCCACCTGTCGTGTCAGAAAGGTTACCAGGGAGTCACGGTACTTGCTTAAGATCTATAGAGGATACGCGTGTGACATCATCATCAAACCTGGAAGTTATGCAGGAATGCCTACTGAGTGTCAAAAAAATACTTTCTGGCCTTGACAGACCATGCATCCAAACAGAAAAGTCATATCTGATTGCATTAAACAACATTAAACGATGTTAAACTCACTTTGCATGTTGCTTTGCCACTCGCTTTGCCACTCGATGTGCCATTCACTTTAAGCATGCGCATATCCTCTATTCCACATTGATCATGTCGATCAGTTTACTCATTAGCCTTTAATTAATGAGGTGGACAAATCGATATTAACTCATTGGGTGCCAAAACCGTATATATACTTCTTTTCAAATACACCTGTTGAGTGCCAAAACCGTATATATACTGTTTTTTTTTTATTTCACCCAAAGACCAAGGAGATATGATTTTTCGAAGATTTAGACTCCTATCCACTTCCTTGTTAATTTAAAACTTACAAATTCTGTATCTCGGCTCCTGTGTACTTTTTTTTTTACAATGTATTTTTGACTATTTTCAACTGGCTGCAACTATGGAACGGATTACCGAATGTTTTTAATTTTTTCCCCCCGATTGTACGAGACCTCTATGTGTATAATGAATGGATGCTTTTTTTTTACGTGGATTTGCTCGTCGTGGAGTCTAGAGCTTTAAACAGCAAAGCGCAGCCAATGGGGAGAATGCTGGCACCCAACGTAAGTTGTTATGAAAAAATGCCGGCACCCCATGTGTTAACTTAATCACTTAAACCCTATATAGTTGACCAGAGTCCCTCAGGGCTCTATGCTAGTGTCTTTTCTGTTATTATGGGGAAAGCCTTCGCAGAAAATAGCCGATCGACAAGCTTGACGATCTACTATTTCCCCCAAAATACAGATGCTGGGGTTTAAGTGGTTAAAAATAAGAGCCGATCTAACGAGGCAATTTTTTTCTCTATTTTCGCAATTCTTCTGAGCTTATTGAATCTCGCCCCTCGACTACAACATATAGCATTGGTTCTCAAAGTGGGGTCCGGGGACCCCCAGGGGTACTTGAGGGGGTTCCAGGGGGTCCCCAGCTAAATGATGGATAGGAACCAAATGGACCCTTATGGGTCTGTAACTCTGAGAGTGTACAAATGGAACCAAATGGACCCTAACGGGTCCATTTGGTTCCATTTGTACACTCTCAGAGTTAAATTAACATTGATTTTACAATATGAATTGGGGTCCCAGAGATAGAAATGGGGGTCCGTAGGCTAATGCATGTTAAACTGGGGGTCCTTGAAATTAAAATGGTTGAGAATCACTGCTAGAGAGCCGTAAAAACCTTCTCTTATTGGGGTCCCTGGCTTATCTTTTCAAATGGGGGTCCGCGGGCTAATAAGTGTCAATTTGGGGGTCCCTGGCATGAAAAAGGTTTGAGAACCACTGACATATAGTACAATAACAAACTAAAAACTGATAAAAAGTGAAAAGAGTGTGTGATGTCAGCACTATGGCTATACGGTATGGAGAACCATGGTTTTCATGTTGGTGTCTTGTTGATTCCCTGCCAGCTGCTGCTGTTGCATTACAAAGCCAACACGGACGCTCAGGATAACAGCGGCAACACCCCTCTGCACCTGGCCTGCATGTACGGACACGAGGACGTAAGTCACACGCGCGGCAGAACGCCACGTCTCTCCTTTCACCACATTTCCCCCGTTCATCAATCACATATCCTTACTGTCGGGCAGAAACCTCTGATCTCCATATTAAGACACAAGGGACATGGAGGGTAATAAATAGTGTAATCAGAAAGGGTATGACAATTATTGTCATTATTGTCATAAATGACAATAATGACAATATAAATAAACCAAAGGAAATTGTTGATGAATTTAATACATATTTTGCAAATGTGAGATATCATTTGGCTAATGAGATTGTGGAACCGACACATAAGGATGGGATAGAGGATATTGTTGACCGTAATTATTATTCAATTTTTATTGGTGGTGTTAATGAAATAGATATAATTGAAGTAGTAAATCAGTTCAAAGACAAAAAGTCTACTGACTGGACTGATATAGACATGTCACTAGTTTAAAAATATAATAATGCACATAGTAAAACCATTCACCCACATTTGTAATCAATCTTTTCAAACGGGTATCTTTCCAAACAAAATTAAAACTGCAAAAGTAATTCCCATTTTCAAAAACGGAGGTAGACATCAATTCAGCAACTACAGACCAATTTCTTTACTGTCACAATTTTCCAAAATAATTGAAAAACTATTTGTTAAGAAACTTGATCAGTTTCTAGAAAAACATAATCTGTTGAGCAATCACCAATATGGGTTCAGAATAGGTCCACTTCGATGGCTGTGATGGAACTAGTGGAGGGAATTTCAACTGCCATTGAAAATGGGGAATATACGGAGGGAGTGTTCATTGATTTAAAATTGATTTGACACCATAGATCACAACCTATTATTAAATAAACTTGAGAGATACGGTGTAAGAGGGATAGCTAATTCATGGATAAAGAGTTACCTTGCGGATAGATACCAATATGTTCAAATAAATAATGTGTTTGGAGAGGTTTCTGGCCGACAGCAACGATATAATGAAATCCCTGATGAATCCAAGATGGAACCAGTGTGCCAGACGGGAAAGCAGCGTTCATCTAGTTGACAGGTGTGTGTGTGTGTGTGTGTGTGTGTGTGTGTGTGTGTGTGCGTGTGCGTTGTTGTCTTTCCAGTGTGTGAAGGCCTTGGTGTACTACGACCTGCACACCTGTCGCCTCAACATCCAGAACGACAAGGGAGACACGGCGCTGCACATCGCCGCCCGCTGGGGCTACGAGGGCGTCATCCAGGTGCTGCTGGAGAACGGAGCCAGCACCTCCATCCACAACAAGCACAAGGACACCCCGGTGCAGTGTGCCCTCAACTCCAAGGTATGTATTCAATCACACACTCTACACCAAGGGTTCCCAAACTCGTCAGGCCCCCCTCAAAATAATCCTATTTGAACTGGGGACCCCCCCCCCCACCCTGACAAGCACTTGGAATTGTAGGCATTACATTTAGTTTGACTCGGTTTCACAGATAAATATTGTGAAAATAGCCAAACTACAAGCTCACAACGCCTCGTTGTGAGCCCCCCCTGGGGGTCTCGACCCACAGTTTGAGAACCACTGCATTAGGCCACGACCCCCGTAACTCTGAGGGTGAGGAGTTACCAATCATTTATTTTGGGGACCCCCTGGAACCCCCCCCTCCAAGACCCCACTTTGAGAACCACTGGAGTTTAAGATGTATATACAATCACACACAAAATGACTTGATTTTGCCCTCACACAACACATCGCATGACGATGTGCTGTTTTGAACATTGTCGCCTATTAATCACATTGATTGATTGATTGTCTGACTGTTCCAGCACGTGGAACAGTCAGACATTAAGGCTAAAAGGTCCCATGTATTCAATTCATCACAATAATACATGTCATCAACAAATACAAACATTATATGTACAAAGGAGAAAAGTAGGAAAAAAACGTCTGCTGCCCCAGAAAGGCATGCAGAGGTAGCTTGAAAGCAGTTAACTGTTGCAGTCTTTTTTGGACTTCACAGTCCATTCATGCTACTCGATGAATCAATTCATAATTGTTTTTTTATAATCGGTTAAATCAAAACCCCTAGATGGACGTGGCCACTCATGTTAGTTTGTTGCTTAAAGGCCCTGACGCCACAAGCCGACAACGCGGCAAAAAAAGAAAAGCAAAAGAAAGCAAGGTAAGAGGATCAGTTGGCTTTGATTGATTGAAATTTTTATTAGGCAAAAAGAATGTAAAACAACACAGTTACATTTATAATGCTTTTGTCTAAAAGGTCCGGCCAAAAAAGTCCTTGCGGGCTTGTTTCCATTGGGGTCCTTGAATTAATTTCATAGACATATATAGTAGCAACCAAACAGTTCAAAAAACAACATAAGAATACAGAGGGGAAAAAAAATATATATATATACCATTATGTACAAAAAAGGTCATGGGAAAATAAAGAAATATATACAAAACAAAACATGATCAAAGTAAAAAAAAAAAAAAAAAAAAAAAAAAAAAAAAGTGTGTACAAAAAAGGGGGAGGGGGGGGGGGCTTGTAGGCTACAGCCTACAAGCCCAAGGAATTTGTGGGACAACAGCTGATTTTAAAAGAATACGCAACTGGGGGAGCAAATCCTGTCCACACCGACATCTCTTGTTCTACGTCTCTCAGTCGTGACGTGAAATTTTAGACCCTATAACTTAATCTCTTCGGGGCAGCCTATTAGTTAATCATTCCATGGGACATGGATGGTTAGGGGCATATCCGTGAGAGCAAAATGGCTGCCGTGTGAATATCGTCACTGTCGGTCAAAAATCTCCATATTCTCACTTTTTGCGTTTTTCGTAAATGAACGCCATACTTGATCATACTACAGCGTTGAATGTGAATCCTGAAAAGCAACAGGTTTGGACATACTGTATGAGCTTTCCACCCGACAGAGACGATATGGTCAATGAAGCAACTCGACAATTTAAGCAAGTTCACAAATACTGCAAAAATAACAAGCAACTATCCTGAGGGCCAGTTGCACCACCTCACACTAAGTTCAAACTAGTTATAGCTTAAATGGCTTTAAAAAAAACATTTAGACCAGGAAAGTGTCATGTTTAGATTTATTTGGCTATTTTTAGAAAAATCGTGAACATTTGTGCAAATCTTTAAATATATATTCATAATTTTTTTTTTAACATTTGTAACATATTTTTGTTCCAGGGACCCCCAGAAGCAAAGATTTGAGTTATATATATATATTAAAAGATTTGCACACATTTTCACGATTTTTCAAAAAAATACTCGGTGCCGCGCTATGAGCTTGTAGATCTGCTATTTTTGAATAACCCAAAGAAATCTAAAATGACAGAGATGCGTCCTCAGATTGACTGGATTAAGCTATAACTAGGCTAAGTTTGAAGTGTTTATTGTGAGCTGGTGCAACTGGCCCCCTGCTGTATAGGAACGGTAAACATATGAATGATTACACAGGGCAGAGTGTTAGTTTTATCAGTAGAAAGTGATCAGTCCAAACCATGTTCTCAAAGCCATGTCTCTGCTGTGTAGATTCTGATGTTGTTGGAGTCGACGCAGAACGGCTCTCACCGGAGAAAAGGCAGCATCGATGTGAGTATTTTACTCTTTGAGTGTTTCCTCAAAACAAAGACTAGATTTCCAAACCTACCGTTGCAATTTAGCCATTCTTTACCCCCTCCCCTTTCCCCCCTATAACTCTTTCACAAATTGGTTTGTATGTTTACCCGTTTTATGTTGTATTGAGTACGAGTGTGTGTGTGTGTGTGTGTGTGTGTGTGTGTGTGTGTGTGTGTGTGTGTGTGTGTGTGTGTGTGTGTGTGTGTGTGTGTGTGTGTGTGTGTGTGTGTGTGTGTGTGTGTGTGTGTGTTAGGGCATTAACAGAATAATCGAATATTCGACTATCAAACCACTATTCGATAATTCTATTTAGATCTTTTTAGATTTTTTTTTTTTTAGTGGCTTTTCTACAGCAGCCACGCAGCTGTGAGCTCTGGTGTGACGTCAACTCGCATTCCTTGAGTCAAGTCATCAATGCCATTAAAAAAAAGTTTTAATTTAAATTTTTTATTTTTTATAATCAAATCGATTAATCGAATATTCGAATACTTATAGGTCGAATAATTCGAATGCTAAAAATCACTATTCGTGTGTGAGAAACATGTTGGAAAAATCCAATACAAATATTTTGAATAATAATGAATATATCCAAACCTATATAGTTTCATCTTAGTTTAATACAGGGGTCTTCAACAGGGGGTCCGGGACCCCTAGGGGGTCCTCAGAGCTACTACAGGGGGTCCACCAAATTATTGTGTGATATGAACTTAGTTTTTTACATTAACCACTTCAACCCTAGCGTCCCAATTCTAAGGACAACTTAAGCCGAAAATAGCCGATCTACAAGCTCACAACGCCTCGCGCTCTGTGAGGCGTTATTTTCGGCAAAGAGAGGTGGTAGACTAGGCAGAATTTCAGAAAATGTGCTTGTATAAAATGCTGAAGGCATTTCGTGTTTATTTTTGGTATACAACATTTCTAGGGGTATTAAGGGGTGCTGAATCCAAATCTGCTGTATACCCAGCGCAAAAATGTCAATTAAGGCCTCAAAATTGAGAAATTCAACATGGCCGCCAGCGCCAGGACCTCTTTCCAAAAAAACAGGTGCTAAACCCACATTCTTTATTCTACTGACATGAAACTTTGCACAGAACATCTGCACTTATGGGGGAAGAAAGTAGGAATATAGCTGGGGTGCAACCATGAGAGTAACAGGGTGTTTTTGACTGTCTAACTGTAATCTTTGTATAGGCGAGGATACAAAAATGACATTTCTTCAGTGTTTGCAGGAATACTACAGCAATTTGGTTATAACTGTACAGTGTTGGACACCAACATTGGAATCCCCCAAGTCTTAGCTTTCTTCAGGTACCAAGTTTATGCCAGTAGCCCTTATAAGTCTGGATATATAAGCATTTTAGTGTAAGCATGCTGTTTTAGGAGAATTTTCAAAAGATAAATGGTGGGGCTTATAGTAGGGTCCGAAAGTGAGGTTCTGTGACCATCCTTTGGCAAGTACGTTTTGACGATTGATTTGACCTCTATGGACCCTTTAGAAAAGATTTAGCCCCCAGGTCCCTCCCAAAAATCCCGGCATTTTTTGCTAGACAGCCAAATTCAAAATGGCGCCCGGCGCCATCTCTAAAAATTAACTTTTGATCTGAATGACCTAGAATCATGTATGAAGGCACTTTTCCATACAAGTCAACCATGAGGATTCCAATTCTGACACAATTTTAATTGTAAGACCGCGTTTTGACTCAAGATGGCCGACATCCAGTAGATTAAAAACTTATACCCAGGGGGCAAAGGGGGGTATGCTGCATTTGCCCTGCCATAAAAGGTTGGCCACAAGAAATAATATCTATGACCCAGTAGGATCACAACCTATATGGACAACCCGGTCACCTTGCTGCTGGAAATCCAATATGGCCGCCTCAATATTATCAGAAAATAGCTTTGGCAATAACTTTTGAACCAGATGGGCTAGAAATAAAAACTTGGTGTCTATTTCATGGTTTCAGAGCATGAGAAACTCAATGGAATACTTATCTTTATGATTGGGTGTGTCTGGACCTTTCATTTGCATATTTCCAAGATGGACGCCACGCGAAAATGAGTTTTACTATGACTTTTACAGTGACAGCTGACTGTTATGGCAAAAAGTCTGCTTTTTAAGTAATATGAACACATTTGGTCAGTTTGAGCTTTAATTTATATGTCAGAGTCGTGTAATCCGGGATGCAGAGATGGTAGTCAAGGCAGCAGTGGAGACTAGCCCATTTACAGTGAGCACATCATCCATGATCAACATATTTACAGGACAGTGTGCTGATTCCACAGTCAAGGACGACTTGATGAGTGTGAAAGAACTGGGTCTGAAGGCACTGTGTGAGTCACTGTCCAGTGAACAGAAGAAGACAAGCATAATGAAGCTTAACACTTTCTACACTCAAAACACAAAATCTAAGGGGAAAACCTCAGCACCTGCAAGAGCAATGAAATTACTGCCCTCCTGCGCATGACCCAAATCATAGCCAGTGGTGGAGAACTCAACCTTGTTGACTTTATAGGCAACCACGAGTGCAGTGACTTCCCCCCTTCCCTCTTCCAGGAAGATGGCAGGATGAGAACAGGTACCAAGGCAAGCCTTGTTAAGGTCCTGAAAGAGGAGACCAAAGTTGCATGCATCCCTGACCTGCCTACAGAAGACATAAAAACAGCAGTAGTTATTGATGCCATGTATGCCATGCGCCATTGGTCGTTCCTGAAAGGTGAAGCATTTGGAACAATCGCTGAACGATACCAACGTCTGCTGTTGAATGATGTGCCTGCTGGCACAGAGATCATTCACTTCTGTTTTGACCGGTACAGTGGACCTAGTCTTAAGACAGCTGAGCAAGAACACAGATACTGTATGCTTGACCAAAACCTACCAAAGAATATGAAGTCAGTATGCATTACACAGCTCCAGATCCTCAGGAGTTTTTTGCTGTGTCAGCTAACAAGGCAAACCTATTGAGTTTCCTCTGTGACGAATGGTGTGAAAATGTGAAACTTAAGTCGGCCCTTGGTCCAACACATCTTTACCTGGGTGGGGGGTTTAAAGAAGAGACAAGGAGTGTGGTGATCAAGGAGGGGTCTATTGAAGATGTCCCTGCACTAGAATCCACACAACAGGAGGCTGATACAAGAATAATACTCCACACCCTGTACAGTGTCCAGAATGACAAAGTTGACAGAGTTGTCATCCATGCCAATGACAGACATCATCATCATGTGCCTTTACTATGCAGCAACCCATCTCAGATGCCTTCCAGAGCTGTGGGTGAGAACAGAGCAAAAATCATACCTTCCTATCCATCAAATGGTATCAGCACTGGGGCTCGCACAGTGTCGTGCCCTGCCCTTTATCCATAGTTTAAGTGGCAGAGATACTGTAGCACCAGCTATCCCTTCTTCACTGGGAAGAAGGCATGGTTCAAGGCCATCATGCGTCTGGATCTCTGCACTTGAGGAGTTTGGTGAAAACTCTTATGATTCCCTCTCAGATGACGTCCATCAATCAGGCACGAGACCTCACAATTGCTGTATATACATCCAAAGCGGACCACCAGGAGGATTTTGACCTGAGTAAGCTTAGAGTGTACAAGTTCCTCAATAATAGATCAACCCTCTTAAAGCTGCTGCCCCCGACAGAGAATGCCTTTGACCTGCACCTGAGAAGAGCTGTTCTAGCAACCATAATAGATAAATGTGCACATATCGCCAAGCCGGATATTCCTTCTTTCACAGAGTATGGATGGTCTCTCAGTGCTAGCAATGCAGTCCCCCTTGCATCTACCGAGCCAGCCTGGCCTGTGTCAATGAACAAGGCAATATCATGCAGCTGTATCAAAGGCTGCCAGAAAAACTGTTCCTGTGCAAAGAAGGCAATTCCATGCTACTTAGGATGCCGTTGCCAGGGACTGGAGACACGATGCAGCAGGATCAGTGCAACACATGACAACAGTGACAGTGAATAGCATTGTACCATAGTATCATTGGCTTTAGAAGCAGGCAAGACAGCACCATAGAGGTCAAAATGAACCTTTTGTAGGCAACCTCAACTCCGCCTTTACTCTATTTGTCACTAAGTAGTCTATCTTTTGTTATGTTACTTGAATGCATACCACTATGTTAATTTGTATAGCCCTAAAGTTGAAGTTTTTGGCAAGTCTTGGAGTGTGCATGTGTCTGTTTATATTGTATATAGTTTATTAAAATGATACATAAGATACATTGTGGGCTTTTTCTCCGATTTTTCTCTGCAATCATCCCCACAACTATAGATCTATAAATCAATAAATCTGAGGGAAAATGTAATACCATACATTATTTATGACTGCAGCCATATTGACAACATATAAATTAAAGCTCAAACTGACCAAATGTGTTCATATTGCTTAAAAAGCAGACTTTTTGCCATAACAGTCAGCTGTCACTGTAAAAGTCATAGTAAAACTCATTTTCGCGTGGCGTCCATCTTGGAAATATGCAAATGAAAGGTCCAGACACACCCAATCATAAAGATAAGTATTCCATTGAGTTTCTCGTGCTCTGAAACCATGAAATAGACACCAAGTTTTTATTTCTAGCCCATCTGGTTCAAAAGTTATTGCCAAAGCTATTTTCTGATAATATTGAGGCGGCCATATTGGATTTCCAGCAGCAAGGTGACCGTGTTGTTCATATAGGTTGTGATCCTACTGGGTCATAGATATTATTTCTGGTGGCCAACCTTTTATGGCAGGGCAAATGCAGCATACCCCCCTTTGCCCCCTGGGTATAAGTTTTTACTCTACTGGATGTCGGCCATCTTGAGTCAAAACGCGGTCTTACAATTAAAATTGTGTCAGAATTGGAATCCTCATGGTTGACTTGTATGGAAAAGTGCCTTCATACATGATTCTAGGTCATTCAGATCAAAAGTTAATTTTTAGAGATGGCGCCGGGCGCCATTTTGAATTTGGCTGTCTAGCAAAAAATGCCGGGATTTTTGGGAGGGACCTGGGGGCTAAATCTTTTCTAAAGGGTCCATAGAGGTCAAATCAATCGTCAAAACGTACTTGCCAAAGGATGGTCACAGAACCTCACTTTCGGACCCTACTATAAGCCCCACCATTTATCTTTTGAAAATTCTCCTAAAACAGCATGCTTACACTAAAATGCTTATATATCCAGACTTATAAGGGCTACTGGCATAAACTTGGTACCTGAAGAAAGCTAAGACTTGGGGGATTCCAATGTTGGTGTCCAACACTGTACAGTTATAACCAAATTGCTGTAGTATTCCTGCAAACACTGAAGAAATGTCATTTTTGTATCCTCGCCTATACAAAGATTACAGTTAGACAGTCAAAAACACCCTGTTACTCTCATGGTTGCACCCCAGCTATATTCCTACTTTCTTCCCCCATAAGTGCAGATGTTCTGTGCAAAGTTTCATGTCAGTAGAATAAAGAATGTGGGTTTAGCACCTGTTTTTTTGGAAAGAGGTCCTGGCGCAGGCGGCCATGTTGAATTTCTCAATTTTGAGGCCTTAATTGACATTTTTGCGCTGGGTATACAGCAGATTTGGATTCAGCACCCCTTAATACCCCTAGAAATGTTGTATACCAAAAATAAACACGAAATGCCTTCGGGGTTATGCTTCTCTGAAAATTGACCCTGTCTATGGGGGGGGAAAGCAGACTAAGTACAGAGTGAAAGTTTAATACTAAGTATCGACGGTTTAAGTGGTTAAATGTCTGAAAATACACAGTAACATGAATACAACATCTATGAAAAAGCTTTTAGGTTTTACAGTTTTATGCAATATATGGTGGGGGGGTCCCTGCTTCATCTCTCTCTCAGAGAGGGGGTCCTTGGGCTGAAAATGTTGAAGACCCCTGGTTTAATATACAAACCTATGTAGTATAATTTGAGTACTAGAAATTAGAATAAATAATGAGTTAGTGTAGATGAGATACTATATCTTGGTAGTAATGTTCTGTCTTCTCTCCTGTGTGGGACTCCCTCTTTCTTCTTCTTCACCTTCGCCCCCCGCCAGTCTTCAAACCCCTCCCCCCAGGCGTCTGACTGCAGCAGCCGGCGGTCGTCTGTCTCCAGCACCTCTTCCCTCAACTCTGAGGCCAAGCCCGAGGGCGACCGAGTCCGCCACAGAGAGGTACACGCCTTCCTATAGGCACTGTAACCCATTAAGACCGGGAACGCATCTGTGTCATTTTAACATTTCTTTGGCTATTAAAAAATAGCAGATCTATAAGCTCATAGCGTGGCAGTCAGTGCCGCGCTATGAGCTTGTATATCTGCTATTTTCTTTGAGAATGTGTGCAAATCTTTGTATATATGATTTTTTTTTAAGTGAACATTTATAACTCAAATCTTAGATGCCATTTTTGAATTTGAATCCTGAAAAGTAACTGTAAATAGCCGATCTACAAGCTCTCAACGCGCCTGCATTGAGAGCTTGTAGATCGGCTATTTTCGGAGCATGACACCTGTGTGCAGCCAAGCCTGAAATCAATGACTTGTCTTATTCTACTGGATCTCTTCTCCACTAGTCACTCCCTAACATTTTAGTCTGTTTTTTATTTTGTTTTAAATTGTCATTTACATTTAGTCATCATAGCTTTGTTTTCATTTAGTTTTCCTCTGTGAAAGAAGGTAGTCGACGAAAAAAATGTTGTCATAGTTTTAGTCGATAAAATGAACTCTTTGACTGCCAGAGTATTTTCATAATGTACTCACCCAGTGCCAGCGATTTTTGTGTTTTATAACCTTTTCAACCAGGCACAGAATTGTTATATCGATTATAATCGTTTGTCTGGCTGTGTTTATAAACACACACCACAGATCGACCAGCACTCACAGAGTTACGTTTTTTCTGTCCCTCTCCGTTCTCTCTCATCCCAACCAGGCTCCAAACGTCATATCCGTTTGGCTGTGACGTATCCCCCCCCCCCCCCTTCCCACCCCCCCCCCCCTCCGCTTTGATTGATTGATTGATGTACTTTATTTAGTAAGACATGAGAACAGTACATGACAGTACATAACAGTACATGGAAGTACAAATTCACAATACAAGGTCTACTAAACTGGAAGACTCATTAAGCACTGAGCTTGTTTAAGATGAGATCCCCATGCACACAAATCATGATGACATATAAGAGACAGACAGATATACACACTACTATAGAATGTCATACAATCAGTTTACAGGTTACTGGTATGAAGAGTGAAAAATATGTACAAGAGAAGAAAGAGAGAGGGGGGGGGGTAGGGGGTAGGTTAGGTTAGGACATGGGGTAGGTTAGGACTTGGACAGTGGCCATTTTTGAAATGCAGCCTCCTGAAGGTGTATCTTTAGGGCATTTTTGAAAGTGAGTAGGGTTTTACACTCCTTTACTCCTTTTGGTAGGGCATTCCACATTTTAGATGAATAGCATGAGAAAGAGTTCATTCCCTTTGTTGTGCCAAATCTGGGTTGAACATGGTTTGTGGAGCTGCCTCTGGTCGGTGTTATGATCATGGACTTGATTAACATTTTGGAAGTATTTTGACAAATACAGCTTGCCATCTTAGCTTAGCTTATCTACAAGCTCTCAACGCAGGCGCGTTGAGAGCTTGTAGATCGGCTATTTTTACTTTTCAGGATTCAAATTCAAAATACAGCTTGCCATCTTAGCTTAGCTTATGAAGGGGTTTCAGATCGTTGGTATACACACAACGACGATAACTGTTCGTCGTCCAGTGTAAAGAAAATATAACCAGAGCTCTCCGTTCGCTTTTTATATATCGTGTGAAAAAACGGGTTTTGCCCTGTTTTGGCCTAAAAATCAAAATTTTCAAGATAAAACCGAGAACCGGAAACGGAACCCTTTAATTCTGCATCCGGGTGAGTGAGGAGTGAGTGCAAAGGGAACCTGATGGTGGAAGTTACAAAGAACAGCCGATCGCCAATTAAACAATGAAAAAGCTATCAACGCGTGTAACGCGTGGATGGATTAAGTAGCAATTGACTGGAAAACGCGTCGATGGCGTTCAAAGAGTTAACAGTGATTTATCTCAAGTATAGTGTTTGGGGGTGGAGTAAAGGTGAAACAAGGTGTGTCTCTCTCTGTGCTGATTGACAGGTGGAGAAGCTGCTCCGTGCTGTCGCTGACGGAGATGTGGAGATGGTGAGTGTTTGTGTCTTAAAGCATTGGTTCTCAAAGTGGGGTCCGGGGACCCCCAGGGGTACTTGAGGGGGTTCCAGGGGGTCCCCAGCTAAATGATGGATAGGAACCAAATGGACCCTTATGGGTCTGTAACTCTGAGAGTGTACAAATGGAACCAAATGGACCCTTATGGGTCTGTAACTCTGAGAGTGTACAAATGGAACCAAATGGACCCTAACGGGTCCATTTGGTTCCATTTGTACACTCTCAGAGTTACATTAACATTGATTTTACAATATGAATTGGGGTCCCAGAGATAGAAATGCCATTAAATGGAGGTCCGTAGCCCTAATGCATGTCAAACTGGGGGTCCTTAAAATGTGGTCCGCGGGCTAATAAGTGTCCATTTGGGGGTCCTTGACATGAAAAAGTTTGAGAACCACTGTCTTAAAGCACCTTATTGATGGACTCTGAGATTTAACTTTCTGTTTTTAGCAGGAACTCGGTTTTGCATTCCCTCATTTCTAGTAGGACTCACTGCTCTTTTTCCTGAGACACACGCACACACACACACGCACGCACGCACGCACGCACGCGCACGCGCACGCACACACTCACACTCACACTCACACACACACACACACACACACACACACACACACACACACACACACACAGTCTCACACTCACACACACACTCACACACACACACACACACACACACACACACACACACACACACACACACACACACACACACACACACACACACACACACACACACACACACACACACACACACTGTGAGTGTAACCATCCTTTTTATCAGGAAATGCCCTGGTACTTCCCTTCTTAGTTTCTGTTCTTTATTGTACTGTGTTTGTACAATGACACTCACAGATGACACATTGAAAACTACACACATATACCCGCTGAATAAAATACTTCTGATTAAAGAATCCTTACTTATTTTCCCTTTTTATTTAGCTGCCCATTACATGCCTGACTTAGGGTCCATCTTGCGTTAAAATCAACACCTTGTGTTGCTTGTCTGTCTGTCCCTGTGTGTGTGTGTGTGTGTGTGTGTGTGTGTGTGTGTGTGTGTGTGTGTGTGTGTGTGTGTGTGTGTGTGTGTGTGTGTGTGTGTGTGTGTGTGTGTGTGTGTGTGTGTGTGTGTGTGTGTGTGTGTGTGTGTGTGTGTGTGTGTGTGTGTGTGTGTGTGTCTCTGTGCGCTCCAGGTGCGCTACCTGTTGGAGTGGCTGGACGAGGAGCCAGAGGAGGAGGACCTTGACGGAGCAGAGCTGTCGTCACACATCCAGCTGTGTCATCCTCTGTGTCAGTGCTCCCTCTGTGCTCCTACACAGAAGGTTCATAATAATATATACTGTCTCTACACATCCTCTGTACTAGTGCACCCTCTGTGCTCCTACACAGAAGGTTCATAATAATATATACTGTATACATTACATATTATTACATTAACATTACAGTCATTTAGCAGACGCTTTTATCCAAAGAGACTTACAATAAGTACATTCAACATAGGTAGGGAACTAAACTACTAATCACCAGAAGTCTTACGTGCATTTTCTGCAAAAACATGCAACCAAGAGCATACCTAGCGCCAAGGTAAAAGTGCTATATATCAGCTACCTACTGTCTTTAACAGATGAGACAAATAGCTGAATCAAATGAGCAAGAGATAATACAATAAGTGTATTGACTAAACAAGATCCAATAAAACAATTAAACAATAAAACAAGAGTTCGTACAACTAGTTAACAACAAGCAGACAAGGCGAAGAGGAAGGGTAGTGTTTCCTGAAGAGGTGGGTTTTCAGCCTGTGGCGAAAGATGGGCAGTGACTCTGCTGTCCTGACATCAGTGACTCTGCTGTCCTGACATCAGTGTCTCTGCTGTCCTGACATCAGTGACTCTGCTGTCCTGACATCAGTGTCTCTGCTGTCCTGACATCAGTGTCTCTGCTGTCCTGACATCAGTGACTCTGCTGTCCTGACATCAGTGTCTCTGCTGTCCTGACATCAGTGACTCTGCTGTCCTGACATCAGTGACTCTGCTGTCCTGACATCTGTGGCCCAATTCCAAACTCTGCCCTAAGCCCTCAAGCCCTGCACCATCATTAGCTTAAGGTAAGTCAGCTGGAAAGTGTCTGAGTGTGGGAGGGTTTAAGGGCTCCAAAAGGGTACAAAAGCAATGGAACAGCCCTTTGTGACGTCCCACGTTACCTTGATGACAGATGACAACGTTGCCGTGACAACCAAAGATGCGACTGACATTTGCCTCCCTGGGCCGCGACCGGTCTCAGTAGCGGGGGGCGGAGGCGGGGGTGGGGAGACGTCCCCTTTTAACTCTATGGGAGACATGCATTAAACTTTAAAGGTAACATGCAGTCTAACTATAATAAATATCCAGTTGCCACTACTTTTGCGTTTGAAACTTAGAATTTCTCTAAATATTATAAACGTTTATATTAAAATATTATAAAAAAGAGACATTGTATCATGAGTGCAACAGCTTTCGATACAGTAAGTAAATCATTATATGATAGCCTTAGGAGTAACTTTATATTTTTGGGACATGTTGTTATTTTGCACAACAACTTTGTACAACAAAGTATAAAATAGGGTTGATTAAAGTGTTTAATCAATTTATTTGATAATACAAATTCTATTACAATTTTTCTTTTAGTAATAAAATAAATAATAAATAAAAATAATCCCTCAAAAACCTGCTTTTTGCAGGTTCTCAAACGTTCAACTGAACTTCTTTTTATTTTTTTATTCCATTTTCCTCACTAATGAACCCTGGCCTGATGCCATGACATGAATTCCCCCCCCCCCCCCTCCTACTGAGACCGGTGGTCGCCCCGCTCGCCCCTGTGCCTCTTAATTCTGCATTTATTTCTCGCGACGTTGCAGAAGAAAGGCCTCTTTCCCTTTTAAATCCGGGCACCGTGGCGTCGGCGTCCTCTGGTAACTCCCACTGCGCAATGTATTGTGGGCAATTTCTTTGCCAAAGTCTCCAAAGGTACTGACTTACGGAAAGGGTGCAGTGTCTCTGCTGTCCTGAGGGTTAGGTTAGGGTTAGGGTTAGTGGGGCCAGAACAGAGAAAAGTCGTGACCGTGTCGATCGACCAGAAGGACCCTTGAGTGACGAGGCAATCAGTCACCCCGAGGTGGCAGACCGCAGTGGTCGGGCAGGGGGTGTAAGCATCGACCATAGCCCGGAGCTGTATACACATCCTCTGGGCCAGTGCACCCTCTATGCTCCTACACAGAAGGTTCTGCCAGTCACACATAATATTATACACATCGCACTGAGATATTACAAGGTTACAGTGTCAATGTTGCCTCATTTTATACAATTATTACATAATTGCCTAATCGCAATTATTTGAGACCATTTTTTTTTTTTTGTATGATCGTCATAATCATTTCCCTGTTAGAACATTTAAAAAAATATTTTCAAACATTAAAAAAATAAGTGAAAATAGCAGATCTACAAGTAGAACGGCTATATCCACTATTCATGTAGAAATAAATAGCCATATCATATCTAAACTGTGAAATGTCATTTTTATTCATAATGTCCCAACGTTCAACTACAGCAGAAAATGCCATAATCGTGACCAGCCCCCTGGATTTGAACACGCTGCACTTGCAGATCTCTAGTATTTGTGAGGAGTTGGAACTGCATTGGGTTATAACTTGTAACGTGTGTTTTGTGTGTTTGTCAGCTGGCCAGCCTGCAGGCCAGCGGTCTGGGTGTGAACAGCAGCAGTGCCGACGGCTTCTCCCCGCTCCACGTGGCCGCGCTGCACGGCCACACGGCTCTGGTCAGCCTGCTGACCCGCCACGGGGCCAACGTCAACGCCCGCAACAGCCAGAGCGCCACGCCTCTGCACCTGGCCAGCCAGAACAGCCACATACAGGTAGAGGTGTAATGTAAAGCCCGTTTCAATCGTACTTACATGCAGTGGTGGAAAGTAACTAAGTACATTTACTTAAGTACTGTACTTAAGTACAATTTTGAGGTATTTGTACTTTACTTGAGTATTTCCAATTTCCAATACTTTTACTTCTACTCCACTACATCTCAGAGGCAAATATTGTACTTTTACTCCTACATTTACTTGAAAACTTTAGTTACTACAGTAGTTGCTTTTCAGATATAAATGATATAATACATACATTAAAGGGGAAATCCACCCATTACACTGTGATGACTCATCATGGTGTAATTTGCAATGTTAAACCCACAATCAATCCTCCAGTTCAAGGCAACACAGAAAGGGGGGAACTTTTTTCTTATTTCCACACAACTCTTTTATGCTATATTAATGACATAGTTAAATATTGAAAATGGGTGGATTACCCCTTTAACCACTCTAAACACATTTTATACATAGGCTATTTGAAAATAGCCTATCTACAAGCTCACAACGCGTCGCATCGCGACGCGTTGTGAGCTTGTAGATCGGCTATTTTCAAATATTTAGTACTTTTACTTTTGGTACTTTAAGTACATTTTGATGCCAATACTTTTGTACTTTTACTCAAGTACATTTTTAATTCTGGACTTTTTCTTGGAACAGAGTATTTTTATATTGCAGTATTGGTACTTTTACTTAAGTACAGAATTTGAGTACTTTTTCCACCACTGCTTACATGTCGCGTGATGGTGGTGTTGGAGGTGGTAAGCCCAGAGAATAGCCGACCTAGTGTACAAGCTCACAACACGTGGCGACATGGGGCCACATGGAACATAAATCAGGCTGATGGTGACAAATTAAAGGAAAATCCGACACACAAGTGTCTTAACCCATTAAGACCTGGAACGCATCTGTGTGTCATTTTTTGATTTCTTTGGCTTTTCAAAAATAACAGATCTACAAGCTCGTAGCACGTCACCGAGTGCTGCGCAATGAGCTTGTATATCTGCAATCTATTTTTGAAAAATCGTGAAGATTTGTGCAAATCTTTAAATACATATTTTTAAAAGCGAACATTTGTAAAATATGTTGTTCCAGGGACCCCCCCAGAAGTAAAGATTTGAGTTACAAATGTTCGCTTTGAAAAAATATATATTATTCAAAGATTTGCACAAATTTTCAAGATTTTTCAAAAATAGCAGATCTACAAGCTCATAGCACGGCAATCAGTGCCGCGCTTTGAGCTTGATCTGCTATTTTTTAATAGCCAAAGAAATCAAAATGACAGAGTTACGTCCCTGGATTTAATGGAATAAGCCCCTTTCTCACAGGGAATCCATAACATTGCTGGATAGAATTTTCTTTCCTGCAAAGACAATGGATAGTCTTTCACTGTAGCAATCTCTTGGTATAGGCCCACTCACCACCCACTTATCAAACATATGGAGGACTTGTGGATGACTCATCTGACCATATCACATTTTTCCACGGCTCTATAGACCAGTGCCTATGCTATTTTTGCAATGAGGGGTTTAATGCACTACAACCCTACTATAATAGTCCTCTCTATGTCGTTTCCATTCCCTGCATTGACATTCTCTGTCACCTGAGAAAGAACATTTTGTCATTCATTTAATTTCTCTACATGTCACAGAGAATGATTGGATTTTATTTGCTTAATTGTATCATGCAATACGCCAGCCTGCATGGAAGCAGATGCCCTTATTTCTCCACTCATCTATTGGAGTTTTTCCTTTATTTTGCCACCTGTCTGTACAGTATATTATGCTTTAGGAGAGTTTAGAGAGACATTAAGTGTGCAACGCTTGACTCTGGCTGGAATCAAACAAACCGCATATGTTGCAACCATTATGCGGCCGGTGCAAACACACTACATTCATGTAGTGGTAGTGGTATGCCTAAACATTACATTTTCAACAGAAAACTATTATTTGAAAATGATGTTTGTCTTTTTTTTTGTGGAGGAAAATTGTCAAGTGATGAAGTACAAATGTGCCTCCAGTTGTTGAGAATTCTGTAAATACTCACAAATGGTTCATCTATTCTGTTGGCTCTAATTGACCTTCCTGTGCATTCATGAATGGTTTTGTCTCAGGTGGTGCGCTCACTGCTGGAGTGCAACGCAAAGCTGAACAAAAAGGATCACTATGGGAACACCCCTCTGATCCACGCCTGCCTCAAGGGCCACCTGGACATAGCTACCACTCTCATCCAGGTAATGACGCACACACGCACGCACGCACGCACACACACACACACACACGCACACGCACGCACGCACGCACGCACACACTGAAACACACAGACAGAGACAGACAGGCAGACAGACAGACAGACAGACATGCGAATACACACATCCTCACTGTTAGTTGTAGTTAAGTACAATAGCCCTGCACTAAGGTGGGCTGTAGACAACAGCATTTCCAGGTTCGCCAAAGCTGTGTCATTTTATCTACCTCTTGGCCAGTTCACACTCATAAAAGAGACTTTGTCTCAACGTGCTTTTACTGGTTCAATAAAGGTTAAATAAAATTAAAAGCTGTGACATTAACCACTTAAACCCTGCAGGCTTTTTTTCCCTCCGCACCAAATATCTTAGCTGAAAATAGTCCATCTACAAGCTCACAACACGTCGAATTGCGACGTGCCTCATTGTCCATCTCTGTGTCTGTCCATCTCTGTGTGTAGAGTAATGAATCTTTATCCATCTCTGTGTCTGTCCATCTCTGTGTGTAGAGTAATGCCTCATTGTCCATCTCTGTGTCTGTCCATCCCTGTGTGTAGAGTAATGAATCTTTATCCATCTCTGTGTCTGTCCATCTCTGTGTGTACAGTAATGAATCTTTATCCATCTCTGTGTCTGTCCATCCCTGTGTGTAGAGTAATGAATCTTTATCCATCTCTGTGTGTGTAATGTCGCATTACCTCACCCTTGAGGGGGTTCCAGGGGGTCCCCAGCAATTTTTTTTTAACACAGCATCACTGTGTGTGTGTGTGTGTGTGTGTGTGTGTGTGTGTGTGTGTGTGTGTGTGTGTGTGTGTGTGTGTGTGTGTGTGTGTGTGTGTGTGTGTGTGTGTGTGTGTGTGTGTGTGTGTGTGTGTGTGTGTGCAGAGTAATGCCCTGGTGAACGTGGCCAACAACCAGGGGAACACGGCCCTCCACGAGGCGGTGAGGGGGGGCCACCTGGCCCTGGTGGAGGGGCTGCTGAACGGGGGGGCCGTGGCCCACCTGAGGAACAAGAGGCAGAGGACCCCGCTGGACTGTGCCCACGAGATGGGTGGCAAGGTAGCTATATGGTTAAAAAAGTTGTGAAAATTGCCGATCTACAAGCTCACAACGTGTCGCATCGCGACACGTTGTGAGCTTGTAGGTCTGCTATTTTCACTAGTTTGGGTCCCAGGGAGACGACAAATTCCTCTTTTCGGTCTCGAGCTGAAACGTTTGGGAACCACTGGTTTAGCAGATGCTTTGATCTGCAGCACACTGACATACATACATATATTATAGAGTAGAAAACAAACATCAAATCCTGTCAGCGTTGCATTATACAGGACGTAAAAGGACAAATAATACTACGGTACTACTAATAGGTTTTGATGTAATATTCCTTTGCACCTTTCTTAAGAACCGAAAGCCCACTTATAAGTAGGGTGACCACCTTCAAACAGACCCATTGAGGGACATACGTACCCGTTCCGCGGGACATCGCGCGCGCGCGTGCATGAGGACCTCCCGTGCACGATTTTTTTTGCGCGGTTCTGGGCGGGTTGGGTTCGTTTTTTTCCAGTTTTTGGTTTCTTTATTTCGGTTTTAGGGTTAAGATTAGGGTTAGGTTAGGGTTATGTTATTTAATTCTTATTTTTGCCTGATGTTACCGATTTATTATCAAAAAAATCTTTTTTTTTTTTTCATATATCTTTGATTTTCGGGACATTGCTCTACTTGTGCGGGACGTGGGACAGAGGGTCCAATTTCGGGACTGTCCCGCGAATTTCGGGACGGGTGGTCACCCTACTTATAAGTCAAAATGAGAGGGGAATGCCATTTCCACTGATCATGTATTTTTGCCCTGTAGCCTTGACCTCTGATCTTAACCCATTTAGACCTGCTGTAACCTATACGTTGTTATACCTTTGAATCCACCTCTGTGTCTCATTAGTTGTTGCTATAGGCCTACATACATAGCAACACGTTTTCAGAAAACCGAGGTTAGGTTTTAGAAGCCGTTTTTAGAATCGGCCGAACGGAAAAACGGAACCCCCCCCCCCCAAAAAAAAAAGAAAATTAGATTCTTTTTGCCAAAAACGTTTATAAACGTTTTTGGCATCAGCGCTAGTGTGTGTGTGTGTGTGTGTGTGTGTGGGGTGTGGGGTCCTTTCACACTGTTATACAAATCGTCCATATAACATATTTTTCAGTGGTGAGATTTTATTTAGCTTGAATCCGTACATACTAATGGGATGTGGTGAAAACATAACCCCATGAGAACTGATGTTACTAACAATACTAACGATACTTTTAATGATATTTAATTGTCTACCCGTCCAGAATACTGAGATCCTCAGGGCTCTGCAGAAGGCCTCCGGGCTGTCCCCCGACGCCGAACCAATCAAACTCCTCTCTGTGCCCAAAGGTGCTCTGGGTAAGGAAGATAACATTTTAGAAACGTGTTTTTTTTTAACTCCGCAAAATGTGCGTGAATGTAGGTCTCATCACTATGAAGGTATTCATTTGTATTAACCCATTAAGACCGGAAAACGCATCTGTGTCATTTTTAGATTTGAGCTAAAAAGCATTATTTTACACTTTGGGCTATTCAAAAATAGCAGATCTACAAGCTCGTAGCGCGGCACCGAGTGCCGCGCTACGAGCTTGTAGATCTGCTATTTTTGAAAAACCGTGAAAATGTGTGCAAATCTTTGAATATATATATTTTTTAAGCGAACATTTTTAACTCAAATCTTTGCTTCTGGGGGTCCCTGGAACAACATATTTTGATGGGGGTCCGCGGCCAAATACATATCATTTTGGGGGTCCTTGACATGAAAAAGATTGAGCACCACTGATACAGAAACATACGTTTTTCAGAAAACTGTTGGGATTTAGGAGACATGTAGAATCGGCTTCAGGTCTTAAAGGGTTAAGACGGAAAACGCATCTGTGTCATTTTTAGATTTATTTGGTTATTCATTATTTGGCACCGAGTGCCGCGCTATGAGCTTGTAATTTAAAGAAGCTCATAAATAGAAGCTCAGTCTAATACTAGCTACTGAGGGGTTTGAACCCCAAGCTGGACCTGGCTGACGCGCTGCTTGTTTGTTTGACTGTGATTACCATAGCGTTCGCTGTGTGTCAGTGGTCAAGGCATACGATAAGCACATTTACTCAAGTACTGTACTTAAGTACAATTTTGAGGAATCTTTACTTTACTGGAGTATTTCCCGTTTTCAGTACTTTTACTTCTACTCCACTACATCTCAGAGGCAAATATTGTACTTTTACTCCACTACAATTATTTGGAAACTTTAGTTACTAGTTACTTTGCAGATGTAAATTATGATGTTATAAAACATACATTAACCACTTTAGCCCTATTTTATACATAGGCTATTTGAAAATAGCAGATCTACAAGCTCACAACGCGTCGCGATGCGACGCGTTGTGAGCTTGTAGATCTGCTATTTTCAGATATTTAGTACTTTTACTTTTGGTACTTTAAGTACATTTTGATGCCAATACTTTTGTACTTTTACTCAAGTCATTTTTTGATTCTGGACTTTTACTTGTAGCAGAGTATTTTTATATTGCAGTATTGGTACTTTTACATTTGAGTACTTTTTTCCACCACTGCATACGATGCATGCAGTTCTTCATGCAGACAGATATAGTGTTTTTTATTAGCTCCACAGTGCAATAAGCAACATTATTCAAATGACTCTTTTAACAGATGAATCAAACATGCAGCCAAACATATTTTTTGTGCCACAGAGACAGAGACAGCGGTCAAAAACCTTTTGCCCTTCTGACAAGAACAGTGAACTTCACACTTAAATACCTGCGCCACCCCATGGTCACATACTGTAATAACAACACATTAAAACCAGAAAAGCATCTGTGACATTTTAGATTTCAACCACTTTAACCAGTATTTTATACTTTGTATATTAAAAAAATAGCAGGTATACAAGCTCATAGCGTGGCACAAAGTGTCATGTGCTATTTTTGAAAAATCATGAAAATGTGTGCAAATCTAAAAAAAAATAAGAAGATTTTTTGTACCTAAATCTTTGCCTCTGGGGGTCCCTGGAACAAAATATTTTGAGTTGGGGGTCGGCGACCAAATACATATAACTTTTGACATTTATATCTTTTTGAAATGAAAAAGTTTGAGCACCACTGATACAGCAACAAGCTGATATAGTTTTTCAGAAGATGGCCTCAGGTCTTGATTGAATAATTGATTGAATATTTTATTAGGCAAAAAAAATGCAAAACAGCACAGTTACATTTAAAATACTTTGTCTAACAGGTCCTTTCATGAAAGTCCTTGCGGACGTGTTTCCAATGAGGGCCTTGGTATCTAGAGAATCAGAATCAGAATCAGGTTTATTGTCACATCACCTGATTCTGATTCTGAATCAGAATCTTAATGGGATACACAAGAAATAGGTGTGAATGGTTTTCACCCATCTAGGCTCTTACACTCTTCTCTCTCCGACCATCAATAATGACAGCTTTGACCTGTGTTTTCCACTTCTCAGCCCACTCCATCGTCCAGCATCTCAAGTCCCAGGACAACGAAGGAAGGAGACACAAACTGGCCCAGTCCATCACCCGGTACACTTTTCAGCTTTCCTTTTGTCTCATGATTGGATGCATGAGCAGCTCCCAAAAAAAGAATGACTTAGATCAGGGGTGATGCAACTTTGATGATGGAGAGGGCCACTATATTTCCACACTCACTCCAGAGGGCCACATTGTATATACTGTCGGGCCATTCTATGCCACACAAAAGTAGCAAAAATAGCAGACCTACAAGCTCAATGCGACACGTTTTGAGCTTGTAGATCTGCTATTTTTGCTATTTTTGAATTGGAATTTAGATTTTTTCTTGTTCTATTTTTGCATTGGAATCCTGAAAAGTTACATTTTTATTTAATTTCAAATGCATTTAGTTATACTTATGTTAACTTTATGAACTTAAATACAAAAAAAATGCCAATAGAAAAGACAATAGAATTGTAATACTAGTCATTAAGCTACTACTAATATAGACTGAAGTAATTAAAGCGGGTCATGTTTAGAATTGTAACAGCTGTCAATAATATATCAGTATTCTGATATTAACCTGTGGGCCGCATTAAGTGAAGGTGAGGGCCGCACGTGGCCCCCGGGCCGCCAGTTGCCCATGTATGACTGAGATGAATGTGGACATTGTGTCTGTATGGTTTTATTATTTTGGTTGAAATGGATGAAACATTTTTGTGTTTTTTTTTTTTTCCTTCTAATGTGAAGGTGTCAGCAGATGAAGAAAGGCTCCTCCAGTCCGCCCACCAGACGCTCACCAAACCTCGGCCAGGTAACTTCAGGGTTCATCTTCAGGGTTCATCTTCTGGCTTGTCCACTTCAGAAAACCACATTCATTTCGGGTCAGAATAAGAATCTTTCTAAGTTGAATATCGTTGCTGTCGGGCAGATCTCCATCGTAAATTAATGCCCTACTTGATCATACTACAGCGTCATACAACAGAACAGCATCATAAGTAGCAGATCTACAAGCTCGAAACGACGCGTTTCGAGCTTGTAGATGTAGATTTTTGAATTTGAATCCTGAAAAATAACAGTTTTGGAGATACAGTATGAGGTTTACATCCGACAGAGACGTTATAAGAGTTGAGAATCACTGGAATAGCATAGATGGATAGGCCTTTATTGATCTCACGAGGGGAATGTTGTCACCAAGGCAGTTAACCGCAGTCAAACTACAGACAAAAAAAGAACAGACAATGAGAACACAGCAATGAAAGATACAGAGACACCAGTACACGAGTCACATTGTCATTATTCATTAGTGCTGGAGTATTCAACGTTTTCAGGCCAAGGACCCCCTAGCTGAGAGAGAGATGAAGCAGGGACCCCCTCTATATTGTATAAAATTGTGTTTCAGGTTAAAGTTATTTTTTTACTTAGTCTGCCATTTTTTCCCTCTACACCTATAGCCTCTTTCCCAAAAATAGCCGATCTACAAGCTCTCAACGCCTCACGCTGCGAGGCGTTGAGAGCTTGTAGATCTGCTATTTTCGGCTAATGTTCCCCTCAGAAAAGGAATTCTAGGGTTCAAGTGGTTAATGTAAAAAACTAAATCCTATCACACAAAGATTTGGCGGACCCCCTATAGTAGCTCTGAGGACCCCCTAGTGGTCCCGGACCCCCTGTTGAAGACCCCTGCATTAGTGCTTAGTCCACGGGGATAAGAGTCCACATTAAGAACCACAGTCATATTGGTCCATTGGACCATGAACCGGGCAGGACGCCTGGTAGTGGATCGAGCATTAGTGTCATTGTACAGCTTCATGGCAGCCGGCACGAAGGAATGACCCTGTGATCGAGAACCATGATGCAGATCTTTCACTTAAAGGACTTAAACTTTGTTTTTTTACAACCAAGGTTTATGTTTTAGCTTGTAATTAAAGTGAATAAAAGATGAGGGTTACATTTTTTTCATCTACTACTTTCTATAGTTTTAGCAATTTTTCCGATCTTTTTTTACAGTGGGCGGGGGCATTCGGGCATGTATTTTTTTTACACCTGTGGTCTTTGATGGCCAGAGAGTTGGCCAGTGCGTTATTGTGGGCTAGAAGAGCTACTGTAAATGATAATAAAGAAATCGCCAGGTTATTTTGTAAAAAAAATACATATTAGCCACCTGCCCGAATGCCCTCGCCCACTGTAAAAAAAAGTCACGAAAATTGCTAAAACTATAGAAAGCAGTAAATGAAAACATTTTAACACTCATCTTTTATTTACTTTAATTACAAGCTAAAACATAAACCTTGGTTGTAAAAAAACAAAGTTGTCCTTTAAGTCGACTCTTATCTTGTTTTTTTCTAGGCGAGACCAGACCGGAGGAGGCTGAGGCGAGGGGAGACGGTGGAGACCAGCAGCCCGTTCAGCCGCTCCCAGAGCCCTGACACCAGGCACGCCGACCGCGAGAAAACCCTGAGCCGCTGTCACACCGTAGACATTGAGCAGCAGCCTCCGCCGTCGCCCCCCCGGGCGGGGGGCGGAGAGACGGCCGAGAACACCGCTGCGCCCCTCGCCTCGTCCTCTCTGACGCACGTCGTAGACGCAGCCGGCGGCGGCTCCGCTCTCGCTCGAGGCTCAAACGGCGATTTATGTCAGCAGACATCAGACGTGCCGGAGCGGCCGCCCGTGCAGCAGGCGTCTACGGAAAACCGTCCGAGAGACGAGACGGCGGAGAGGGAACCCTCCGACCCGCGACTGGACAACGGCGGCGGCGGCTCGCGCGTACACGACTCCTGCGAGGCTTGTCCTGGCCACGCCGAGTGCGAGCTGCCTGCGTCGCAGCAGCCCTGGAGCGAGGACTCACAGCCGGACGACTGCGGCGAGTCGACTCGGACACGCGATCACCGGATCACGGGGTCCCCCTCTCCGGCGGACGCGCCCGCCGTCGAGTCCGATCCCGCGCGTACTTTGAACAGTGACAACAGCAACACACACATCCAGGGAGCTGATGTTAGGCTCACGTCTGGGGAGCACGACGAGTCCTCCCAAACGCACCGCCAGCTCGAGTCGCCTCTGACCCCCGACCAGAGCCAGCAGACGTGTCAGTCGGAAACGCAGGAAGACTCTGGTCTCCCGCCCGCGCCCTGCAGGTCATTTCAAGCCCTCTCTCCCAATGACACCGGAGGGGACGACGAGAAAGTTACTCACCCGTCCGCGGAGTGACACGGACTGAGTCACTAGCGCAACAGGCGGGTCTGTTGAGGGACTTGACTAAAAAGGAACAGTGGACTCGATCTCCATTTCTACTAGAGGCAGAGCTCTCTCTCTCGCTCTCTTACACACACACACACACACACACACACACGCACACACACACACACACCTACTTAAGCTTTAATTTATACTCCATCGCACGACAGTGTCGCTTGCCTAAAGGCCTCAACAGACCAAGCTGTCTTGTTCTGCCTAACTGAGATCAGATCGTAAACGTCTTATTTTTAAAAAGTATGCTCCCAACACATGACAGCTAACGATGAGCTGTGTCAGAGGAAATAGCTCTTTACCATACTGGCTGAATAGTGATAATAACATTATACCCCTTTTTCCACCAAAATTATAGCGTGTATATCGTCTCCGTCGGGTGAAATCCTCATGTTAATTTATGAAAAATAACAGAACGTTTAAATTTGGAGATTTTCTGCCCAACAGCAACGATATGCAAGGTTTTTTTTGTTGCTTTTTTTTTACATAGGAAATCCAACAAAAAAAGAATTGGTGATTGACTCCTTTCCCACTGCCAGTAGACGAGTATAGTATACCTTTTTGTTTTTGTTTCTGATGTGTCACATTCGACCCCAGATCATTATGGGCACAAAACTCACCACAAGAACTAAATCTACCATGACAAATAAAAAGGGTGTCTGTCATCTTATCAATCGTTTTGCCAGAAATGAGTGTGTTCGTGAAGTGCCAGCTTTCTCTCTCTCTCTCACGCACACACACACACACACACACACACACACACACTGCCTCTCTAGCCTTTTCTCTCTCTCTCTCTCTCTCATAAATGCCGTCGAAATACATTTCCCGGTTCACACATTTGTTTTTAATCGGCAAATGCGATGAAACGCTCTCCCTCTAACAACCCATTAAGACCTGGAACGCATATGTGTCACTTAAGGTTTGTTTGGCTATTCAAAAATAGCAGATATACAAGCTCATAGCGCGGCACCGAGTGCCGCGCTATGAGCTTGTAGATCTGCTATTTTTGAAAAATCTTGAAAAAAACGTTTTTAGATTTTTTTTCAAAAAACTGAAACTTTTTAAGAATCGCCTCAGGTCTTAATGGGATAAGAAGTAAGCTGAGCTCTGTATCTCCTGTTTCTGTAGCGTGAGGCAGCTTGATGTACAAGTACATCCCCTGGACGTGACGCTAGTATACGTCACAGGGACTTAGTTACCCCCCCCCACTGGAACCCTTTGATGCTGAGTGCCAAGCAGAGAGGCACTGGGTCCCATTTTGTTTTTGTTTTTGATATGACCCGCGGCCCGGGGAATTCGAACCCCCGACCTCCCATTCTCAGGGCGGACACTCTAACCCACGGGTCTTCAACGTTTTCAGGCCAAGGACCCCCTAGCTGAGAGAGAGATGAAGCAGGGACCCCCTTACTCTATATTGTATACAATTGTGTTTCAGATTAATGTTTTTTTTTACTTAGTCTGCTCTTTTTTCCCCTCTACACCTATAGCCTCTTTGCCAAAAATAGCCGATCTACAAGCTCTCAACGCCTCGCAGCGCGAGGCGTTGAGAGCTTGTAGATCTGCTATTTTCGGCTAATGGTCCCCTCAGAAGAGGAATTCTAGGGTTCAAGTGGTTAATGTAAAAAAAAACTAAATCCTATCACACAAAGATTTGGCGTATAGTAGCTCTGAGGACCCCTTAGGGGTCCCGGACCCCCTGTTGAAGACCCCTGCTCTCACCACAGGGCCACTGAGCTGGTCTCCCTCTTAATGCCTGGCTATACCACCAGTGGTGCGGTGTGACCGCGCAAACTACCAGCAATTCTCGGGCACAGGCGCTTCTCGACGGCCTGGTTGCTTGCTGGTTGAAAATCAAACAACTTGAGTGTGCAGAGATCTGAAAAAAAGAACTGATGGGGCAAGCGACACCTTCGTTCCATGGAGTTTAAATTAGGCTTTACAGTCCGACAGAGCCAGCAAGCCAGTCTGGTGCCGTTGTAGC
The DNA here is from genome assembly GCF_963454915.1 of Gymnoscopelus microlampas. Taxonomy (NCBI): domain Eukaryota; kingdom Metazoa; phylum Chordata; class Actinopteri; order Myctophiformes; family Myctophidae; genus Gymnoscopelus; species Gymnoscopelus microlampas. Next base: position 3,025,040 of record NC_139943.1, read on the forward strand.
TTGTTTTCTTGGAACAATTCCTCAATCCATTTTGTCAAGATTCTTTCTTTTTTTTAATCTTATTTTTTAAAGCACTTTTTCCTCTAGCCTTCATACAAAAGGGATGCAAACCATGAGATATGTTTTATTGTGTTACTGTAACCCACTATACACAAAATACATTTCATTTGAGGAAATGGATTGATACACGTTTTATTTTTGCACTTGAATACTGGCCATAGTTTTGATTTAATTTACAGAAAGTAGGTTGTTGTTGCCATTTTTATGTTGTACTACTACCACTCATTTGTTTTATCACTTATCTTTATGTTGTCTTATTTATGACCTGTTGCCATTCTTGGTAACAACAATATAAGTTATTTTCCAAATTCAATGTTTTACTAGACGAATTCAAATGATAGATTTGACCGACTCTAATGCAAGATTTTTTATTTTGTCACCATTCGTTAGTAGGCCAATATATACTTTGTCATATGACACTTTATACTTTGTCATATGACACTTTTCAAGTGTTGCTTGACAGAAATGGCATATTTTCTAACTGAAAAAAAAGTTGTAAAAAATGAATTAGCCTTAAAGAAATTCTTCATCCAAAAAAATGTACACACCCCACGAAGCCTTGAATTCATGGAGATTCTTTAGTTGTCGTATTCCTGAGTGGATATTGACCCAGCTGCGATAGACCAAAATAAAACCATATAAAAGAATAATATAAACTCCAAAACAACTCTCACAGTGTCATCACTGATGAGCCTACTGATGATTGAGGTTCAAAGAGAATGGTTTAAACATATGGTTTTGCTCTAGTTAAGATTGCTATTTCCTATTAACTTCAATTTAGTCAAATATTGGATTATTGGCTCAAGAATGTGACAAAAACTCAAAACCTTTTTGGATGAAGTGTTCCTATAAGAGTGGATGGCACTTTTGTGAAACGGTGGTTCTCAATTGAAACGTACTGTATACTATTTGGAGAAATTAGCCTCCATTCCCTTAAGGTTGATGTGTTTATCAGTAGAGGCCTTTAACCCAAGACCTGGAACGCATTTGTGTCACTTTAGATTTCTTTGGCTATTCAAAAATAGCAGATATACAAGCTCATAGCACGGCACCAAGTGCCGCGCTACGAGCTTGTAGATCTGCTATTTGTGAAAAATCTTGGGAAAAAAAGGTTTGGGATTTTTTTTCCAAAAACTGTTAGGATTTAGAAAACATTTTTAGGAATCGCCCCCAGGTCTTAATGGGTTAACACAGATTAGCAAATATTGCTCCACCTGCAAACTTATTGTAGCCAGTTGTATGAAAATATAATAGAATAGCTACTGTAGTGTATCGTCACCTTTCCACACTGCAGTCTGACTCTGCACAATGTCCCACGCACTAGACGCTTACAACTATTTAACACGAGACACTGTGTGTGCGTTTGTAGGATTTGGATTCATTAGAGAATGTTTGCATCTGTGGATGAATCTCACTATACCGTAGTTCAGTGGTTCCCAAACTGGGGGTCGGAAGCCCCCAAATAGTTTGTTTTGGGGGATCCCCAGATGATTAGCCTAATGTGTAACATTGTTTTCTCACTCAACGGCAAACAAACAAACATACAGTATAAGTGTATACAGGGTATCTGCACATTTATAAAGTGACCATTTAAGGACTTTTAAGACCTTTTTAAATACCTCTAAAATGAAAAAAAGAAATAATAATAATAATAAGACCATTACTGTGTCTAAAGTAACCAACAAACTATACTATAAAAAATGGTCGAACATTTGGCCAAATTGTCAAATATTACCCAAAAAAGAGGCAAACATTGTGAAAATTGCTTGTACTTTGGATATTTTCACTGTGGAACCGAGTCAAACTAAATGTTAACGCCTCAACTCCAACAATTACAAGTGCTTTTCAGGGTGTGTGTGTGTCTGGGGGGGGGGGTCCCCAGTTCAAATATGATTATTTTGGGGGGTCGTGGCCTGAAAAGGTTGAGAACCACTGCTGTAGTTCACATTACTAAAGTGTAGTTTCTATACTTCCATGTGTGATCCTGTATGTCTGGGGGCTGGTTCTCTTTAACCAACTGAGGCCACTAGAGGGCAGTGGTGTCTTGGTCAGCTGGCCAGTGAAGAGCTGGTCAAGAGCTTGATACCATACTAGGCCGTTTGAATTATAAATTATACTGTACATTTGTGTGAATTCCTCTCACAGATCTTCCTTTTCATTAAAAAGGGGAGAGTTCCCACATCTTCACAAGTCATTGGCAACATACACTCAAATTCATTCATTGAAACACCAGCTCAAAATGGTGATAATTATTTATTTTGATTTTATTTTTTGAAGGCGGCTAGTTAATGCAAAGTGTTAGTCAAGGCCAATCAGAATACTTTAATTAATAATGTCTCTTAATTATTTGTATGTTAAAGATGCAGTGAATGTGCCTTATTTAATTCATGTCTATACACCTAATAATAATAAATAAATAAACCCATGATTAAATTAGGTTCTCATGTTGTTTTCTAGGTTTGGAGTGCGCTGCTGGGTCACCTCTATATAATGCTAATCTTGTAATCTATAAAGTATATTAGGCCTAATGATCACATTTAATGTGATCATTAAGTCTATTAGTATTTTTATATCTGGAATCTAGAGTTGCAATACCAACCCTTGACAGCCCGAATTCATCCAAACAGAAAAGTCCTATCACAACATTGCAGCTCTACGGAAAGCTTGAATTATCCTCTATCCTCACTCTATCATCTGCAAGGCGTTGTGAGCTTGTAGATCTGCTATTTTTTTGGCAAAGAGGTATAGGTGTAGAGGGAAAAAAGAGCAGTCCAAGAAAACAAAAAAAAGTTTAATCTGAAACACAATTTTATACAATATAGGCCTAGAGGGGGTCCCTGCTTCATCTGTCTCTCAGCTAGAGGGTCCTTGGCCTGAAAACGTTGAAGACCCGGCTGCTCTAGTGGATTTTTATGAAACAAAAACTTGGCAGAAAGTCTTTCTGTCAATAAATTCCGTGCAGGTGATTATTTTTCTAAGTGGAGTGTTTGGAAGCGCTCCAACACTTCCATAACATGTGTAATATGGTGGATTTTTATGAAAAAATAAAAATACTTTGCAGATAGAGATCGGATAGTTCAAGCTTTCCGTAGAGCTGCAATGTTGGTGAGTTTAAAGTTGTTTAACACAATCATATAGGACTTTTCTGTTTGAACGTATGGGCTGTCAAGGGTCGGTATTGAAACTCTAGATGCCAGATATTAAAAATAGGAAGTTGCTTGCGGCTACGGGAGGGGAGGGGCACGGCTCCACACACACACACACACACACACACACACACACACACACACACACACACACCCATGTTGCACCGAAATGACTAGACTATCGAGTTTTGAGACGCCTCATGCGGCTAAGAGCTGACAGTGACACATTGTGCTATCTGTAGTAGTAGCTCACCTGGAACGAACATTTGATATTCACAATAAGGATTTATGTAATGTTAGTTATACTTATACAACACATAATAATACAACACAAAACGTGCAGCCAGGATCCCCTGGGGTCACTGAATTCAACAAGTCACCAATTTCGGCGAAACACCGGAAACGCACCCACAACTCCAAATAAAAACAATCGCCGGCGATTGGGGCGTTCATTCATGATGTATCTGTAGAGAAAAAACAACAACGATTTAATTAGGAATTTAGAACACACGAATAACTTGATCTCTATGACCCCCCAAAAAAACATAACTGTGGATTCTCCTCGTGGTAAGGAATAAAAAAAAATATGATCTATAAATATCATGCATGATGATGACAGATCAACCTCTATCTTCCACCTTGTGTCGCTGCAACAGCTGATAGCCAGATGTTAGCTTTGAGCTACAGTTAGCTTTAAGCTACGATAACATGCTAGCGTTAGCTTCAGTTATATATGCCGTGTGTTGTTAGCATTAGCTACGGTTAGCATGTTAGCATTGGCTACAGTTAGCATGTTAGCATTAGCTTCAGTTGTATGCCGAATGTGTGTGTTGGCATTAGCTACAGTTGGCATGTTAGCATTAGCCACAGTTAGCACGTTAGCATTAGCTTCAGTTATATGCTGTATGTATGTATGTTAGCATCAGCTACAGTTATATATGTTAGCGTTATAGCTACCGTTAGATATGTAATCTCGAGCTACTAATTAGAGATGCTATGGCATTAAGTGCTGTTAATGCAATACTCTCGTTTAGTTGGTGTTTTTAAGTTAATGGCACTTTATCAAACAGTAACAGGTCGCATATTGTGTGCGTTAATAAGCAGCTATTATAGCTGTCATGTTAGTGAATATATGATGCTAAAACCACCTAGCCGTCCTTGTTTATGACTAGAAGGAACAACTGCAACGTTACTGAGCACCTCTTTATTTGTGGCACCTTTATGTATGTGTAATAATGTAGTTATCTGTGTGTGTGTGTGTGTGTGTGTGTGTGTGTGTGTTATATGTAATAACACAGTGGTTCTCAAACTGTTTCATGTCAAGGACCCCCAAATTGACACTTATTAAGCCCGCAGACCCCCATTTGAAAAGATAAGCCAGGGACCCCCATACGAGAAGATTTTTACGTGCCTCTAGCAGTGATTTCAACCATTTTAATTTCAAGGACCCCCAGTTTGACATGCATTAGGGCTACGGACCCCCCCATTTAATGGCATTTTTATCACTTGGACCGCAATTTATATTGTAAAATCTATGTCAATTTAACTCTTGAGAGTGTACAAATGGAACCAAATGGACCCTAACGGGTCCATTTGGTTCCATTTGTACGCTCTCAGAGTTACAGACCCATAAAGGTCCATTTGGTTCCTATCCATCATTTAGCTGGGGACCCCCTGGAACCCCCTCAAGTACCCCTGGGGGTCCCTGGACCCCACTTTGAGAACCAATGTAATAACTAACACACACACACACACACACACACACACACACACACACACACACACACACACACACACACACACACACACACACACACACACACAGCTGTTTGAATACTTTCAAGCTGGTGTTATTGTGATATTTCCTGACTTAAAACAAACACAACATTAGGCTAAAAGCTCTTCTCTATAATTATTGATAGTAATCATTGCTATAGTGTGTTTGTTCAGTAACAGGGGTCTGTCTGTCTCTCCAGCAGCTAATAGACCAGGGGTCTTCAACGTTTTCAGCCCAAGGACCCCCTAGCTGAGAGAGAGATGAAGCAGGGACCCCCTACTCTATATTGTTTAAAATTGTGTTTTAGATTCAACTTTTTTTGTTTACGTTTACCGTTCTTTTTTCCCTCTACACCTATACCTCTTTGCCAAAAATAGCCGATCTACAAGCTCACAACGCCTCGCAGCGCGAGGCGTTGTGAGCTTGTAGATCGGCTATTTTTGGCTAAAGTTCTCCTCAGAAAAGGGATGCTAGGTTTCAAATGGTTACGGTAAATATCATACAAAACTAAGATTTGGCGGACCCCCTGTAGTAACTCTGAGGACCCCCTAGGGGTCCCGGACCCCCTGTTGAAGACCCCTGCTCTAGACAGTAAATACATCTTCCAGGTGGGACACCGATTTCATCCAATCGGAAGAGAGAACCCATTTATCAGACACCGTTTTATAGAATTTCAGACCCTGCCATGTCTGCTTATTTTTGTTTTTTGTTTCATAACCTCACATTTCACTTGTTTAATTATCGTGTATTCTGCATGGAACGTCATTTAGAAAATGCATTTTCTGCTTTACTAAAGAGCTGGAGAGACAGGGAGACCCCTCACCCTGCTACTGAACAAAGACTCTATAGCAGGGGTCTTCAACAGACAGCCAAATCTTTGTGTGATATGTTTTTTTTTACCTTAACCACTTGAACACTAGCATCCCTTTTCTAAGGAGAAGCCAAAAATAGCAGATCTACAAGCTCACAACGCCTCGCAGCGCGAGGCGTTGTGAGCTTGTAGATCTGCTTTTTTTGGCAAAGAGGGATAAGTGTAGAGGGAAAAAAGAGCAGACCAAGTAAACAAAAAAAGTATAATCTGAAACACAATTTTATACAATATAGAGTAGGGGGTCCCTGCTTTATCTCTCTCTCAGCTAGGGGGTCCTTGGGCTGAAAAATGTTGAAGACCCCCTGCTCTATAGCAAGTACTATCGGCATATAGAGATATAGTATTTATTTAAATCACTTAGTAACTTGTTCCATGTTTGCTTCAAACCTCTGCTCTTTTAATGGTCTCACAGCGTAGGAGCGTGTTGACCCTCTATGGACGATGGAACTGAAACTAGAGATGACAACGCTATGAAGTAGAGAGGCTGACTTAAAGTAAGTGCATATTGACTCTGGTAATAGCAGATCTACAAGCTCACATGCGACGCGTTGTGAGCTTGTAGATCGGCTATTTTTCAAATAGCCTAGGTGTAAAATAGGGCTAACGTGGTTAATGTATGTTTAATAATAATCATAATTTACATTTGAAAAGTAACTAGAAACTAAAAATGTCAAATAATTGTAGTGGAGTAAAAGTACAATATTTGCCTCTAGAGATGTAGTGGAGTAGAAGAGAAAGTATTGGAAATTGGAAATACTCAAGTAAAGTACAAATACCTCAAAATTGTACTTAAGTACAGTACTTAAATAAATGTACTTAGTTACCTTCCACCACTGGGGCTGGGCTATTAATCGAAAATAAGCAGCGATCCACCCCCCAGGGCTCTAGCAGTGCATTGAAAAGGGGATTGACACCCTTCTTCTCAGTCAATACCGACAGTAAGCCACTCCGACCTTATAGTCCATAATTAACCCATTAAGACCTGGAACTGTGTCATTTTTAGATTTGAGCTAAAAAGCTTTATTTTACACTTTGGGCTATTCAAAAATAGCAGATCTACAAGCTCATAGCGCGGCACCGAGTGCCGCGCTATGAGCTTGTAGATCTGATATTTTTGAAAAATCGTGAAAATGTGTGCAAATCTTTGAATATATATATATTTTTAAAGCAAACATTTTTAACTCAAATCTTTGCTTCTGGGGGTCCCTGGAACAACATATTTTGATGGGGGTCCGCGGCCAAATACATATAATTTTGGGGGTCCTTGACATGAAAAAGATTGAGCAACACTGATATAGAAACATGTTGGGATTTAGGAGACATGTAGAATCGGCTTCAGGTCTCAATGGGTAGGCCTGCCAGTGATCAGTATATTTGACTGGATTCCACACTGATGCTGTTGCTGTCTTAGGGAGAGCTTTACACGTCGTCTCTTTCAGTTAGAAACATCATATGTCCAAATTCCAGAACCGTTACTTCTCAGGATTCAAATTCAAAAACGGCAAAATTAGCAGATCTACAAGCTCAGATCTGCTACTTGTGATGCTTTCGTGTGACGCTGTTAGTATGATCAAGTAGGGCAGTGGTTCTCAACCGGATTCCAGGTGGTCCCCAGCTAAATGGAGAGTTGGTAAGTAACCAAATGGACCCTTATTAGATCTTTAACTCTTGAGAGAGTAAAATGAAACCAAATGGACCCTTGGCGGGTCCATTTGGTTTCATTTTACTCTCTCAAGAGTTACATTATAGTTAAACATCTGCATCACTTAATTTACAAGAAGTCTACGCGATTAGAGAATGTAGAAGAATTGTTATTTTGACAAGATATTTTCCAACGACAACAAAATGTTCCAAAGTTTTGGGTCTGAGAGTCTAAATCTCATCAAACGTTGGGTCCGTGGCTCACATGACGAATAAATAATAGACCTTGATATGAAAAGGGTTGAAAACTACTGAAGTAGGCCATTCATTTACGAAAAAACACTAAAAGTTAAAATATGGAGATGGGAGGTTTCTCCCTGACAGCAACGACATGTAGCACGTACGTGTTTATGTAATACTGTACGTAGCCACTGTTATCGGCTTTGTGCATAAATGTCGTTCCAGGTTTTCAGAAGGTTCCATATATACGTTTCCTGTTCCAGAGTTATTTTCCCATAGCTTCGTTCGATTGGCTCTGCCTTTCTACCCAGAACACGCACGGGCCAATTGTGTTCGTGTAGACCAGTGGTTCTCAAACTTTTTCATGACAAGGACCTCCAAAATGATATGTATTTGGCCGCGGACCCCCATCTGAAAATATTTTGTTCCAGGGACCCCCCAGAAGCAAAGATTTGAGTTACAAATGTTTGCTTTAAAAATATATATATTCAAAGATTTGCACACATTTTCAAGATATTTCAAAAATAGCAGATATACAAGCTCATAGCGCGGCACTCGGTGCCGCGCTATGAGCTTGCATATCTGCTATTTTTGAATAGCCAAAGTATAAAAGGTCATAATTATTCTGATGCTATATTTACACATTTTGCTGGTTACCCCCTGGAACCCCCTCAAGTACCCCTGGGGGTCCCCGGACCCCACTTTGAGAACCAATGGTGTAGACGCTCCACAAAGCCGGATGCACCACGGTGGATTCGAACCTACAACCTCCGTGGTGGTGGTGGGCAGGGACTTTACCACTGCACCACCCGAGTGCCCCATTTTAGATGTTAGCTATGTATATATAATAGCAACATACGTTTTTCAGAAAACTCTAAGGATTTAGAACAGTGGTTCTCAGAAATGGCAGATATACATTTTCGAAAGTAATTTTTTTAACACAAATCTTCTCTTCTGGGGGTCCCTGACACAACCTTTTCAGATGGGGGGTCCACGGCCAAATACATATCAATTCGGGGGTTCTTGGCACGAAAAAGAAGTGTGAGAACAACTGATTTAGAACAGTGGTTCTCAAACTTTTTCATGTCAAGGACCCCCAAATGGACACTTATTAGCCCGCGGACCCCCATTTGAAAAGATACATTTTAAGGACCCCCAGTTTGACATGCATTAGGGCTACGGACCCCCATTTAATGGCATTTCTATCTCTGGGACCCCAATTCATGTTGTAAAATTATTGTTAACTTAACTCTGAGAGTGTACAAATGGAACCAAATGGACCCGTTAGGGTCCATTTGGTTCCATTTGTACACTCTCAGAGTTACAGACCCATAAGGGTCCATTTGGTTCCTATCCATCATTTAGCTGGGGACCCCCTGGAACCCCCTCAAGTACCCCTGGGGGTCCCCGGACCCCACTTTGAGAACAACTGATTTAGAAGGCATTATTTGTAGATTTGTTTAGATTAATATTGCTGAATATTGCTCTTCTTTTCTCTCTCTCTCTCTCTCTCTCCCTCCACACAGGGCAGAATGTCCTCCGCTCACCGGCTGCGAGACGTGGAGCAGCACCACCCCCTGCTGGGGGACGGGGGGGACAGGGACGAGGAGGCTTCGGTGGGCGGCGGCCTGGGCCCCGGGGGCGGGGGTCCGGCGGGGGTGGGGGCGGAGCCGCACAGGGGGGTGTGGTTCATCCAGGACGGCTGTGGCATGGTGTGCGCCTTCGTCACCTGGTTCCTGGTGCTCTACGCCGACTTCGTGGTCACCTTCGTCATGCTGCTGCCGTCGCGGAGCTTCTGGTACGCCGTGGTCAACGGCGTGCTGTTCAACTGCCTGGCGGTGCTGGCGCTGGCCTCGCACCTCCGTACCATGCTGACCGACCCCGTGAGTTCAACTCCCCGCCCACATAGATTATTAACTAGGGGTGTGCCGATATATCGTCCCGCGATATATCGCGATACGTTTTCGCGACGATATGTATCGTTTTGGAAAAAAAAAATATATATATATATATATTTTTTTTTACACCAATCAAAATAATCAGGCATGCAAACAGCCCCGAGGTGAAAAGGGTGACAACATGTTTTTTTTTTTTCGGGTCAGGTGTCACACTATTGCCCTATTTGGATTCAAAACGGCTGAAAAGCTACAAGTTTGCGTGTCTGAATAATGCAAAAACAGAATTATTTGTTTGCATTTCCTTTTTTTTCTCCCCCATTTATTTTCATAATAAAAAGCCAAATATCGTATCGTATCGTTTCGTGAAATTAGTGTATCGGCACACCCCTATTATTAACCCATTATTAAAGGAGAGAGCCAGCCTAGAACAGTATTGGGTTTGATGTGCCCATAATAATTCACCAACATACCTGATGCGTTAGATTTATTTCATAGAAGCCCCTGTTGTCCATTCTGGAGACCTCTCCCACCGGCAGAATGGAGCCTAGAGCATAATCCTAATTTGGCTACCGTATTTTCGTCGCTCCAAACTTCTTCTTTTTTTCACGAATCCTCTCTATGTATGTAGTGTCCTGGCACTCACACATGCACTGTTTGTCACTCATGAAGGGAGGGGGAGCGCTACACACAAAATCTCGCGGGACACGAGAATCTCGCATCAGAGCCGTTCTGTAGGAATGGCAGCTCATAAGTGACAAACAGTGCATGTGTGAGTGCCAGGACACTATATAGCTCATATGAGCTTGTAGATAAGCTATTTTTGAAAAATCGTGATTTTTTTTTTTTTTGGCAAATCTTTTTTTGAAAGCGAACATTTTTAAATCAAATCTTTGCTTCTGGGGGTGTAGCAACTCATAATGTAATAACGGCTCATAATGTAATAACGGCTCATAATGTAATAATTTAAATGTAGTAAAAAATCATAATGTAATAATCAGCTCCCTGGAACGAAATATTTTGAGATGAGGGTCCGCGGCCAAATACATATCCATTTTTGGGTCCTTGACATGAAAAAAGTTTGAGAAGCACTGATATTATAGCAACATAAGTTAAAAAAAAAAAAAAAACTGTTAGGATTTAGAAGACATTTGTAGAATCCCCCAGAAGCAAAGATTTGAGTTACAAATGTTCACTTTAAAATATATATATTGAAAGATTTGCACACATTTTCACGATTTTTCGAAAATAGCAGATCTACAAGCTCATAGCGTGGCACTCGGTGCCGCGCTATGAGCTTGTAGATCTGCTATTTTCTGAATAGCCAAAGAAATCTTAAAATGACACACAAGATGCGTTCCCAGTCTTAATGGGTTAAAGCTCTCAGACGCCACAACTGATTTTCAGTCATTTTGGCCATAGAGGCCATGCATGTCTTCTACCGAGGCATGTTGCGCAGCATAAGTAGCCGATCTACAAGCTCTCAATGCGTCGCTTATAGATAGGCTATTTTTGATTATATTAAAGGAGTAGTTCACCCAAAAAATTGCTTATTTGCTATCAATTACACACCCCATGAAGCCTTGAATTCATGGAGATTTTCTTGTTTTTGTCGCGTTCTAAGCCAATAATTTGATGACCAGCAGAGTCTCTGGTAGGAGACTCTAAAGAATCTCCTGCTGAATCTCCTACTGACCGATGACCCGGTCATCAAATTATTGGCCTAGGAATGCAACAAAAACTAAGAAATCTCCATGAATTCAAGGCTTCATGGGGGGTGTATCAGTGTGTAATTGATAGAAAATAAGATTTATTTTTTAGAGAGATTTTTTTGAAGTGGTCAAACTAGCAACACGTTCAGAAACATCTTCCATAAAACACTAATGGTCTCGTATATTTCATAAAAGCAAAAGGTTAAAGCCTCAATCTGTGATTTATTCACATAGCAGTATGTGGAACAGCTGGAACAATATTAGCTAAAACGTCATGGTTTTACATATTGTGTTGATTGTTTAGGAAACAGCGCTGGTGTGTGTGGCTTTAAATATGCAACCTGTAAGTTTCGATTTGATTTTATTAGACGTTATACAGGAAAAAACACATGTTACATCATGTTCATCGTAGAAACGTCAAGGATACAGACACATACAAGTCTTGCGACTTATTTTCGTTGTGGTCCTTTTGGTCTGAGACAGACAACACTGCAACAAAATACATACTGTTAGACAGTACAGTAATAAATAAAACAATCAAAAGCTACACTACCGTCCTACAGCATAAATACATATCATCACATTGCTAATATAAGTGACCCTACTATTCTGCAACATTTTCTAAAAGCCATGCTTTGACCCTTATCTTAACCCATTGAGACCTGGAACTGTGTCATTTTTATTTGAGCTAAAAAAGCATTATTTTACACTTTGGGCTATTCAAAAATAGCAGATATACAAGCTCATAGCGCGGCACCGAGTGCCGCGCTATGAGCTTGTATATCTGCTATTTTTGAAAAATCGTGAAAATGTGTGCAAATCTTTGAATATAAATATTTTTAAAGGGAACATTTTTAACTCAAATCGTTGCTTCTGGGGGTCCCTGGAACAGAATATTTTGATGGGGGTCCGCCGCCAAATACATATCATTTTGGGGGTCCTTGACATGAAAAAGATTGAGCACCACTGATATAGAAACATACGTTTTTCAGAAAACTGTTGAGATTTAGGAGACATGTAGAATCGGCTTCAGGTCTCAATGGGTTAAAAAGGAGATGGCTGCTGGTGCTCTTTATGGTCAGGGGTAGCGAGTTCCAGTTAACTGCTCCTCCCAATCTAGATGAGCGTTTTTCCCATTTCAGTGGAGAACGTCGTGGGCATGATCAGGTCTGCTATGCTGGCTCTGGTTAGGTGGGAATGGGCTTGGCTACGCTTCTGAAAAAGATTACAGAGGTACACAGGGGCGCTGTGTGTTTTAAGTAGATGTTATAACACCAGGTTCAGCTGTAGTTGAACTGACCTGGCTGCCAGAGGGAGCCAACCCAACTGCTGGAAACATGGTCCCTTGCAGACAGCCCCAAGACAAGCCTGACCAACCTATTTTGAGGAACCTGCAACTTCTCTTTTAGGGCTTTGGTTAGGCCACCGTACCATGAGCCAATAGCATATAGTCAAAACAACATAAAACCAGTGAGTTTGCTAATAAGCGAAGACTGGCCGAGTACAGAAGCTGCACTTTCCTGGCTAAGAATTTGGTTCTGCTTTTTACCTTACTAATGGTCTTAACACATTGAGTGCCAGGGGTGTTTTCAAAAAATGTACGTTGAGTGCCTGGAATTTTAACAATTTTTGAACCTTTTTCAAGTAGTCACAAAACATTTTCAGTGATCACCGTCCTCACGGTGATCCCCTCATTACACACATAGAGGTCTCGTACAATCCGGGGAAAAAGATTAAAAACATTCGGTAATCCGTTCCATAGTTGCAGCCAGTTGAAAATAGTCGAAAATACATCGTAAAAACAAAAAGTACACAGGAGCCGAGATACAGGCTTTTGAAGTCATAACTTAACAAGGAAGTGGATTGGAGTCTAAATCTTCGTAAAATCATATCTCCTGGTGCTGTGAAGGAAAAAAAAACACATATTTTTTCCCAAAAACGGCCATAACCGTTTTTGGCACACCTTGTTTGGATTATGAAAAACGGTCCGGGCCGTTTTTGGTACTCAATGTGTTAAGAGCCATGGTTTCACCACCCAGGCTGCGATCTAGCAGACAACCGAGGTTGCTGACTGAGGGTTTAGCCGGAAAGGACTGGCCCCCCAAGAGTGATACTGGGTGAGGCCAGTTTGTGCAACCTGGGCTGAGAACCAAATAAATATATGTTTAATGTCCTGCCTGGGTTTCGAACCTGGGTCTTACCACGTGGGACACCAAACGAACGCTGCTTTTCCAAGAGGGATCCCCGCTCATCCACAGGAGATGTTGTGCATATGAATATCAGACAGTACCACTAGTCAACCAGCAGGTGTCCTACTGACACCAGGGTACAGAAGAGAAGGGAGCCCACCTCAAACCAGTGCATATAATATGTACTAGTGTAACAGTAGTGGTTCAGAGCCTCTGCCTGATGACCAAAAGCCTAATATCTCCCCCGGGCCAAAGGGGGGGGGGGGGATTCCCCTTTATACTAGTGGATAAGATGTTGGCTTTCCCACACTGGAGACCCGGGTTCGAATTCCAGGCTGTTGCATTAGTTATATTGTATTAACATACTCTCCCATACAGATTGGTTAAAATATGTTGCTGTGTTTATATAGTAGTGCATTAGAGTACAGAAGTCCTGACGTCACTTGTTCATCCCCTGGTTCGTAAAGTCATTTCTCTATGGAGAATAACATTGGGTCATCTTAGAATTGTTTCATATAAGAATTGTGGTCCAAAAATAAACAAACTCTCTCTGTGATATTGTCAGGGAGGAGGTTCTGTATCGTTTATGATAGTCAGTCACTTATATTTGATACAGTCTGTTTCTGGAGAAAATGTAACTAATTTGTCGGAAGTAACATTATCGTTTTCTCACCGTCAGTTGATGCTTCATATCCATAAGAGTCAAACCACCGGGGTCATTTGTTTATTTTTGGAACACAGTTCTTGAGGTGGTTTTGGTTCATTTAGGGAAATGGGAGAACTCTGAATGTCCAGCCAGTGGAGTCAGTGTTTCTCTCCTGGTTGTTCATGATGTTGTTTCCTCTCCATGTCCCCCCCCCCCCCCCCCCCCCCCCCCCCTGTCAGGGAGCTGTGCCCAAAGGCAACGCCACCAAGAAGTACATGGAGAGCCTGCAGCTGAAACCTGGGGAGGTCATCTATAAGTGTCCCAAATGCTGCAGCATCAAGCCTGAGAGGGCCCACCACTGCAGGTGAGACAACCATTTAAGATCAGTGGTTTTCAACCTTTTTCAGAATCAGAATCAGGTTTATTGTCACATCACAGGTTTACAAGGTAAAAAGTGGGTGAAATTCGTTTTTGTACATCGTTCCCATCGCAACGTTAGATTCCATAGAAAGAAGAGTGGGGAGAGAGAAGAAGAAGAAGAGGGGTAGGGGGCAAGTGGGAAGGAGATAGAACAAGAGAACAATAGAAGGCCAGACGAGTTATCAAACAAGTTATCTACATATTTCATACCAAGGACCCCTACATTTATACACATTTGGCCACGGACCCCCACCTGGAAATGGTTTGTGCCAGGGACCCCCAGAAGCAAAGATTTGAGTACATTTTCTTTAAGATCTTTCAAAAATAGCAGATCTACAACACGCCATGAACTTGTATATCTGCTATTTTCTTATAGCCAAAGCTAAGTGGTTAAAATGATCGCGACACTATGTTAACTAATTTAGCTGGGGACCCCCTGGTACCCCCCCCTCCAGGACCACTGGTGGAGAACCACTGATTTAGATCAGTGGTTCCCAAACCTTTTAGCTCGAGACCCAAATGAGACATTTGATGTCTCGCCGGGACTCAAACTATTGACCAGCTATTTTCACTACTACTTAGTTTTTTTGAATATTCATGGAATGTCTAAGATTCTTTTTAAAGTTATGACATTATCTTGAATTTTCTTTCAGTTTCTTTGTAATTTCAGAAAATATTAGATTTTTCTTTTTTACTTTTTAAACATCTTTTGAATTTTGTTTTTGTATTAAACAAAAAAAAAAGTCATATTTACTTGTGAGGCATAAAAATGGATCTTGCTACACCCACAAATGGTTCCCAACCCACTGTTTGGGAACCAGTGATTTAGGTTTCACTCTACTCAGAGTGAGGTCATGTCATGTTACATGTGGTGTTACGTAGAGCTGCAGCAGTTAATCAAAGTAATCTATTTTAATCAATAATAAATACAAAACTCACTAATCGATAATTTAATAAAATAATCGACTAATAATCTATCCTTATTTTACAACAGCAGTGACAACACAGAAGTGTGTGTGGGGAGGAATCAATTGGCATAATAACCAAATGGGGGAGGTTTGGTAGAGGTTTGGTTTGTGTAGTTACCTTGCCATGGTGTAACTCCAAAGGTGGACAAGAAATAAAAATAATTGCTCCATTAGTTAGAAATTGATAATTAAAAATATGCTCCCCATTGACTTACATTGTACACTGAAACAGCTCTCAAAGTCACTCTTTTAGCCCATAAACGAACACAAACTAAGCTGATTCAGACAATATTGAACATCACCAAACCCAGTACTGCTTATTTTTTTAATAAAAATGTTAACTTCCTGTTGATTTTACTATTTGAAGATCTGGATTCGGCAATCCAGTCCAGGTTTTCTTCTTAATAAGAAATAGCTAAATCAACTGTAACATTTTTATTTAAAAAAAACAGTACTGGGTTTGGTGATGTTCTATATTGTCTGAATCGACTTTGTTTACATTCGTTTACATGCTAAAAGAGCGACTTTGAGAGCTGTTTCAGTGTACAATGTAAGTCAATGAGGAGCATATTTTGAATTATCAATTTCTAATCAATGCAGCAATTATTTTGTATTTCTTGTCCACCTTTGGAGTTACATCATGGCAAGGTAACTACACAACCCAAACCTCTACCAAAGTGGTCTTGCCCTTTAAGATTCTCGGAAAGATCATTGAGGGAGACCCTCATTTACAATGATGCCGAGATTACACACATATAAATAACATAAGAGCAACAAGATATAATGTAAACTAGATAGGAAACTGTGCATTTGTTAATCCTGCTGTTTGCACTCTCTCTGCAGTATATGTAGGCGCTGCATCCGCAAAATGGACCACCACTGTCCCTGGGTCAACAACTGTGTGGGCGAGAACAACCAGCGCTTCTTTGTGCTCTTCACTGTAAGTATAAAGGAACACTTCTACCTTCATATTGACACGACGGACTGATTCATCAAACAGTTAATTAAATAATCAAGTTAGTTCATTAGTGATCGTTCCCTATTGTGGGCATCATGTCGTTACAGATGAGAATGTTCAAAAAGTAGGAGTAGCGCTTTGGTGTCAGTTGCTTTTTTTTCCTCTTTTTTTTCCATACGGGAGGGGCTGGAGCAGCTCTGGAATCACCCATGGTGATTCTGAGAAGGAAGGGCCTTATAGATCACCGTGCAAAAAAACATGGCTCCCCATCCGCTTCCGTTCTATCTCCTTCTCTAAAACCCCTCCGAAACAACAATGCGCGATCGCTCCGCCATTGTGACCCGTGTGAAAGATGTTATCTTTCCTGGCGTTTGCCAGGACCATCGTGCAAAATGCACGCATGCTTTGTTTCACATGGATTGCTCGTCTTGGAATCTACAGCTTAAACAGCACCGCGTAGCTCATATCAACGGTGAGATTTCTGGCACCGAACGTAATCTATTATTATAAAAGTCTGGCACCCAATGTGTTAATAGTGAAAATTGTAGATCTGCTAGTTTCACAATTTTTTCCACGATACTGTTGTGCGATGAAGTATAAAACAGGCCTTGAGTGGTTAATCAATTTGTCGATATAAAAAAAACACTTCTCGATTAATGAAAAAGTAATCGATGTGCCAATCCAAACGCTTGGAGGAAGGTCAGTGGCCGCTGACTGATTCAGGACCCAGGAGACTATATCGGTATTTGATGTTGGTAGAATAGAAAAGTGTCTTTGGCCATTTTAGGGGCCATGTCTGTCTGCAGAAAGCGTTTTTTTTTGGAGCCGAGGAGCGCTCTGGATACATGGATTAAAGTTCTCAGCCACCAGACTGTCACCATGTCTCTCTTGGCTTTCTCTAAAGCATTATTTGACTTGTTTGCGTACAACACAGCCGATCTACAAGCTTAATAAGTAATAATCTAGGTTTTCACACACAGCTAGGAGGATCCTCTCCAAATGTTGAACTATTTTCTGCTTGAAGCGCGATGCTTGGGGTGCTAGTAAGAGGACCGCACCGGCACCTATTTACCATAGACATACATGGCAGACAGGCACTGCCAGACCAAAACAAATGCATTCTGTGAACAAAGCCCTTTTTGCAGTACGTAGTTGTCAAAGTGCTGCAGTAGTTGTGGTTATTATTGACATTGTCATAAATGTGTAACAAATAGGGATGGGCTTCTGTTAGAATTACATGAGATTGCATTTGATTTAGAAATCAGTGATTCTCAACCTTTTCTTTTATTTCAAAGAACCCCAGTTTGATATGTTTTTAGGCCCTGGATCCCAATTTGATACGATTTCTATCTCTGGGACCCCAAAATCTACGCTGTAAATTCCTCAGTGTTATTTCAACTCTTGAGTGTGTGTGTGTGTGTGTGTGTGTGTGTGTGTGTGTGTGTGCAAATGGAACTAAGTTACTAGTTACACATGCACGCTTTTGGAGTTACAGACCCCGTAATGGTCCATTTGGTTCCTAACTATCAGTCATTTAGCTGGGGACCCCTCCCCAGCTAAATCCCACCCCTGGAGGTCCCCTGACCCCACATTGAGCACCAGTCATATAGATCGTACTGTAATATAGATCGTACTGTAGTAGTCTCCTGCTGCACTGCCTGGATACTGATGACTTCTTTTATATCAAAGACACTCAAAAGGTACAGGAGCACATCCCAAACTCCAAGTCAATAGAGGACAAAAGTACTCATATTTCCACTTAGTTTATTTGGCACACACCAACAAACTTCAACACTTAAAGGGGAATTTTGGACCACGGTTTTCTTACCTTTTCTATGATATGATATCTTAGGATGAATGGTACAGTAGAAAAAAATCATGACTAAAAAAAACGAGGGAAAAAAAACAAAGTCTCGCTAGACGAGATTGAAATCTCGAGATTTCAGTCTCGTCTAGCGAGACTTCACTTAAGAAAACCGTGGTCCAAAATTCTCCTTAAGGCGTTTCGGCCACAAGCCTTCATCAGAGCATTTACAGCACATAGATTCAACTCAATGTATTCCACAAGGGAAGAGTCAACACACAGCTGTAATCAGAAGCCAATCACCAGGGACCAATCTTGTGTGTTCACGCATTTTCAAATATATAAAAAAAATAGCAGATGTAAAAATAGCAGAAATAGTTGATCTACAAGCTTACAACGCGTCACGCGTTGTAAGCTTGTAGATCAGCTATTTCTGCTATTTTTACATGTATCAAATTTTTGTCAATAATTTCTTTGCCTGTTTAAGTTATTTGTCATATCTGACCTGTGCAATTTTCTCTTACGAAGCCTAAAAGGCGAACCGAAATTAAAAATGTTATTCATATGTTCCAATGTTCAACAATGCCAATGTTAAACAATTCAATTGTTCATCGCAATTATTTGAGTGACAATTAGTCGTCAACTTAAATGTGTAATCGTGCCAGCCCTAATGATGTTTATCTAGAATGATGTCATCATTGTCATACAAGTGATTGGTCCATGGCAATTGCCTTCTGAAAACAGTGTCAGGTTTATTGGTGTACTACAGTATGTGCCAAATAAAGTATTTTGTCCTCTTATTGCCTTGATGTTTGGGATGTGCTACCTTCTGAGTATTTTAGATATCGTCTCTGTCGGGTGGAAACCTGTCCAAAACTGTTCAAATTAAAAAATAGCAAAAGTAGCAGATCTACAAGCTCAAAACGAGCTTGTAAATCTACTGCTTTTGATACTTTTGTGTGACGCTGTAGTATGATCAAGTTTACCAAAGAAACATAAAAATGAAAAACATGGAGTTAAGCGGTTTCTTCCCGACAGCAACAACATGTTTACTGTGTTTTGGGCATTATACCACTCCTCTGATAAAGCCCATTGTTGAGGCACAACCTCTGTGTCTAACTCACCTCTTCATGTGGTTGTAGATGTACATCGCCCTCATCTCAACCCATGCTCTGACCCTCTGTGGGTACCAGTTCATAACCTGTGTCAAAGTCCAGTGGAATGGTAAGTATCCCTACATCCAAGCTTTAGAGGTCTCAGGCATTGTGATAGTTTTTGTACTTTAGTATAAGTTTAAGTAAGTCTTAAATATCTCTACATATAGTAATAATTGCTATAGAGTGATTGTTCAGTAACAGGGGTCTCCCTGTCTTCCCAGCTCTTTAATGAACAGAACATGCATTTTCAGGTTGGTATTTCATTTTTTTTATCCAATCAGGAGAGAGAACTCCTTCAGGATAAAGAAGTGAAATTGGAAGTGATGAAACAACGATGCGACACAATTGGAACTGGAACACAAGCTGATACATTATCGTTGTAGTGTTCTCTCTCCTGATAGGATGAAATGTGTAACCCATCTGAAAATACATTTTCTGTTTATTTAAGAGCTGGAGAGACGGGGAGCTTGTTAACATTGTTTTTTAACTAGTGCTGTCAAGCGATACAAAATTATATATTGTGATTAGGGCTGGGACTCGATTCAAAAAAATAATCTAATTAGAGGCTTTGTAATTAATTAATCGAAATTAATCGCATGTTTAATCGCATATCAATATTTGACCTGAGAAGCAATTTCTTTTCAGTTAAAACAGATTTTGGTATATGAGTGAATCAATGAGTGAATACATAGGCTTAAGCAACAAAAAATAGTTCTTTACACAACCGTGTTTTTATCCACGCTTCCATCAGAGAGTTTTTTAAATCTAAATGTCCCATCCACTGGGCCAAGCAAAGCAGTCTGATCAGCTTCTTGTCCCATTGCGTGCACTGGGGTGTGTTGGCTGTTGGTTGGTGCACTGGTATGATCAGTACGCCTGAAACTCGTCCAGTGAGAGGTTCTGTGGTGCATAAACTAAGTGCGATCAAAATGTGATTAATTGTTTTAATCGCGTTAATTTTCTGTAATTAATTAATCTAAATTAATCAGTTAAAGTCCCAGCCCTAATTGTGATTAATCACTTTGTCATAGTTAATCACGACTAATCGCAAATGAATCATCATCTTTTTCTATCTGTTCATGTACCTTAAAAGGGAATTTGTCATGTCCTTAACTTCATGTTATTAACATGGGAGTGGGCAAATATGCTTGATTTATACAAATGTATGTTTATTTATTATTGGAAATCAATTAACAACCCAAAACAATGGAAAAAATACTTTCGCATAAGAGCTACATGATATGTGTACCTGTGGAGGTCTACTTACACAATGTAGTGTCCATCTTTATGTTCATAAAAGCTCACTGAAACATCCAATTTGTTTAAACACTAAATGATGGACCTCAAGCAGGATTATCCAAAATCAAACAAAAATAAAGTGAGCTGAGGGTATTGTAGTCTCCATGTTACATTCCAACCTACTATTAGCATTTAGCTCCCTTTTGAGTAACTGAAGAAATGGATGTGGTAAAAAAGTATTGGCAGCAATGGTCGCACACACAATTGTGAGCCACAATATAAACATTGTTAAATAAATAGTTGTCCTTATCCACCATTATGCATTATGTGACACAGTAACACATATACATTCTCAACTGAAAACGACAACAAGCAGAACTGCCCCGGGTAGGTAGTGATCTCCCACAAACTAACACATCTACAAGTTATGAATCTGTGTTTGCATACTGTGCATGTACACAGATATATATAGAGCTGTGCCCTAAACTACGGACGGGCCAAATGTCTTGACCTGTTGAGCTTGTAGATCAGCTATTTAAAATAGCCAAAGTATAAAATATGCAGGGCTTAATAAACATACAAACAGTGACCCATATAAACTCTATGTCCTGCACATCAAAATGAACGACATTTACCAAACAGTATATAAACACAGTGTATTATTTGCACTACAGACCTTTTATATGAACAACGTTATTAAAGTGCTTTATATGAACAGAATGAAACAAAAGATAGCGTCATGTGAGTATAAGTAGAAGACTGCATGTGACTAAACACAGAAGAAAGACAACTAGGGCTGTCAAACGATTAAAACTAATGAACTCAGTGGTCAAGTCACACCGCAAATACAAATATGATTTCCGATCATATACTTCAAAATAAATAACACCCATGAAGGATACAAATCTGGTGTGGGAGTCCCTGGCACAAAATTGTTTTAAATGGGGGCGGGGGGGGGGGGTCCATGGACAAATGCATATTAATTTGGGGGTCCTTGCTTGACATGAAAATGTTTAAACAACATCCAAATAAGCAACTACACGCAAAACAACAACACGAAACAAGCGCAAAAAAAAACTACCACAATTTACAAATCAACTTCACAGAAAAAAGAAGCCCAACGTCGCTTTTAATAAGCAGACATGGCAACACTGACTACAAACTGGTTTCAGACAGACACAGATGCACAGTGTTTGGCACAAGGACCCCCAAATTAATATGTATTTGGCCGCGCGGACCAATCGGTCACACAAGTGCATTTTGGGGGATTTAAACAATAAAATCGGTTCCTATAAAGTAACTCAGTACTTGAGTTGTCTTTTCACTAGATT
Source organism: Gymnoscopelus microlampas (assembly GCF_963454915.1). NCBI lineage: Eukaryota > Metazoa > Chordata > Actinopteri > Myctophiformes > Myctophidae > Gymnoscopelus > Gymnoscopelus microlampas. Next base: position 3,047,094 of record NC_139943.1, read on the forward strand.
CTTTCTTACACGTACTCAAGTAATTATTTTGATTGTACTCAAGTAAAAGGTTTTATTTAAAAAATATATATAGTTTGTGGCTACTCTACCCACCTCTGACGTTATGATGTGAATTGCGTTAACCCATTCAATCCGGGGATGCATCTCTGTCATTTTAGATTTCTTTGGCTATTCAAAAATAGCAGATATGCAAGCTCTATGAGCTTGTGGATCTGCAATTCTTTTTAAAGGAAGGCCCAAACATTGTTGTACAGTACCTGTGAAGTACTGACACTTTTTTTGCCACAGCAAATCTTGTATATATTAAGTGTATATTTAGTGCAAATCTTTAAATATATATTTTTTGTAAGTCAAATCTTTGCTTCAGGGGGTCTCTGGAACAAAATATTTTACAAACGTTTGCTTTTAAAAAATACATATTTAAAGATTTTACACATTTTCACCATTAAAAAAAATGAATAGCACTCGGTGCCGCGCTATGAGCTTGTATATCTGCTATTTTTTTTAAATAATTTCTATCCCACGATTCTGTAACCCTTTTTTCACCCGGTTCCAATTTTCTAAGTGATCCTGGGCACTACACCCCCCCCCCCCACCACCAGCCTAGGGAGGCCAGGGCCGAGCTCATGCCTCCTTCAATGCATGAGAGCCAACTGCCCTTCTTGTCACCTGAGAGGGGGGAGTTTCCCTGGTTGGACGTAGCGCGTGGAAGGAACACGTTATTCCAACCAGTTCCTTTCCCCTCCATCAAGCGGAGGAGGAGACAGGCCCCCAGTGCCCACAGCGTCCCCGGCGGGAATCGAACCCAGGACCTTCTAGCTGTGAGGCGACAGCGCTACCGACTGCGCCACCGTGCCCCCTATATAGATCTGCTATTTTTGAATAGCCAAAGAAGTCTATAAAATGACAGCGATGCCTCCCCGGATTGAGCGTGTTAATTTGGACAGCCCCTGAAATTAAAATCACGTCGTACATGAAGAATCACATGAGAAGAGCTCACATGCTCCAATAACACACGTAAAGTGCGTTAAACTAGTACCATAATTGAACCTTTTGCTGCTACATGACGCCCACACACACACTGTGGCTTGTTTTGGGCCGGGGGGGTCTTCTCTTCTCAGAGTGCAGCGACTTCTCCCCTCCTGTGACGGTGCTGCTGATGATCTTCCTCTGCCTGGAGGGCCTCCTGTTCCTGACCTTCACGGCCGTCATGTTCGGCACGCAGGTCCACTCCATCTGCAACGACGAGACGGTGAGCAGCGAGCCACACTACAACCTGCTGTCAGACACAGATCCACAATGTTTGGCACAGGTATATAGACCCAGTGATTTCGTTCTCAAACCTTTTTCATGTCATCTGCGACTGTTTCAGTGGCGTGCACAGACATTTTGAGGGGCAGGTGCTCAAGTAAAAAAAAAAGGGCACCTTGCTGCCTTAGTAGTGTGAGATTTATAGAAGAAAATTGCAACGCACGTTTTGGGGAATTGTTAATATATTAGAAGCTTTTAATCCAGAATTGATCGATGTCACCATGATCTACAAGCCCACAGTGGGCTTGTAGATCTGCTATTTTTGGCTAAAGTTCTCCTCAGAAAAGGGATGCTAGCTTTCGAGTGGTTATGGTAAACAGAAAAATCATATCACATAAAGATTTGGCAGACCCCCTGTAGTAACTCTTGTTAAATAAATAGTTGTCCTTATCCACCATTATGCATTATGTGACACAGTAACACATATACATTCATCAACTGCACCACCGAGAGTCTATCTGTGCACGTCCCTGGTTGTGTGTCAGGGACCCCCAGAAGATGAAATGTGTGTTCAAAAAAAAATAATCTAACTGCGAGCTTTGTATGTCAGCTATTTTTGAATAGCCAAAGTATAAAAAAAAATAAGCATTTTACAAAACCGCCTTTTGCGATTATTTTAATGTTGTTTTATGCTTCTGCTTTTCTTTTTTACTTTATTGTTAAATTAGTTGTGACATTGTAATGTGATTCAAATGTTTGTTATCAGGGCGTCCTTGAAAAAGAGATCTTGCTCTCAATGGGTTTCCCTGAATAAAGAAAGAAAGAAAGAAAGAAAGAAAGAAATATAGATAAAGTGGTTGAATAATTAATGCTATATTTAAAATTTTGCTGGGGCGACCCACCCCCTGGATCAGTGAGGATTTAGAGCTGTTTAATTTCTCACCACTGTGTCATACGTTTTTTTTTAATGTTTTATAATGGCTCATATCTATATGTACACGTATAACCCAGAGTTCATTTTGACAGCAAATCTTTGTTTTGTTTTAGACAGTCTTTTTGAATACAATTTCATTTAGTTTTATCAAATCAAATCAAATCAAACTTTATTTATATAGCACATTTACAACAGCTCAAAGCCGACCAAAGTGCGACATGGTTAAAATAAGGTAATTTAGACACAAAGAGGCATCAACAAATGATATATACACAGGACCAAAAACAAGAGAAAAACAAAAGGGAAACAAAACAATGCAGAGTTAGGACAGAACAGTATAGCTAAATGCGACTAAAAGCAAGAGAGAATAAGTGAGTTTTTAGTAAGTTTTAGACATATTTTAGCCCTCTGGAATATTTTATTTAAGTCTAGTTTTAGTTGACTAAATCTACAGAACTTTGATTTGGTCGACAAACAAATATGTTGTCAGGCCTTTATGGCATCATAATGCCTGATTTATACTTAGCTGTGTGACAAAAATAGCAGATCTACAAGCTCGCGACGCTTTGTGAGCTTGTAGATCGGCTATTTTCGGAGTGTGACACCTGAGCCTAAAATGACTCGTCTTAGTTCTACTGGATCTCTTCTCCACTAGTCCCTCGCTAGCATTTGGTTTGGTTTTTATTTGTTGACGAAATTGTCAATTATATTTAGTCATAGTTTTAGTCATCATAGCTTTGTTTTTATTTAGTTTTCATCTAGTTTTGGTCAGTGAAAACATTTTTCGTCATAGTTTTAATAGTTTGACGAAATTCACACGCTTTGCTTGTAACCACAGGAGATCGAGCGGCTGAAGAACGAGAAGCCCACGTGGGAGAGACACACGCGCTGGGAGGGCATGAGGACTGTGTTCGGGGGCCGGCCGTCCCTGCTGTGGATCAACCCCTTCGCGGGCTTGAGACTGCGCCGCGGCCGCTCCAGAAAGAGCGGAGTCGAGTTCGCCGTCTGAGAAAGCCGGAAAGCCACAGACACACACTCACATCCTCCTCCTTTAGCTGTGAGAGTTCTTTCTTTGCACTGATTTTTTTTCAAAAAGGAGAATGTTGTGCACGTCCAGTTGATGCTGGATGCAGGACAGGATGGGCAACGGTTTTAAAGAAAGAGGAAAAATCAGCACAACAGCTTAGCTCTGAAAAATATTTTACTGTGACAAAACAGTGTCAGTACTTCACAGGTACTGTACAACAACGCTTGGGCCTTCCTCAGGTGAGGAATGTGGAAGGCCAAATCGTTTGGCTGAAACGTTGTACCTGTGATGTACTGGCACTTTTCCCTACAAGTAAAATATTTTTTAAGCTGTTGTGCTTAGCTGTTTTTTTTTTAAACCAATTCTTGCACTGATGCCATGATCACACCAAACCGAACCGAACCGGACGTGTCCGCTTGGTCGCCTATGATTTAAATGTCTCAACTGGCATCATCCTCCGGAGTGGCACTGTACAGATATTTATGCATAAGCACTGCAGTTGAATGAAACGTTTATGGAGGAGCGTCTCGCATTGCTGGACTCATTATGCAGGCGTATGGAGGGACGGACGGCGTTCGCCTTTGCTACCGATTCGAGTTGTTGACAAATAGTGAAACTTCCCCATCCTGTCTTTTAGATGGACGGATCAATCAGTGGATGCCTGTCTGTCTGTCGGAGAGGAGAGAAGGCTGCAAGGGAGTAGCATTTTAAACGCATCTCGCGCCAATGAATCCTATCATGGTTTCAAGATGAGAAGTCGTCTCAGCGCAGAATGAAGCATATATGAGATGATTCACTTTAGAGAAGACACTGGTTTCTGCTTTCTTCTGAATGTGAGCTGAAGTGGCTCCGTTTGACTGTCTGGCACAATCCCATATTTATACCACTGTGTATTCCATTATTATCTCATTGCTGGGGAATCATATTGCTCTTAATCAACTTTTTTTTTACCCTATAGGACCACTTCATCCATTTTCAACCCATCTTCATATAATTGGTCCTCACTAATTATTATAATTATAATAATGCACCATTTCTGTCTACTCTGTGTCTCAGAGGAGGGCTGTGGACAGTTCAGAAACCTGCCTACTAGTGATGTAATCGGCAGGCAGGTCTAGTCCTTTCAAACTCTTTTATTTTGTAGTATTAATGTAATGCCATAACAATGACTTCTATTTCAGCATTACTTCCAGGAAGAGAAAAGGCTGTATTTTCTATTAGCTTGGAATCCCCCATCAATTGCGTCATTGGTAGGCAGGTTCCCTAAATAGCAGCCAAACCGATGAGACCTGAAGATGAGGCTGAAAATGGGCGACGTGCTCCTCTAATGTCAGTGTATCTGCTGAAGTCTTTACCTCCAGTGTGCTGAATCCTTGTAAGCAGCGGTTCTATCAGACGTATTGTGAAGATCATCAGTTCATTAGATCGGTGGTAATAATCAATGCTGGGCAGAAGGACTTAAAAGTGTGACCACGATATCTTACAGACAAAACGACGGAATTCAATGTTTGGAGTTAACGTCCATAATGCCATAATGGAGCAATGTACGGTAATGTACCTTCCTGTTTCATGAGTTTATTTAGAACTGAAGAACAGGTTTCAGCGGAATCAAGGGAGATTAAATCATTTCAGATTTGAGTCATATCGGAAATATTTAACTTTTTTAAACTTTTTATTTATCTCAATGTTTCATTTCATTGACCCAGTTTAGAACTCTTGGTACCCAGAACTGGAGTGAAGATCAAACTGAAGTAAATTATGTTTTTTTTTTATGTTAGATTATGTTTTTTAATGTCACGATGCAAAACATTGTGATGACGATCCAGCCGAAAGAGATTGAACCTTGTAGGAATGTGAAGGTTGGCATCAAACTTGAAGTGTGTTATTTTAACGAACCGTTACCTCAGCAAATTCAATCATACCATAGTACTAGTGACCGGTGTTGAATCTCTGAGCTCAAACATATTCAATCACATAAAATTCATCTTGAACTGTCTTATTTCACCGCGATTCAATTTGTTTTGATACACTGAATCATTTTCAATGCTGAATTGTTGTTATTTTAAAGAATGCATTTTAAGTTCTGAGCAGATTTCATTTCAAGAAGTGCCATATTTAATTGGCCAAAAATGTATCGATGCAGGTGAATCCTCATAATCATCTTAAGATTGATTCACAGTGATGCAGTTTTTACAACCCCCTAATAGCAAGGATGTCACCAGCTAAACACTGTTAGGTTTGCCTATCCGATCTGCCGCTTTGGGAGGTAACCAGTCCATCATTCAAATGGCCTTGTTTCATTTCTACATTCTTGTGTTGTATTTGTATTTATCTATCAGCCACTTTAGCCAGTGGACTTAAACAGTCATTTTGTTGCCATGAGCTGTACAATGAAATCCCTCACTGTTATGTTTATTTATGCTATCATTAACCACTTAAATCGTGTATACTTTGTTGACTGGGATACCCCAGGGCCCTATACTTTGGTCTGCACCTTTATTTTCCCTCTACACCAAATACCCTTTGCCGAGAATAGCCGATCTACAAATTCGCAACAACGCGTGGCTTGTAGATCTGCTATTTTCTGCCTTATGCTCAGCCCAGAATGGGTACTACTGTAAGTGTTCATGTGGTTATTTCACTAAGCGTAGAACACTGGAGGTTATTTATTTTGTGTGTGCAGTATGTGCTTCTCTCACAGTGACTCCATGCTACACATTTAAACAAAAAAAGGGGGGCACGGTCTGCATTTCTATAGCGCCTTCATCCAAAGACATTTACAATGTCCATTACATACAGGACCGCGATGGCGGGGGCAACCAACCAACCAACCAAACCAACCATGCAAGGCACCAACTCATCAGGATCTATTGGCCCATTACGACCGTGAACGCACGGTAAGACCGTGTCATTTCTTAGGCTATTTTTGAAATAATCGTGAACGTTTGTGCAAATCATTTGAATATATATATATGTCAATTATTTTTTAAAGCGAACATATTTAACTCAAATCTTTGCTTCTGGGGGGTCCCTGGAACAACATTTTTTGAGATGGTGGGGTCCGCGGCCAAATACATATGATTTTGGGTGGTCCTTGACATGAAAAAAGTTTGAGAACCACTGACATTATAACGTTTTTTTTTTTTTAACTGTTAGGATTTAAAAGACATTTGTAGAATCCCCCAGTTCCCCAAAAAAAAAATATTCAAAGATTTGCAAAATAAAAATCACGATTTTTCAAAAATAGCAGATCTACAAGCCGCGCTACGAGCTTGTGTATCTGCTATTTTTGAATAGCCAAATAAATCTTAGAATGACACAGATGCGTTCCCGGTCTTAATGGGTTGAGGTGTTCCGTTCATTCTTTTGCTCAAGGACACTTTGACACAAGGCCAGGAGGAGCCGGTCGAGTGGTCGAACCGGGAACCTTTCTAGTTCCCAGGAGGCCGCGCTGCGCTGTCGCCCCGCCCCGCCGACGACCTCTTACTCACACTGACTGTGTAACGCATTATTCAACACTGCCGCCAAGTTAGGGTAGCTTCTTCTCATTTAGTGTCTATCCTAATGAACGGAGTTGGGAGAGACACTTCAGAGATGTATTAACCACTTATAAAGGCCTATTCATATTCAAAAACGGATCTACACGAGGCTGTGAGATTGTAGATCAGCTATTTTGTTTTAAATTCCTGACTGTGTTTGAACATTTACAACCAACGTCATCATCACACCCGACACAGGGACGCCAGGGTCAAAGTGGTTACAGAATATACCTGAAATACATGAGTTTGAATTGACAAAATCCGTCTTACGTTCTTTTGTTTTGAATCCTGGTCATGCTGTTCTTTGACCATTTTAGTGGGCAGACATTAAATGAACTTTATTTCTACCTCTCTAAAGATCTGTCTCAGAGATTGTTCCTGATTGATCGTATGTTTGAAGATGAAAACACTACATGATCAGTTTAAACCCATTAAGACCTGAAGTCGATTTCCACAAATGTCTTCTAAATCCCAACAGAATTCTGAAAAACGTATGTTTCTATATTAGTGGTGCTCAAACTTTTTCATGTCAAGGACCCCCAAAATTAAATGCTTGTATTTGGCCGCCGACCCCATCTCAAAATATTTTTTCCCAGGGACCCCCCCAGAAGCAACGATTTGAGTTAAAAATGTTTGCTTTAAAACAATATTATATTCAAAGATTCGCACACATTTTCACGATTTTTCAAAAATAACAGATCTACAAGCTTGTAGCACTATGAGCTTGTATATCTGCTATTTTTTAATAGCCAAAGTGTAAAATGGTGCGTTTTAGCTCAAATCAAAAAATGACACAGATGCGTTCCAGGGTCTTAATGGGTTATTTAAGAAAAGAGTCATATCTAATCTGTCATTCAGAGTTTATTGTCTATTGCAGTGGTTCTCAAACCTTTTCATGTCAAGGACCCCCAAATTGTTACATATTAGCCCGCGGTCCCCAATTTGAAAAGATACACCAGGGAGGGACCCCCCATAAGAGACCATTTTTACAGCGTGATTCTATAGCAGTGATAATAGTTATCAGTGTTAATTTAACTCAGAGAACGGGTCCATTTGGTTCCATTTGTACAAGACCTATTATTGTCCATTTGGTTCCAAATTTGCTGGGGACCCCCTGGAACCCCCCCCCCCCCAAGGACCGCTGGGGGTCCCTGGACCCCACTTTAAGACGCACTGCTCTACTGCCATCGATTGGTCAACAACCTGACCCAGTGGTTCTCAATAATTTCAAGGACCCCCAAATAAATGTGCACTTGGCCGCGGACCCCCGTCTGAAAATAGTTTGTGCCAGCGAACCACATACAAGTCGCATTGCGACATGTTGCGAGCTTGTAGATCAGCTATTTTCAAATAGCTGATGTATATACTGTAGGGTTAAAGTGGTCAAACTGATTTTGATGCTCTATATTAACACATTTTGCTGGGGGGTCCCCGGTCCTCACCTTGGGAACCACTGAATGAACCCATTAAGACCGGGAAAGCACCTGTGTCATTTTAGATTTTAACCACTTTAACCATTATCTTATACTTTGGCTATTCAAATATGCAGATATACAAGCTCTATGAGCTTGTATATCTGCATTTTTTTCACCCCCAGCCAATCAGGAAAGACTTCAGCTTCAATTTCATTTGACCACTGGTATACAGGGTTTAAGTGGTTAAATGATACTTAAATTACATGTCTATATTTTATCACTAGATTGGAGGAGACCTACCATGGGGGACAGCAGCAGAGAGGCATCATCGTCATCATTGTGTGTTGGGGGAGACGGGTAAGGGCGGTCTGTCACAGAAGATGTCATGGGTCAAAAAGACCGGTGACCTGTCCATCACCGGGCTGCTCTCTGCTCCACGTTGGGCCGTCTCCTTGTAATACGCAAACCTCTTGGCGACCAGCTCGTCATTCACATACATCTGGAAGAGCAAAGTCAGGCATTGGGATAACTTAGGAAATACACATGAAATCACCGTCCGTCACTTTTCTAACCGCTTCAGTAAGTGATATTTATTAAGTGTTAAATAGCTCTATATTAATATGATTGTGATTGCTATAGATAGAGTGTCTGTTCAGTAACAGGAGTCTACCCGTCTCTCTTATTCTCTATTAGTAAGATAATAGATTTTCAGGTCGGGATACCAATTTGATCCAATCAGGAGAGAGAACATTTGAAATCAATCTGTGCTTTAAAATGCTTTCCCACAGGACAGTGTGACTGTACTCTGGGTCACCAGGACCAGAGGAACAATACCGTCGATGTCGGGCATGGTTTTCGTAAATGAACACCCTACTTGATCATACTACAGTGTCACACAAAAGTATCAAAAATAGCCGATCCCGATCAGCTTGTCAATCTGTTACTTTTGCTGTTTTTGAATTTGAATCCTGAAAAGTAACAGTTTTGGACATATGAGGTTTCCACCCGACAGAGACGATATAAAATCAATGAAAATATAACTTGTGTTGAACACAAAAGCTCAGTTTTGTCTGATTGCTTCAGAACAGCCTTCCTTGTCCAATACTTTACCTTGGCGTTCTTGACGGTCAGGTAGAGCTGGATGGCGGTCGAGTCAGCTTGTGTTTCAAGCAACACCGCTTCCGTCCGGCTGGAAGCTTCATGGAGAGAAACACAGACAAGACACAAATATTAGCGCTGGCAGACAAGAAGCATGCTTCTTCAGTAAAAGAAAAGTTTGAGAACTACTGGTTTAAAGGACTAAAGGGTCCTGATGTTTGCAAAAGAGTAATACACAACTATCCATTATAGTATGCAGCAATAAGGAACAAACAGCAGACCTTGTAAGAGGTTGTGAAGATAGCGTGTTGCAGACTTGTCCCACTGGGTGGTTGGTCTGGGGAGAAATACAATACAAAACAACAAATTATTTCCATTCTACGTTCTAAGATTTTATTCTTGAATTGTGCAGAACTATAGGTAACCGGAACGCTCGCCCCAACACACACTCGCCCACCCCGGGTTTTTGTATTCTTGTATTCGTCTTACTGATGTTAAGTTTAGGAGTAAGGTTATGTTTAGGCATAGTTTTACTGAGGTTACGTTTAGGAATAAGGTTAGGTTTAGGCATAGTTTTACTGAGGTTACGTTTAGGAATAAGGTTTAGGCATAGTTTTACTGAGGCTAAGTTTAGGAATAAGGTTAGGTTTAGACATAGTTTTACTGAGGTTAAGGTTAGGAATAAGGTTAGGTTTAGGCATAGTTTTACTGAGGTTAAGGTTAGGAATAAGGTTAGGTTTAGACATAGTTTTACTGAGGTTAAGGTTATAGGAATAAGGTTAGGTTTAGGCATAGTTTTACTGAGGTTAAGGTTAGGAATAAGGTTAGGTTTAGGCATAGTTTACTGAGGTTAAGTTTAGGAATAAGGTTAGGTTTAGGCATAGTTTTACTGAGGTTAAGGTTAGGAATAAGGTTAGGTTTAGGCATAGTTTACTGAGGTTAAGTTTAGGAATAAGGTTAGGTTTAGACATAGTTTTACTGAGATTAAGGTTAGGAATAAGGTTAGGTTTAGGCATAGTTTTACTGAGGTTACGTTTAGGAATAAGGTTAGGTTTAGACATAGTTTTACTGAGGTTAAGGTTAGGAATAAGGTTAGGTTTAGACATAGTTTTACTGAGGTTAAGGTTAGGAATAAGGTTAGGTTTAGGCATAGTTTTACTGAGGCTAAGTTTAGGAATAAGGTTAGGTTTAGGCATACTTTTACTGAGGTTACGTTTAGGAATACCTGGTGGCGACCATTCCGAGGTCGGTGGATTTGACCCGGGACGAGCGCCGAGCGTGTTTTGTGGCTCTTGTAATCAAAACGTATGCCTCTAAAAGCATAATGATGAAAAATACAACAATCTGAACGAGCCATAATTAAAAAAAAATAATCTGATAGCAGTGGGTACAGTGGATCCTTTTCAGGGCTGAAAAATATCAGTAATATCAAGTCTTATTGCGACCGTAGGTCGCACTTACTACAGAAAGCTGCGGTGTCCGTCCGTCACTCCGTCACTCCGTCACACACGTCACACTTTTGCCCTGCTCATATCTCCGCACCCATTGCCCCGATCCATGCCACATTTTGCACACACACTCCTTACCTGCCAAACTACACCCTCCAAGGACCCCCGGAGCTCCAGGGACCCCCAGCTGCCTCGGGGACCCCCAAGTGTAAAACATGAGCACATGTGGGTGTAACACCTTGCATGTGTTCAACTTATGTCTTCGCTATGTTCTTTGCTACATGTCACTCACTGTCAAGCTGCCTCTTCAACAATAAACAACATCAAAATGAATACGCCTGTCTGCATTCTCATCAATCTCCCACTGTGCTCCCCTCAACAAAATCTGTGCCAGTCGTATTTCTCAGCATTCACTCTGTTACCCATTTGCAACAGCTACACATTACACGTTTTCTGCCCACATAAACGCCACCATGTCACAGCTAACCCCACATTTAGACCACCAAACAAAACTATCCATTGCCCACACAACTAGGAACCAATCGCCGTTACAGCCCTCTTCTGTATACATGTGACCTACGGTCGCTTATCTCCCGATTAGGGAGTCTTACTGGTGAATATTGTGTGGTCGCCCTTGTTAGTGTAAAAATGACTGAGCCTTACATGAGCTCAGCTTTCTCTCCAGCAAAGGACACCTGCAGTGTTGTGGGATGAAGTCCAGCTAGGTGGAACTTCTTCACCCAGAAGGGCAGCTGTAGGAAGTTCTCCACAGCAGTGCGAATCCTGACGAAACGGGACGGAAACATTGTTATTTTTCCGCGCACACACAAGGGTCAAGCACAGCTTAACTTGAAACAATTCTCAAAAACAATTATAAGCAGCAGGGAAACGTTGGTCTTACTCATCGGCCTTAACAATGACGTATGTTCCATGGTCTACCAGGAAACACGTGGCATGTGTTTGGTCCGTTTTCAGGTTGACAGACTCCACCATGGCCCTGCACCAGTTCCTCATAGCCGACCAGTACACCACGCAGACCTGGAGATAAAGAGAGAGGGGGGCTTGGTACTGTACATGGTGCATTTATTTAGCGCCTTTCTTCAAAGCACTTGACAAGGTATCCCACATGCACACGATGACGGTGGAGAGGCAATCATGCAAGACACCAGCCTGCTCACTGGTTAATTGTCTTGTACATTTACTCAAGTACTGTACTTAAGTACACGTTTGAGGATTTTTTTTTACATTACTGGAGTATTTCCCGTTTTCAGTACTTTTACTTCTACTCCACTATTACATCTCAGAGGCAAATATTGTACTTTTACTCCACTACAATTATTTGAAAACTTTAGTTACTAGTTACTTTGCAGATATAAATTATGATATTATGAAACATAAATTTACCACTTTATCCCTATTTTATACCTAGGCTATTTGAAAATAGCCGATCTACAAGCTCACAACGCGTCGCACCGCGACACGTTGTGAGCTTGTAGATCTGCGTTGTGAGCTTGTGGATCTGCTATTTTCAAACATTTTAGTACTTTTACTTTTGGTACTTTAAATACATTTTGATGCCAATACTTTTGTACTTTTACTCAAGTACATTTTGAATTCTGGACTTTCACTTGTAACAGAGTATTTCTATATTGCAGTATTGGTACTTTTACTTAAGTACAGAATTTGAGTACTTTTTCCAATCACTGTTCAACACACAGCTAGCAGGAGCCAGGCATTGAACCCGTGAACCTTGCTCATCATCTGTATCATTCCTCACAAGCCAAATATGCTCCGAATATTTAGACATGTGACATAGTGTTTTTCAGACTGATAATGCAGGAGGAAATTATCTTTGTTCAAGTCTGCGTCAGCCTCAAAACAGTGATCATAGGATGTTTAACGAGAGCTGACGCCAAACCACGGCCTCTTAGGAGACCAGAAATAAGTACCATTTCATACTAGTGGCGAGCAGTGTGACTGGCTATTGTGACGGCCTTATTCCCTCTCTGCCTGTCTGGGGCTGGCACTTTCCAATCAGGGGAGATGATTGGCAGAGTGGGGCAGGTCGTCAGCCACTGGGCCTCACCTGGGGGTGATTTGGGGAACCCTATATAAGGCTGAGGGAACCAACAACTCATTTTATTTCTCTTCTCCTCCAGTGAGCAGCTGTTTGTCAGAGTTCCTGCCTTTATTTTCATTCATACATTCACACACCACTCAAAACACGTCGTTGTTGTTTACTTTATAGCATTTAAGTTTAAATAAATGACTTTGTTTTGCACTTAAATTGATGTTCTACGAACTCCCCTCTTTGTCACAAATATGTCACCCGGTTTGTGACACTATCTCTGTAATATATGAAGGATCTTTGTGCCTAGCCATGTGTGTCTTTGTGTGGCCGTAGACATACTAAAAAGTATGGGGTGGCTAGAGTTTCCTATTATGTCTTTTTCCGAGATGACACCTATGCGTGACACCAATATTGGAATGACAAGGAAAGGTTGCTTGTATATATAAATAATTTTCTTTTTTTACTCTATTAAATCCCTTACCTGTCCTTCCTCTACAGAGGTTAGTTGTAACTTCTGCACATTGAGCTTGACATCATGATAAAAGACGTTCATCTCCACTTGTAACTCTGCATACTTTGCAGTATTCTCTTCTGGAACCTCACTCTGGACAATATGACCCCACATGCAGGAGGGATTTTCAACCTGTAGACGGATTAAGTCAATTCATTAATTATTGCATCATTATGGCCTGGTAACAATTGTTATGGTCAGACCCTTAAATGTCTCATTGTCCAGACAGACTTTAGTATAAATCTGGCATGAGTTGGTAACTTGCAAAAATGTATTCTCTCTCCAACATGTCTATAGTCATGTTAGATTTTGAGAGTTACTTAATTTATAAAGCACCTTTCAAAACAATTATTAGGGTGCTTTACAAAGAGAATAAAATAAAACACAGTAACAAAAGTAGGAAGTTAAAAACAGTCAAGTGTTGGTAACCAGTGGCTTGCATTAATTTGAATGTTAGCTAATTAAATCAAAACATGGAGGGTCCACTCAGAAATAAAAATCCATATTATTCCATTATGCCTCAATATGGCAAACGTTTGTATTATTACTTAATTGCCTAAACCTCTGTCACCTTGTAGCATAGGCCTATGGAATAATACAAAACAATATCATGGACTTATTTCTGAGTTTTTGATTTATTGAACATTTATTTGGACAATTGCACCAGCGTGGTCAGAACGCGGTGGCAGAGATGCAGGCTGCGTTTGTTATGTCATAGATATTCGTAATTAACCTGCTTTCATTACCCTCACAATGGACATTTCCATCATTATGTACAGGCTTCAGCCTCCACCAAAGTGCTCACTAGTCAGTCCAGAAGCTAGACGGTGTGTCAGTGTTAGACAGCGTTGTGTTCTTGTTTTGACTATGTGCGCACTCTGTACTGAAATTATCAACTTTACTCAGTACACCTGGAGAGTGAGATATAACAGATTAACAGGGGAGCTGTGATTGGTGAAGGTGTAGCAGTGTCAGCTGCTGAGCTGTGTGATCAAACTGACTTGAGCCATCTCTAGTCCAGAGTCTGCCATCTAGTGGGGGAAAAATGAACACTTTTCTTGCAGGATTGCAGATTTTGTTCAATCAAATGACACAATTGGCTGTGATTCTCAAACTTGTTCATGTCAAGGACCCCCAGTTTACTATATGCATTAGGCCATGGACCCCCATAACTCTGAGAAGTCTTAAGAGTTACCAATCATTTAGCTGGGGACCCCCTGGAACCCACACAAGGACCCCACTTTGAGAACCACTGGGCTATAGCTAAATCTCTCTCTCTGCGTTTCTCTCTCTCTCTCTCTCTCTCTCTCTCTCTCTCTCTCTCTCTCTCTCTCTCTCCCTCTCTCTCTCTCACACTGTATACTGCTTTGCCCAAGGGCAACTAAGTGCTGATGAGCATCATTGGTGCGATATCAGAAAATAGAACCCATAACCGTTCCAGCTATTAAAGCAAATGTTATAATTAGTTGAGCAACGCATTACACTGTGTCATCTGCAGGTGTCATATTGTCTCACCCCTACACTACCACCACACCAAGGCAAGCTGCTGCCCAACATAATGGTACATTCATGTTATCAAGTACACAGTAGATGTGTTATCTGTTACTGTACTTTAGAAGCAAGTGCTGGCCTTCAGACAAATACGGGCAAGATTTCAGTGGTGGAAAGTGACTAAGTACATTCACTTAAGTACTGTACTTGAGTACAATTTTGAGGTAGTTTTACTTTACTTGAATATTTTTTCAATACTTTATACTTCTGCTCCAATACATCTCAGAGGCAAACAAACATTGTACTTTTTACTAGTACTTTGTATACACTTTTACTTGTAGCAGAGTATTTCTACATTGTGGTATTGCTACTTTTATAGAGAAAAAAAAGCAGAGTAGTCTACTTCCTCCACCACTGCAAGATTTTAACGTGGTTAATAATTCTCCTTGGATTTTGATACTGTATCTCTAAATCAACAGGAGAAAGCGGTAGCTGTATACCCTCAGCATCTCCTACATACTACTACTGCTGCTCAACCACCAGACCAGGCATATTCATACTGTAAGCATGCCTTATGGCTACGTTATACTCCTGCTTATGAGCAGTCACAGTGGCTGGACGCGCAAATCCGAGCCCTACCTGGAGCAGGCGGATCAGGGCCTGTTCAGAGGCTCTGACAGGTACGACTTTGCCATGGTGGTCCCGGCCACACACATGGAATGCTTCTGGCACTTTGCCCACCAGAGTGGAAACTTCTACCTGACCTACATGGTGAGACAGACTTCAGTTCACTCACAACACACTGATAGATGCACTCCTAGTCGTAATGGTAGTGTTTTGTTTCTGTTTGGATGGAAACCCTCGTTTATGTCCAAAACTGTAACTTTTCAGGGTTCAAATTCGAAAATAGCAGATCTGCAAGCTCTAAACGCGTCGCTTCGCGCCGCGTTTAGAGCTTGCAGATCTGCTATTTTTGATACCTTTGTGTGATGTGGTAGAATGATCAAGTAGGGCATTAAAGGTTGGGTAAGTGATATTTTTTGGTTAAAACAAAAAGTATTTTGTTAAAAGGTTAAAGCACTATATTCTGATAGTAATCTTTGCTATAGAGTGTTTGTTAAGTAACAGGAGTCTCCCCGTCTCTCCAGCTCTTTGATAAACAGAAAATAAATGTTCTGGTAGGTGTCAAAATCTCAGCCAATCAGGAGAAAGTACCCATTTTGAAGCTTCATTTTTATAGTGATCCAGTTCAAATTTTGTCTGCTCATTTCTTAGTGTCATCACTTCCAATTTGGAAATGAAACTGAAACTGACACGAAAATGCATTTTCTGTTTAATAAAGCGCTGGAGAGACATGGAGACACCTTTTACTGAACAAACACTCTATAGCAATGAGTACTATCAGAATATAGAGCTATTTAGCACTTATTTTAACCAAAGAAAATCACTTACCCTACCTTTAATTTACAAAAAAATTGGGGGGGGAAAAGTTTGAATATGGAGATGGGAGGTTTTTGCCCGACAGCAACGATTTGTATTATCATCATCGTTGCCTATATTATGAGGGATAATTCAATTAAGCACTTGAGCCCTACTGTATCACGCCCCTATTCTGGGGCACACATTCAACGCAGATGCTGACCTACAAGTTGTGAGCTTTTGGAGATTTGGGCTATTTGTGTAGAGTGAAAACTGGAGGGGACCTAGTACAGAGCCCTGGGGGACTCTGATTCAACTAAGTAGGCCTATATAGGGTGTGTAAGTGGTTAATGTCTTACACTTTCTGTATTTGGCTGACACTGTGAGCCAGAGTGACTTGTAGTCTACTGCAACAGTAGGATTTATCAAAATTCCCCAAAACTAAAAGTAACTCCATAAGTAGCAAGCGTACCAAGCTCTGAATAATCATTATTTTCATGATATTTGAAGGTGTGCTGACAAGCATTTGCATTGAGTATAGTCAGAATGTACCCACACGACTTTACAAAAAAAAGAATACATATCACTACCTTGTAAGATAGTATATTTGTATCATTAGTATGTTTTTTTTTCTTTTTTTTTTTTCTGTTACTTGAATCCAAGCAAAATTCTTTTTGTCATCTTGCTTTTGCACTTGAAAAAAAAAATGCAAACAAAATTGTGTACACACACAGACACACACACACACACACACACACACACACACGCACACACACACACACAAAAATGCAGCAGCTTAGTGTCGGGGTCATGAGCATGAGCATGGGTCCTGCATCACTCAAGTTTCACTATTTATTTTGCAATGTTTACATTTTGTATTTCACAGAAAACAAATCAGCAAAAGTATGTGTTGCCCAAGACTCGGCCAGGCCTGTGTTGCTAGCATATTCGGTTTTGTGTGCTTGTGTTTTTTTCCAAAGACGGGGAAAATCGAGCCTGATGATATGATTTGGTTTCACAAATTGAATCGATATTGAACTTTTTTTTTTGTAATTAGACTAGTGCATTTTTTTTTTCCATTTCAGACGAGTATTTTTGTTGCTTTGTTTGGTGTAACAGGAATATGTCTTTGTTGTTTCTTTTTTAATTTTTAATAATTTGTTTTGCTTTTCATTTGATGTAGAATTTTTCAAAAAAAGAAAAGAAAAAAAAAAGGTGAAGAAATGTAGCCTTTTTGTCTCCATAGGAACCTATTTATTTAAATCCCCATCGAAACAAATATATGCATCCTTTGAAAAAAAAAAAAAGCAAAACTGCAAATATAAAACAGGAAACCATTTTTTTTATAATATATTTGCCTTTTTAAACAGGTAGGGACTTTAAGCCAATGAACACATGACTAGAACATTCTGTATTGTGTGTTGAACTTTCAGATAATTGGTGAAAAAGAAAAAAAAGCGAGTGACTGACTAACCCTTGGGACTTTAGGGGTAGCCAAGCCATTGATATTTTTTGGTATCCTTGTTTTGTTTTCCTCCCCCCCCCTCCCCCCCTCCCCAGGTCAAAGGGGCAAGTAACATGTTGAAACGATGTCTGATGGTCAAGTGCTCGGCCCTCTCTCCCTCCTATAGTGTTCAGTGTAGTTTAAAAAGTAGTGAATTCTGTACAGATATTAGCAAAAGAGAAGAAAATAATAAGAAAAAAAATGTTGAAACCACATTTAGATTAATTGCGTCATGCCTCGTAGTGTTCACGCACTATTTCTTCAGACATACATTTTTCCCTGTTACTTGTTCTTGGAGTCTTTCAGAAAAAAAAGAAAAAAAAATGCTGGGAAATAAAAAATACATCTATACAATTTAATGTCTTAATTGTTAATTATGTTTTTTTTCTCTAATCCTGCACTGCGATAACAACTTGAGCTCTCTATATACTTTGTCATACGACAAACAAACATCCGATCTACAAGCTCACGTTATTTGTGACGTGAACTTTTTTTTAAACGGTTGACAATTCTTGACACTTATTTGACAATCGCGACGCATTGTGAGCTTAGCTTGTAGATCTGCTATTTTCAAATGGCAAAAAGGGCTGAAGTGGTTAATGTGTTTTGTAATAATCAAAATCTACACGGTAACTAGAAACTAAAGTTTTCATATTGTAGTGGAGTAAAGAGTACAATATTTTCCTCTGAGATGTAGTGGAGTAGAAGTATGGATATTTGCAAAATCTTAAAGTAAAACAATACCTCAATTGCACTTAAGTTCAGTACTTGCGTACAGAAACTACGTAAGTATATGTACTTACTTAGTTACTTTACACCACTGACTAAGTTAATCCAATAAGTTAGTCCAACCATACTATACACAGACGTTCACATATAGCACATGGCATTACATGTTTTGACAGTGATATAATGTTAGTCTTGCCTGCAGAGCTGTGGGTGAGAGTGCACGTAGTTGTAATGTCAGGCTCGTAGCAGCAGGTGGCGTATTCTACTGTCTAGACGATAACATGGTATGCAAGTTATGGGGGCCAACTGTATCGAGGCCACGGCTAAGATTTTGTTTTAAAAACATTCATTGTATATACCACAATCTCCACTTTCTAGATTCTAAAGAAATTATTGAGGATTATGAGAGGATTATGTCGAGATCTAAGTAGTTTATGTTTATTTGTAACCTCCAGAAATGTAAGGGTGTAGCCTACATTTGTTTTTTCAGTCCGTCTCAGTTGGGAGGTATTCTTGCTCCCCACGTGATTTTGGGGGTGCTCAGATGAGAGTAAAGTGAGGACTTAAAAGACCTTTTTAATCCAAAAAGAAAATATAGCTGCAAGCAGACATAATACGGGGCAGAGAGAGACATGGAAACGGAATAGATTGATGAGAGAGAGAGATGGAAATGGAATGGATTGATTGGACATCTCAACCTATTGCCATTAACAGGAATCGAACTCTCAACCTTCGGACAAATAGGCTGCAACACTACCTATAGTGCTATAGCTTTGTCCAGGCTGATGTTGTCTGTTCATAAACTCTTGCCTTCTGTCATGAACCAAGCCAACACTAAGATCACTCGTTCACAAACCATTTGCCAATAGAGAAATTGTATGTCTCCTCGCAACCGAAAACAGTGAAAGCAGCCGATCTACAAGCTCAGAAACACGTTGCTATCTGAAAAGTTTTGAGATTGTAGATCGGCTATTTTCAGAATGAAGTATGTCATAGATTGAAAAAACGTACTCTCAAATAAGCATTTCAGGTTATCTTTACCATTTGCACATGTATTCATTGATACAGTCATGTTGTTTGCAATTCAACTTAAATGAAGTCTGCATCAAGTGAGGCTTGAACTGGCGACCTTGAGATTGTAAAGCACTCATTTAAGGGAGACGCCATTGGACCAACAGACAAGGACCTGTGAAAAAGGAGATCACACAGATGATACAGTTTCACGCAAATAGCTGAAAAATCCTGGGTTCAAGTGTTTTTCAAACTGCTCAAAATTGCGGACAATCTAAGGGCGGAGCTTACTGGTCAAAGCGATAGATGTGTTCCTCATGAGTCAAGGCACAAGTGTAAGCAAGTTTCACGACTTTCGGCCAAACGAGGCATGACTTTTGCCTGTTTAAAGTTTGCATTTTCAAAAAATTGCTATAGCGCCCCCCTTTGGCCAATTGGAGTGAGATTGGTTTCAGTGATATTTGGAATGCCTCTACATAACTGCAACGTTTCAAAGAAATGTGAGTCTTGCATGTATGTGTTAGGGGCAGATGAATAATTTTCATAAAACTGCAATAGTTAAAATCTATTTCCTCCTGGGATTTTTGAGTAATCTGCACAAAACATTTTACACATGAACTTAGGACCTTTGCTGACAAAACAAAAGCGGCGGATTTTCCATAAGTGAAAAAATGTAGAAGTTATGAGCCAATGGCTGTTGTCGGGCATGAAGAGACGCATTATTTATTAAAGGTAGGGTAAGTGATATTTTTTGGTTAAAACAAAGTATTTTGTTAAAAGGTTAAAATACTATATTCTGATAGTAATCATTGCTATAGAGTGTGTTTTCAGAAACAGGAGTCTCCCTGTCTCTCCAGCTCTTTAATAAACAGAAAATACATTTTCCGGCAGGTGTCAAAATCTCAGCCAATCAGGAGAAAGTACCCATTTTTAAGCTTAATTTGTATAGTGTTCCACTTCCAATTTTGTCTGCTCATTTCTTAGTGTCATCACTTCCAATTTCACTTGTTTAATCTATATCCTGATTGAGTTCTCTATCCTGATTGGATGACATTGGAAATGAAACTGAAACTGAAACGAAAATGCATTTTCTGTTTTATAAAGAGCTGGAGAGACAAGGAGGAGACTCCTTTTACTGAACAAACACTCTATAGCAATGAGTACTATCACAATATAGAGCTATCTAAAACTTATTTTGACCAAAGAAAATCACTTACCCTACCTTTAAATAAATCTGAGATGTAATGCTTCGGAAATAAATTCACCTGTTAACTCCAAGACAAATGTCTGCTTATGTGAAAACAGAGCAACGAATTAAGGATTGAAAAAAATAACTAGAGAATATGTTCTGGGAATGTAAGTGGTTTGGAAACCATTTCTGTTCAAAGGGATTTAGGAAGGCATGGCGAATATTGATATTGCCTTTGTGTATGAATTCTGCGTTTACAAATACATTTGGCTTGCCATACTTGACAACGTTTCACAAAATACTAGGTCAAGAAAAGTATACAACACTTACCACTTGCTGGAATAAAGTTGCACTTGGGGGAGAAAGGGGGGAAATAGTTGTGAATTTGATGACATCTAACTAATACTCTACTTAACGTTTAAAACTTGAAAACAAGGGGCCACGGTGGCGCAGTCGGTAGCGCTGTCGCCTCACAGCAAGAAGGTCCTGGGTTCGATTCCCGCTGGGGATGCTGTGGGCGCTGGTGGCGTGTCTTCTCCTCCGCGTCATCAGCGCCCATACCCTAGGTGGGGTTGGTGAAAGGGCCTACTCTGTGTGGAGTTTGCATGTTCTCCCCGTGTCTCTCAGGGGATCGGTCGTACCGTAGTGCTTTCCGTCCTGCGAAGCCATTGGACGAGCCCTGTCACGTGATCAAATCGGGGAGGGTCCCTCCTTTGCATGTCTCATGCATATTTGCATGTGATTTGCATGTCTAGTAGCCATGTGTTTCTGTTATGCCATGTGATTTGCATGTCTAGTAGCCATGTGTTTCTGTTATGCCACGGGTCGCGGGTTCGATCCCGGGCTCCGCCAACCAACAATGAACAACTCTCAGACAACTGCAGGTGATCTGAAAACACAGCCTCATTGCACACAGCTGTCATCCGTTCTTGTTAATTTGTTAACTGGACAACTCTCAGACAACTGTAGCTGATCTGAAAACACAGCCTCTTTGCACACAGTTGTCAACCATCCTTGTTAATTTGTTAACTGGACAGCATAACAATGAATTGAGTGATAACATTTCATGTAAACATACAACAGGACAAAGGTGAGACAGTCAGCAGGGCACAGCGCTGCAGGGAGTTGCACCCTGGATCCAGCATAAGCTAGAAGTACTTACTACCAGTGCTTGTTTGCTTTGTGACACCACCATGTCCCTACTTGCATGTGAATACAGAAAATATTTAAAAAGCCTGAATAACGTGTGTTGCAGTGGCTTGATAAAGAACAAATAAAGTAGCCCTCGTAGATGGGCACAGTGTGGGTCACGCCGTCACCGGAGTCCATGACGATACCGGTGGTACGACCAGAGGCGTACAGGGACAGCACGGCCTGGATGGCCACGTACATGGCGGGGGTGTTGAAGGTCTCGAACATGATCTGAATGAAGAGCTCACAATGCATTGTGTTGTGAGCTTGTAGATCTGCCATTTTTGTACACCACCCGTGTACAACAAAGCATAATACAGGGTGAAATAGTCAGAGTAATTGATTTGATTATTTACAAATAAAATCATGTTAAAATTCAACCCTGCAGCTATTTAATTAAACTACATGAGCCAGACTTGTTTTTTCTAAATGTCCCCACATCTTCCTGCAAGTCCCCAGTTTTTGTTTTCTTACCTGGGTCATCTTCTCCCTGCTCACTGAGGGGGGCCTCAGTGAGCAGGACGGGGTGCTCCTCGGGCGCCACACACAGCTCGTTGTAGAAGGTGTGATGCCAGATCTTCTCCATATCGTCCCAGTTGGTGACGATGCCGTGCTCGATGGGGTACTTCAGGGTCAGGATGCCTCTCTTGCTCTGGGCCTCGTCGCCCAGGTAGCTGTCCTTCTGGCCCATGCCCACCATCACACCCTGGAGAGGAAGAAGAAACACAAAGGTCTAATGATTAGACCAAAGACCCCCATTTGATAACATTTTCTATATCTCTGGGACCTCAATCTATATTATAAAATCCTATCTCTCAGAGTGTACAAATGGAACCAAATGGACCCCTGAGGGTCCATTTGATTCCATTTGTACACCCTCAGTGCCCTATAATGTACAATAAACAAGAGCATAGGGGCCTAGACCATACATAAACAGATCAGATACAGTGATTAGAATCAACATCTACAATACATTACATTGTCTGAAACAGTCCATCACTAATTTGATTTCTCCTCATTTAGCAGTATAATATCATGCATGTTACACTGAGCGGTTTACAAAACCCAAACACACCCCAGATGGAGGTAAACATGTGTTGACCAACAACATTGACCCATGACCACAAAACAAACTGTCATGTTAAATAACAGTACAAAAACGGAGCTAGAGCTCTTTCCCTCAAACTGCTATATAATAACCAAGCTAAAAATATTATAAATAATATGAAATATAAAATCGGGGAATAGATATGTGTCTAGCATGGACTGTTTGTAAGCTTTAAGCAGCTTTCAGCCCACTATAAAGCCTGCAGCAGCTATATGAAAACAGCAGTTACAGACAGCCCAATACACACTTATAACATCCCAGATTGATCTAACAATGAATCCACTGTACATTCATCAGCTCACCAGGTTATCTGAGCACACAATCGTTAGCTTTACAGTGTTATAAACGGTCCCATACAGCCTTTAAACCCACCGGCTTCGAATGCTATCAATGCATTGAATGGGAGATTATCACGTTTTATCAGACCATTGAATGGGCGAAGTAGGCGAGCTACCGTCTACCCCGCGATTTGTCAGACCATTCATTGGGCGTAATCAGGAGCTACTGACCTACCGACGGAGGCGGAGCAGTCCCCACAACAATATTTACGATTCTGTCCATATCGGTACATAACTCGAACGGCGCTGAGTAGGCACAGGCGAGGGTCGCACCGCTCCGGACGGCAACTCAGTCGCCTTAGCTCCTTCGGTGGCCCGTCGCGGGGCTCCACCTCGCCTGAGACTGCGCGCCTCCGTCATGGTCCGAAACCGAAACAACCAAAACCAAAACCGAAACTAAAGTATTTAAGTCATCTCCGTCGGTAGGTCAGTAGCTCCTGATTACGCCCACTGAATGGTCTGATAAATCGCGGGGTAGACGGTAGGTCGCCTACTTCGCCCATTCAATGGTCTGATAGAACGTGATAATCTCCCATTCTATGCATTGATAGCATCCGAATCAGGTGTTAAACCCCTGAATAGACGATGCTAACGCGCTACATTTTGTTAGCATCTCCTCCTTTCAACAAATACAAATACACACATTGACCCATGACCACAAAACATACCGTCATGTTAAATAACAGTACAAAAACGGAGCTAGAGCTCTTTCCCTCAAACTGCTATATAATAACCAAGCTAAAAATATTGTTGCAGCCAATTTGATGATTTTAATATTTTGAATATGAAGGTATTGTGATATTGTGATGGTGCTGTGATTCTATACTGATTGACCTGGGCATAGGCGGGGACTCAGCCAATTTCAGGGTACAGCCTATATGGGGACGTCACAGGTGCACAGCATTAGGGATTGGGAATCAGACCAGAGGGAAGCCACACAGTTTTTCAACCGTGCATGTTTTTGTTTGTTTTGCGTTATTTTCTGTTTATTTCCTTATCACAGTTAGTTGTTTAGTTACAGTTAAACACCCGGCTTTTGTTTTGCTGTCATTCATCCTGCAATCAAAATAAACATCCTTAAATGCACTCAAGAGAAGACCTGATTTACTTTAAACACCACGCGTCTGGAAAAGCTTCACACCATCCCTCATTGGCAATTATTTGTTGTTAGTTTGCCTCTACAAATATTATAAATAATATTGTAACGGCCGAGAAGCGCAGCGCCCCGAGCCGGAGTCGACCCCATGCCCCCCGGCTCACCAGTCCGGCCAACAACCCCCTGCGCCAAAGAAGATAGTTCCCCCGGTGGAGGAAGTTGTGGCGGGTTGGGGACGCTACACTCTCCCCTCGGTTCGTATCGAAGCGCGCCCTCGCGCTTCTCGGTTCACCGCACACGGCCGGTCCCTCTCGTCCCTCACGCGAGGGCACGCCCCACTCCTGACACCAATGTAACGATCCCAGGAAGTGGAGGCTGAGACGTAATCCACCGTTTAGGTTCTTTCTTTATTATAATAATAATAACTCACTCAGTACAACCAGGCTCACATAGCCACACGTTAAATCCCAGGCAGAGACGCGAGACAGAGACACACACACACACACACACACACACACACACACACACACACACACACACACACACACACACACACACACACACACACAACAACAACAAGGTCACGTCACTTCCTGACTAGTCCCGGAAAGACCCTCCCATTGGCTGACAACCCTTAAAGTGCTATACACACACAGTCCGCAGCGGGCCGCTCGAGGCTTTAATGGTGATCAGTGATGGTCTATGAGTAATGATGTGTCTAGCATGGACTGTTAGCTTTAAGCTTCAGGTTACAGTCAGCCCAATACACACTTATAACATCCCAGATTGATCTAACAATGAATCCACTGTACATTCATCAGCTCACCAGGTTATCTGAGCACACAATCGTTAGCTTTACAGTGTTATAAACGGTCCCATACAGCCTTTAAACCCCTAAATAAATGACGCTAACGCGCTAATTTCGCTAGCATCTCCTCCTTTCAACAAATAAGAGCCTTAAACTAAGCTAAATATGTATTTAAAATCATATTAAATATAACATCGTCTTCCTTAGGGACTAGGGAGTATATACTGATCAATGATTATGACCTATTAGCACAATTGGAGCCATTTAAACGTCTGTTTACAACGTTAGCACAGCATCCCTCTCTTGGTCATATAAAAAAAAAGAAACATCTGGCAGTTTAAACACACAATGTTACATGTGTTAAGTGCCGTTTTGTGGAGTTCTGTGGAAAATAAAACGCACCTTTACCTGTCTGCTGCTGTCTGACTATGCTCTCACCAGTGTGGCTTGTGGATCTGCTATTTTCATACTGACGACGTAAACAGTAGGTTTAAAAGGCCAGCCGCTCGTTTCACTCCCAAACCTGGCAACGCTGGTCGTAACGGAAGGCTGCGGCGGAGATGTAAAAAATCCACGGCTTGTGTCATCAAAAGCACATAAAACATAAAATCTAAACGTTATTGGGTCCCAACCAGCACAAAGAGACCATCCGTTGGGGCTCGCGTGGCCCATATAGTCCACACAGTCGCTTCTTTTGGGCTTTGTTTTCCCAGACCGGGTCGCTCGATTCTCTCCCACAGTCTGGCAACGCTGGCTGCAGCGGGCCGGGAGAGAGACAGACACGCATGTACGCATGTCTGCTTGTCAGACCAATCACAGCCCTTGCTGATGTTGTCCCTCCCCTTAAATCCACGGCTCCTGGCAAGCTCGCCTCATTACTCAAATTTTCTTGCGGATGCTAGGTCTCTCCGTCCGATGAGAGATTACTATTGGAAACTGTTCTACTTCATTTCGGTTCATATATCACTGATCTACTTTCATTTCGTCGTCTTTTGTCTGAGGTGAATAATATTACTTTATATTTACTTTTTTCCCGCCTTTATTACTTTATATCTACCTTTTTTCCCGCCTTTTTTGGACCCTACATCTACATGAACGTTCAGATTTCAAACCCAGTTTTTATCCCATGGCCACGGATGTTGTAATTATGTACGGGCCCTCAGAAGTAGCCGTATCTTCCGTATTGTTCAATAAAAACGCATCTTAATCCGATCGGTGGCCATTTTCTCATAGTTGGCACACTGTATCAGAGTGCAGTACACCTACCAACCGATGGGTCGTGCAGTTGAAAGCATACGGCGGACATGCTGAGAAAATGGCCACCGATCGGATTAAAATGCTTTTTATTGAACAATACTGAAGATACGGTTACTTCTGAGGGCTCGAACAGAATTATCACATCTGTGGCCATGGGGTAAGAACTTTATATTTGAAATGTGAACGTTTATGTACATGTACGGACCTTAAATGAATTAAGTACAATCGCCAGGCTACGTTTGTTTCAGGTCACTGTTACTGTTACGTGTGTGGTGTGTGTATTGTGTTTGCGGCTGGTCCAGTGTTGCCAAATCTGTAATTATAAGCGACTTTGGGCTTCATTTTATCCCCTGTAAAGTACAAGTAGCTTGTAAATATTGGGGGTCCATGGCATGAAAATGTTTTAAAATCACTGCTCTCAACATTAGACAATAAAGTTTGACTGACTGCCCCCTATTTGCGTATTTTGGGCGTCTAAATTTGTACTAAATTTTGCAGCAAGTCTAAATTTGTATAGACTTGCTGCTTCTTTCTTTCACTAGATCTGGCAACACCGACTTACGCTAATGTTTAGCGGCTAGCTGCCGGCTCCGTCGTGTTTCTGTGATCATAGTTATAATATATAGTCTGTGATCCATGCTCTGTGACTGCTATCGACAGTCCTGGCTGGAACGGTGGATAGATCTGTCTGTTACATAGCTCCAATCGGAACCTCACCCTCCGCTGTATATTTTCTGAAATGCTCACAGATGTTTGAAATTTTAACTCACCATAAAATCTATCCAACGAGTTGAAAAAAGCACTTTATTCGCCTCTCTCCTCCGCCTCTCTCCTTTGTGGCCTTTTGATACCAGAAGGTCCCTAGTTCGATTCCCCAATTTATCACATCAATCATGAATCACCGCTGAATAGCCCTTGAGCAAGGCTTCCATGCAGGGTCCGGCTGGAAACAAGTTTCGTACTTAGTCCGACACCCTGGGTAAACAACAAACTTTGCTTTGCTTTGCCGGTTACATGTTTTAAGACATTGCGCAAGAGTTGCGCCCATAGAGATAACATTACTGATTGCCCTACTGGTCTGTCAAATGTTGAATTGCATCTGGGGCTATCTGTTACAGTAAGATCCACCTAAAAGTACCACACACTGACTGTGACCGCAAGTTAGAAACTCAAAGTGTGTAAAAGAGGCACAGCTGTTTACAATGCGATGCGAATCTGTGCTGTGGTTACACGCAGTGGTGGAAAAAGTACTCAAATGTTTTACTTAAGTAAAAGTACCAATACTGCAATGTAGAAGTATCTGTTACAAGTAGAAGTCTGGATTTATATATGAAAAGTAACTAGTAACTAAAGTTTTCAAATAAATGTAGTGGAGTAAAAGTACAATATTTGCCTCTGAGATGTAGTGGAGTAGAAGTAAAGGTATTGGAAATTGGAAATACTCAAGTAAAGTACAAATACCTCAAAATTGTACTTAAGTACAGTACTTAAGTAGATGTACTTAGTTACTTTCCATCACTGGTTACACGCAACACACTCTCGCATCGAAGCAGCATGCATTTATGTTGAAAATATAGCCACTGCACGATTCATTAGATAGGCTCTTATCTAAAATCATCTAAGAAAATAGCAGATCCACAAGCTCACAACGCCTCACAATATTTATCTGTGGAACCAAGTCAAACTAAACGTAATGCCACAACCCCTGAAGTGCTTGTCAGGTGGGGTGGGGGGAGTTCAAATATGATTATTTTGGGGGATCCCCAGTTCAAATATGATTATTTTGGCGGCCCCCCAGTAAAAATATGATTATTTTGGGGGGTCACAGCCTGAAAAGGTTGAGAACCAGTGTATCAGGATATAATGTACTCACACACACTTTCTTTTAACAAATAGTTTAAAATTCGCCACATTTTGTTTAATGTTCAGATAATTTGAATGTAGCTATAAGTATAACACTTGGAGATAAAAGAGAACGAGAGAAAAAAAAATAAAAATATTTTGGACCCATAACATTTTTCTGGGACACATTACATTGAAAACCTAGCAACATCACTGACATATCTACAAGCTCACTGTGAGTTTAATGTTTGGAAAATAGCAGATCTACAAGCTCACTGTAAACTTGTTGCCTTATTTTAAATAGCCGATCCACCTTCAGGAGGCTGCAATTGGAAAATGGCCCCTGTCTAAGTCCTAACCTAACCTACCCCCCTACCCCCCCCCCCCCCCTCTCTCCTTCTCCTTTTGTACATATTTCTCACTCTTCATACCAGTAACCTGTAAACTGATTGTATGACATTCTATAGTAGTTGTGTATATCTGTCTGTCTCTTATATGTCATCATGATTTGTGTGCATGGGGAACTCATTTGAAACAAGCTCTGTGCTTTTATGAGTCTTCCAGTTTAGTAGACCTTGTATTGTGAATTTGTACTTCCATGTACTGTTGTTCTCATGTCTTACTAAATAAAGTACATCAATCAATCAATCGACAAGCTCACTTGTTAGCTTGTAGATAACTTGTGAGCTTGTAGATCTGCTATTGTCACTATATTTATATGGTGACAAATATATATTTGTGTCTAAAATACAGTATTTTTGCTTGACATTTTCAGCTGTGGCGTGGCTGTACATCGGACCTGATATCTTGGCCAACACAGATGTGGACTGAGGGGACCGTCCCAGACTGCACTACTGCAAGGTTTGTTTAACATAACATGACACATGTGCAAATCAAAACCGTTTAGATCTAACTATCTAATGTTAGCATATGGACATTTTCTTGGGGTCAGTCCATTGTCCGTTTTTAAGGAGGCATTGCCAATATATATACTCTGTGGCTTAACTCTTTGACTGCCATATCAACAGTGTAATAGTGTGCCACTGCTGCCAGCAAAAACAGTGATTTTTACTGTATCAGTTTGCATAGAAAAATACTGTACTTGTACTTCTATCCACTACAGCTCAGAGGCAAATATTGTACCTTTAATCCACTACAATTGTTAGAAAACTTTAGTTACTTTTGATTTTGGTTATTGTTTAAAAAAACATAGGGTACATTAACCACTTCAGCCCCATTTAAACTTTGGCTATTTGAAAATGGCAGATCTACAAGCTCACAATGCAACATGTGAGCTTGTTGGCTTACAAGCTCACTTGTCAGCTTGTAGGTCACTTGTGAGCTTGTAGATCTGCTATTGTCTATTGATATGCATGTACTTTCATAGCTTTGTGTCTAAAATATTGTATTTATTTGTTTACAGCTCAGGCTGCGGACCCAGGTGACAGACACACCATCCCAGACCTACTGCAAGGTGTGTAACTATCTAATGTTGGCTTATTGACATTGTCTGGAGGTCAAATACTAGTAGGTTATGGGGGTTTGTGGTCTAATGCAAATCTCTTTTGTAATGTCAAAGAGCTCTTTGACAATTCAATAGTTTGAGAACCACTGGTATTCAGGTGACAAGTATGTGTTGCTTCAATTTTCTATAGAGTTGTCAGCTGACTGAAAGGTGATAATAGGGGGGTGATTAGAGGTGTGGCTAGGGGTTGAATAAATGATCCATTGTTGATGCCCATTAACAGGCTCTGATTGTGTATCCTCTGTGTCTGTCTTACCCATATGTGGCCAATGTTTCAGCACAATATGATCTTGGCACTGTTTATTTGCTATTGTCCAGTTTATAGAAAGCTATATGCTTATAGCCATCATTGCTTTGTGTTTGTTTAGTAACAGGGAACAGCCTGTCTCTGCAGGTCCTTTTTAAACAGAAAATTAAGGGTGTGTTGGCAATTTCATCCAACCATAATCAACAACTTGATTGTATAGGATGTGTCCTGTATGAGTTCTCTCTCCTGATTGGATGAAATTGGTCTCTCAAAATCACAATTTCGTTTTAAAGGCAGTTACTGTAGGCCTATTCACCCAGAAGCAGTATACTAGCAGTCGCACCCTTACTTAACTGTACTAGTATGTGTTTGCATACTGGTATAGTTGTGTAGTTAACTGGTATAGTTGCTGTGTTTTCACGTCGTGGATGCAATGTATTATTTAGTATATTTGTTTCCGTTTGAAAGTATGCTTTAATAAGTACCTGGCATACAAACATGCTCACTTCTGTGTGCCTAAGTGTCTTTGGGTCATTCCAGGGCCAGTGTTAAAAAAAATAGCAGATATACAAGCTCATAGCACAGCACCAAGTGAGCTTGTAGAGTAGAGTCGGGCTGCGGTAACTGATGAAGTGGTTGATTTGGTTGATTTCGCTTTTGAGTGTTTTGAAATATTGGAGATACTGTCCTGGGGCTGCACAGTCAACTGGTTTTGTTCATTTTTCCATATTTCCGCTTCCTTTAGGAATTCAATAAACACGACGCTTTTGGCTCATACCATTGCGTTCTATCCTATCCTTGTCCTTTATTGCGCACGCACGCACGCACGCACGCACGCACGCACACACGCACACTTTAGAGATGGATAAATTCAGTATTTTCTTTATGACCTGTAGGTGGTGCATCCCTTTCCTATGTGAGAAGTGCCGCTGGCTCCAATGTCAACATGGACCTGGCTACCTTTGTCAATCTGGACCCGAGTGTGTACAGGTTAGTGGCGTGTGCGTGCGTCCTTGTGGTTGTGAAAGGCAAGTGGTTAATGTATGTTTTTATAATATAATAATTTATATCTACAATAACTAGTAACTAAAGTTTTCAAATAATTGTAGTGGAGTAACAGTACAATATTTGCCTCTGAGATGTAAGTAAAAGTATAGACAATTGGAAATACTCCAGTAAAGTAAAAGTACCTTCTAATTGTACTTAAGTACAGTACTTTAGTAAATGTACTTAGTTACTTTACACCACTGGATATTTCATACCAGTGTATTGAAGGACATTTCTTTCTCTTCCACAGGGAAGTCATGTGGCTCTGCTGGGGAAATCTCCAACGGTCAGTTTGTGTACACTGGATCAAAGTTTGGAGACTCTGCTACAGGTGTCTGTGATGAAGGGTAAGAACATTATAAATATATATAAGAACTAGGGTTGGGACTCGATTAAAAACATTTATCAAATTAATTAGAGGCTTTGTAATGAATTAATCACAATTAATCACATTTTAATCGCATATCAATATTTTACTTGAGAACAGGGAAAGGCAATTTTTTCATACGTCTTTTAAGTACATGTAAAATAATAAAAGCTTAAAAATACTAAAAAGAAGGAAAAACGTTGCGACGCTGAGGAGCGTGTACAGAAGCAGCCTTCCCCCTCCATTGGCGCTCCCATATAACAATGAATTCAATACCCATATAACAATGAATTCAATACCTTTTTATAGAATGTCATATCAGAAGACCGAGCCTCGCAGTGTAAAGAATAGTTCTACCCTTCCAGTCTTGAAGTCTGTCTTGAAGGGATCCGATCGCCGTGGCCGATAGAGCAAGCTCTGAAGCTCAGATAAATGCCTCCTCTGACTGAAAGGAGCCTTGCCTTTAGGGAAGTGTGTCAATAGGATTTATCTGTTGATACGTCCTAACATTAATCGAGTGTTGATTCCAACTCGTTGGAATCTATAAGCGAATAATATAATAAAGCCCCTCCCTACCGGCGTCTATAAGGTTTATGAGTGCATTTATTTAATGTTGCATATGTTGCACTCTGACTGTACTCTTGCCTTGAAGACGGCCGTGTCTGCAGGGATATGGCTCTTGTCTGGAAGGGTATAACTATACTCTATTCTCTATGCTGCAAGGGTCTGTCTTCTGATGTGACAATTCTATAAAAAGCGCAAATGTGAAGCTAGACTTCTGGTCATTAAATTTGTGCAATTATAATGCTCGGAGGAGGTTGGCCCCCAGACGTGCGGCACGCAAGCCTACCGAACTACTGGTGCCCACGAACCAGCCCCCAACTATGGGTTAAATAGTACCACTGCCTAGTCTCGGAGGAGGTTGGCCCCCAGACGTGCGGCACGCAAGCCTACCGAACTACTGGTGCCCACGAACCAGCCCCCAACTATGGGTTAAATAGTACCACTGCCTCGTCTCGGAGGAGGTTGGCCCCCAGACGTGCAGCACGCAAGCCTACCGAACTACTGGTGCCCACGAACCAGCCCCCAACTATGGGTTAAATAGTACCACTGCCTCGTCTCGGAGGAGGTTGGCCCCCAGACGTGCGGCACGCAAGCTTACCGAACTACTGGTGCCCACGAACCAGCCCCCAACTATGGGTTAAATAGTACCACTGCCTCGTCTCGGAGGAGGTTGGCCCCCAGACGTGCGGCACGCAAGCCTACCGAACTACTGGTGCCCACGAACCAGCCCCCAACTATGGGTTAAATAGTACCACTGCCTCGTCTCGGAGGAGGTTGGCCCCCAGACGTGCGGCACGCAAGCTTACCGAACTACTGGTGCCCACGAACCAGCCCCCAACTATGGGTTAAATAGTACCACTGCCTCGTCTCGGAGGAGGTTGGCCCCCAGACGTGCGGCACGCAAGCCTACCGAACTACTGGTGCCCACGAACCAGCCCCCAACTATGGGTTAAATAGTACCACTGCCTAGTCTCGGAGGATGTTGGCCCCCAGACGTGCGGCACGCAAGCCTACCGAACTACTGGTGCCCCAGCTCCACTGGTTCCAGACCAGTCTGGAAGCTGTTCCTCTCCAAGGCCTCTGGGGTGTTGGATGCAGCTCTGGATCTTCTTGCCAACACGGTACAAAAACTAGATCTAACCAGACACTGAAATAAACTGAAACTAAACTGCTAAGTGTAATGGCAAAGATAGAATGACCAATCACTGAAACTAATTAAAATGAACAATGATGACTGAGTTAGTACATCTCAGACCTACACATAATTACAGTCTATGTTTATAATTAGTAATTATAAAATGCACCAATGCAAAATAAAAATAAAAAATCAATTATTTCTGGCCAGAAGCTGTTATTTGTCCACATAAAGTCCACCCAGGTTTGGAATGAAAGTTCTCTATTGTAGAGCGAAAAGCCCTGTCCACTATTCTTTACACCAAATGAGCTCACACGTAATGCACATTTAAATGAAATATTGACCCATGTAATCCTTCCCCTAGTCCATGACGATGACTGGTCCATCGGCGTCTGCGGTTCTGGATGTGATTGGAGAGCTGAGAGTGTCGATTCTGACGGATGAACAGTTGAGGGACAGTGATGTCATTGGGAAGTGGTTCTCTGGACGTTTGAGAGGGTTCCTGTCGTCTGCATCAGGAGAGTTTCTATACTGCCTCAGCAGCAGGAACCTCAGCTGTAACACATACCAGCAAGTGTAAGTATTGAGCTGGAGACTTCTTCCATCTGTATACCCTTTGACTGAATTTTCCCACCTGGGGCTATCATCTTTATGTGGATGTATTTCACATTTCATCTCCCATAATGGGGTGTTTGGGTGAAAAGCATAGCTAAGTCACAATGTTTTGAATTTCTTTTCTTTTTTCTCGTGAGTAAAAAGTCATATAATAGTGAAGTTGAATTGAGTCCAAAGTAATGGGAAGTGTGGAAGAGAGCTGAAGAAGCGATAGGTAGGGTGGAACTGATGGAGTCAGGGGTGATTTGTGAGAGAAGGGTTCCAGCTAGAGTGAGAGGGAAGATGTGTACGGCTTGGAAATGGTGGCACTGATGAAAAGACAGGAGGCGGAACTAGAGGTGGCAAAATTGAGGATGCCAATGATTACATTGGAGGATTAGCCCAGGTTAGAAGGTTTTGGGATAATGCAAGAGAGGCGAGGTTTGGATGTTTGTTTGGATATATACGGAGGAGGGATGAGAGGTATATTGGGAGAAGGATGCTGAAGATGGAGCTGCCAGGCAAGAGGAGAAGAGGTAGACCAAAGATGAAGTTTATGAATGCGGAGGGAGACGACATGCAGGTGGCTAGAGTGACCAAGGAAGATGCCGAAAACAGAAGCAGATGGAAACGGATGATGTGGCGCACCCTGATGGGAATTGGCCGAAAAACGAAGAAGTGAAAACAAGTATTTTTCATTGTATTTTGATTTGATCCACTGATTGCAGGAGTTTAGCCATCAGTTCGACAACATGACCTCACATCAGCAGCAAGTGGTCCTGACGGAACTAATAATCCCTTTCCTGTCCCGACCACAGTCAGGTACTGACTAACTGCAATCTATCTATCTATTTTTACAAAATATTAAAATGTTATATATTTTTTACAGGAAAATATATTGACTGTATTTCCAGACACCTTTCAATGCCTTAATGTTTCATTCTGATCTGTCCCCTTCAGACCGAGGCCGTGTGTCCAACAGCAGTGTTTACTGGTATGGTTGGAGAACAACTTTGGTGCATTCTCAGGTCTTGTGTCTGTCAGTGAATTCCTGAATCTAAACCCAGGCTTCTCCCCTGTAAGACTTTAAAGTTGTTACATTACATAACAATGATGAATTATTAACTCCAAGAGATAATTACTTTTTAAATATAAAATAAAGTCCAGTGGTGGTGATCAAGTTTTTCTTGACTTTCTTTCCATCTAGCTGGAGGCTGTAAGGCTTCTGTCTCCAAAGCAGAGTGCAGAACTTGTGGTGTTGCCTCTTCTTCCTGAGAAAGACGTGGTCATCCACGCAGTGTTTGACTATCTGACCGAATCTCCAAAGGAGAGAGGATTGGCTGAGTTTGTGTCCCACCTTGTTATGTTCTCTGGAAAGGTGAAAACTGTGAAGTAATGATGGTAATATAAACTGTAACTATGCACATTTGGTTTGAAATCACAAACTCTTTTTGTCATTTTTCAGGGTGAAATTTCCTGCTTGTCGTACAAAATAATGTAAGTTATCTATCAGTATATTTAGTTTTTTGAAGACCAAGTAGAAACTAGACGCGTCGCAATTCCGGGGAAATTGCAGAGTGTGGTTGCGCCGACGCCGGACGCGGGTCGCGGCCGCCGGGACTCGAGGAATACGCCGGGAGGAATAACGTCGGAGGCTGCGCCAATTACATTGTGTCGTCACTCCTGAGATCGCTTGCGTTTCATTTTGAGAGGATCGATCCCCCCAAAAATCATGTTTTTGCATCGAACGGTTACATTTTGCGCATTTGTGGCGCCCCCTATGGGTCAAAGTGGAAATGCTTTTGGGGATTTGTTGAGTAAACCACCCTCGACATGTGATTCAAATCTGGGATCGATTGGACGTTTCGTTCGTGTTTTTTGGCATTCTTTGTAAAACGGGCCCCTCCCGCTAACTTTGGAAGCCAATTACGGACGAACGGTAAGGACTATCAATATGCCGTTTGGATATATTCATCGCATGGGTCCATAGATCATGTGTACCGATTTGTGTGAGATTTGGACCCAATTTGAAGGAAAAGGAGCAAAAAGTGTGTTTTGAAGAAAATTCAAAATGGCGGAAAATCTATCCTGACGCAAATGGGCGTGGCCTATATGGGAAGATGCGTCGTGACCCAAGGAATCCAGGGAAAAAGAAATTTTGATTTTAGGACCTACGGTTCAAGAGTTACGGGCCAAAACGTAAAGGGGGCTGTTATAGCGCCACCATGTGGCCGATTGGTGTAATTATTTTTCTAATAATTTTGGACTAAATTATGAACCTCCCTTCCAAATGTGGTAACTCTAGCTCTTACGGTTTCTGAGAAAAAAATACTTGAATGGGAGTTTTTGCAATTCCCATTAAAGTGGATGGGGAAATTTAATGCACTAATAAATCAATATCAAAAAATCTATCCTGACGCAAATGGACGTGACCTATATGGGGAGATGCGTCGTGACCCAAGGAATCCAGGTGAAAAGAAATTTTGATTTTAGGACCTACGGTTCAAGAGTTATAGGCCAAAAGGTAAAGTGGGCTGTTATAGCGCCACCATGAGGCCGAATGGTTTAATTATTTTTTCAATAATTTTGGATAATATTATGAACCTTCCCTCCGAATTTGGTAGCTCTAGCTCTTACGGTTTCTGAGAAAAAAATACTTGAATGTGATTTTTTTCACTTTTACATTAAAGTGGATGGGGAAATGTAATGCACTAATAAATCAATATCAATTAAACTATTTAACCAATCTCTTAGCCCTATACACGCGCACGATTCCCGATTTAGACGGTCATTTTGATATATGGCACAACATTAGGGGATCAAAACTGTGGGAGGAGATGCGCTGTAAAGTATTGTTTATCTATAAAGAAATAAAGAAATAAAGAAATAAAGTGTATAGAGTACTATAGTCTGGTTGCCCTGTTGGGCAACCACACTAATAATTCAAATCATTATTTTTGGCCTATGTTAACCCCAACTTGTTGGGTCTCAGTTTCACCAGACTGGACCTGGCCATGTTTACTCTTCCACCGAGTGTAGCATCATCCATCACATACAACAAGCTGACTTTGCTTCATCAAATTCCACCAGGTGAGATCTTCGACTGAGTGAAAAGTGATGTATCACTATGCTGTTATGTTCACATGTTATTGGCAGTGGTTATGTTTTTCCCATTGCATTTCTAAAATCAACAAAACTTTTTCTGTCTATACTTAGGCTGCATCATCTACAGTGGAGAGGTAGGTACCTGAAATGATATTCACATTTTAAAGTCTAATTGACTAAATGTCACCAAATTAAAAACATTTCACTCTTTCTTTCTCTCCCAAGTGCAATGTTACTTCAGCAAATGGTAAGTGTATAGTAGTTTTGATTCATTGTTATGAATTTTATTGTGATTTATTTTCATAATGAATTAATTAATTAATGTTTTCACAGAAACAGACTTTTGTGTTGGAATTAACAGGTGAGTGTTCTGAGGCAATGCCTACAATATCTCAAATATATTTAATGAACAAATTTTCGTTTTGCAACTCAAATGTTTTCCTTTTTGGCTACCAAAGCACTGCACTACAGCTCCTCCTCAACAACGGACAGATGAATGGACGTTTTTGTGACTTTGGCATTGAAGAATACACGTGTGCTTCAGTAAGCCACTTAAGTCTCTCACATTGAACGCAACAGTTATTATTTTTCAATTTTGACTTCATTAAAGGTTTCCTGTTTTTTCTGTTCTGCTTTGTCCATTATCTCCACCCAGGTGTCCATGTTGACAGCACAGGATCTGGCAGCAGTGATGAAGTGTAACCAGCCCCCCAGCTCCACTGGTTCCAGACCAGTCTGGAAGCTGTTCCTCTCTAAGACCTCTGGGGTCGCAGCTCTGGATCTTCTTGCCAACACGGTACAAAAAGTAGCTCTAACCAGACACTGAAAACAACTTTTATGGTGAAGACAGAATGAACAATCTCTAAAAACTAATTAAAAGTAACACATCTGAATTCTGAAATTATTTAAATTTAAAGCTCATGTTTTTAATAATCTTAAAAAGATTTGCTAATGAAAAAAAATGCTAATAAAAAATCCCTATTCACTGTCAGGCAAACAGTCTATCAAGATTTGAAAGAATATCTCTATTATAGAGCCAGAATCTTTATCTACTATTCCATACACTAAATATCATCACGTAATATTAATGCAAATGTAATAATATTAAATATTGATCCATGTAATCCTTCCCCTAGTCCATGACCATGACTGGTCCATCAGCGTCTGTGGTTCTGGATGTGATTGGAGAGATGAGAGTGGCAATTCTGACTGCTGGATTTCCATAGACATTTCTGTGCACCTTCATTCTTCCTGGGGGATGATTTTGATTTTGATGACTCCGTTGCCTTTTCTCTAGCTTCACCAATAAGCTAAGAATTAAGTATTTCTCATTCTGTGTTTGATTCACCAGTTTGAAGGAGTTTAGCCATCAGTTTGACAACATGACCTCACAGCAGCAGCATTTGGGCCTGAAGGAACTAATCCTCCCTTTCCTCTTCCGACCACAGCCAGGTACTGACTAACTGCAATATCTCAATAACAGTTTGGCTCTCATTTTCAAATGTATTTGCTGAATAAATATATTCCCATTCTATTCTCAATTAGAATGGGATATCTTTACTGGAAAATGTTTTGACTGGTATTTGCAGCCATTTTTCTGTTTGAATGCCTTAATACTTTGTTCTGATCTGTCCCATACAACAGCAGTGCTTACTGGCTGCAGAACAACTTTGGGCCATTCTCAGCCCTTGTGTCTGTCAGAGAATTCCTGAATCTCAACCCAGGCTTCTCCCCTGTAAGACTTCATCGCTGCCACATAAAAAAAACTCTAAAGAATGATTAGACCAAATAGTTACCTTATTATTATCAAATAAAATCCAGTGGTGGTGATAATCTTTTCTTGACTGTCTTTCTGTCCAGCTGGAGGCTGTAAGGCTCCTGTCTCCAAAGCAGAGTGCAGAACTTGTGGTGTTGCCTCTTCCTGCTGAGAAAGACGTTGTCATCAACGCAGTGTTTGACTCCGACTGCATCTCCAACTGGATTGGCTGAGTTTGTGTCCCACCTTGTTATGTTCTCTGGAACGGTAAAACACATAAAGTAAAGATAATAGAAAATGTAACCATGCACATTAAGGTTTGAAATGACAACATATTTTTGCCACTTTTCAGGGAAACATTTCCTGCTCATCGTACCAAATAATGTAAGTAGATCCATCAATATATAGTATTATGTTTTTTGAAGACAGGTAGATGTGATTTCATTCGTTATTATTGGCTGATGTTAACCCCTGACTTGTTGGGTCTCAGTTTCACCAGACTGGACCAGGCCATGCCTACTCTTCCTCAGAGTGTAGCATCATCCATCGCATACATGAAGCTAACTTTAGCTCATCACGTTCCACCAGGTGAGATCTTCTATCTACATGACGTAAACATTGCCGTTACATTTACATTTTATTTGTATTGGTTATTTTGCTTTTCCATGGTGTTTTAGAAATGAACAAAATCCTAATATCTGCACTTTTCTTTTCTTAGGCTGCATCATATACAGTGGAGAGGTATTTGCCTTCATTTGTTTTCAAGTTTTAAACGTTAAGTAGAGTATTAGTTAAATGTCATCAAATTCACAACTATTTCCACCCTTTCTCCCCCAAGTGCAACTTTATTCCAGCAAGTGGTAAGTGTTGTATACCAGCCCCCAACTATGTCTGCCCTGGCAGTTCTGGCAGGTCAGTCTCCGTTTACAATTTATACTCAAATGTCCCACTTTCGAACATCCAAAGCATAGTCCTTTTTCCCTGAGAAACTGAACTTTGTCTTCATGTGCCTGTGCATTCATTTTCTGACATTCAGGTAAGGGATGCTTGCCGGTACAGAAAATACATGCGAAATCATATGCACCAAAAGGCATGTTGCTTTTGACAGGTGACTTTTCGGCTTTGCTGTCAGACACTGTTGCCACCGTAGTAGCAAAACTACTCCCCTTGCTCTTAAATCTGCCTGAGGTTGATTCAGCTGCAGTCCTTGGTTTTGAAACCTTCACATTGGCAAGAGGATCATGAATATCGCCGAAAAGTGGGTCCTGGAG
This sequence comes from Gymnoscopelus microlampas, assembly GCF_963454915.1. Taxonomy (NCBI): domain Eukaryota; kingdom Metazoa; phylum Chordata; class Actinopteri; order Myctophiformes; family Myctophidae; genus Gymnoscopelus; species Gymnoscopelus microlampas. The sequence goes on from NC_139943.1 coordinate 3,086,982, forward strand.
TATTCTCGCTTGCTTTTCCATAAATAGTACCAAGTGGCTCAATCTTGCTCTCCTTTGCGTTTGCTCTAAAATATCACAAGCTGTCGTTCTCCATTTTTCCTTCAATTTATAAGGCAGTTTGGACACAATGAGTTTCAGGTTAGAAGTCAGATCCAGGTCCTCTATATCCTCCAAATCTCTCATTGCGTTACAACAGCCTCTCAGGAAGAGTGCATAAGCATGCAGTGCATCTCCATCCTCTGCCTTAATACTTTTCCAATTTAACGCTTTTTCCATATAGGCACTTGAGATTTTTATGTTATCTCCAAAATGCTTTTTTAACAGTGTTTTAGCGTGAATGTAGCCTGTGTTGGCATTCATATGAAGACAGCTCCTAACCAATTCTCTGCAGGGCCAGAGGTGTACTGTTCCAAGTAATATAGCCTATCTTGGTGGCTTCTAGTCTTTTCCTCAATACCATGCTCAAATGCCCTCATCAATGCCTGGTAATCTAAAGGGTTGCCATCGTAAACTGGGATTTCCTTAGAGGGAAGTGAGGTCAATTTTAGCTGTACAACCAGTAAATCAGCAATCTCATTTTGCCTCTGTATTACAGTCAAGAATTTGTCGTCATTGTCTGACACTGTAATTCCAGTTCCTGTCCCAATTGCTTGCTGTTGGGTATGAGTTGCTGTGATTTCTGGTGGCCTTAGGCCTGGGTTTGATGGTCCTTGTAATTTTATTTTTTGTCTGGCTCCAAGTGAATTAATTGGAAATGAGTCCATATTGATGCTTGGGGTTTTAGTATTTTCCAGATACTCATTCATGGCATCATCCTGTGATTTTGGCTGTAACATTTGTGGTTGTGATTTAAGCAGTGATGGTGCTGGTGGTTGTGAAATGGAGTCAAGATCCGCCAGGATTTTTAATCTAGCATCGGATTCAGCCAGGCATATGTCCAGTTCCATTTGTTCCAGTCTGGCTGGCTTGCATTTTAGCCTGCTCCATTTCCAGAGCCTGCTTTGCCTTTAAAGTCGATGCCCTTATAAGGAGCACAGCCTTCTCAGCCTCAGCCTTGAGTCGGGCTGCGGTAACTGATGAAGTGGTTGATTTGGTTGATTTCGCTTTTGAGTGTTTTGAAATATTGGAGATACTGTCCTGGGGCTGCACAGTCAACTGGTTTTGTTCATTTTTCCATATTTCCGCTTCCTTTAGGAATTCAATAAACACGACGCTTTTGACAAATACCATTGCGTTCTATCCTATCCTTGTCCTTTATTGCGCACACACGCACACACGCACACTTCAGAGATGGATAAATTCAGTATTTTCTTTATGACCTGTAGGTGGTGCATCCCTTTCCTATGTGAGAAGTGCCGCTGGCTCCAATGTCAACATGGACCTGGATACCTTTGTCAATCTGGACCCGAGTGTGTACAGGTTAGTGGCGTGTGCGTGCGTCCTTGTGGTTGTGAAAGGCAAGTGGTTAATGTATGTTTTTATAATATAATAATGTATATCTACAATAACTAGTAACTAAAGTTTTCAAATAATTGTAGTGGAGTAACAGTACAATATTTGCCTCTGAGATGTAAGTAAAAGTATAGACAATTGGAAATACTCCAGTAAAGTAAAAGTACCTTCTAATTGTACTTAAGTACAGTACTTTAGTAAATGTACTTAGTTACTTTACACCACTGGATATTTCATACCAGTGTATTGAAGGACATTTCTTTCTCTTCCACAGGGAAGTCATGTGGCTCTGCTGGGGAAATCTCCAACGGTCAGTTTGTGTACACTGGATGAAAGTTTGGAGACTATCGAAGCGCGCCACTGAGGCCGGTGTGTATGTATATTCATGTTGTCGTCGTCGTCCTCGCATCAAAGCCCCGCCTCGCAGCCCCGCCCCGCGCCTAAAAACAAGCGCTCGACCCTCTATCTAAGCGGTTCCCTGGAATGCCAATTTACCTGTGACATATATATATAGATGTGTATATATATATATATATATATATATATATATATATATATATATATATATATATATATATATATATATATATATATATATATATATATATATATATATATATGTGTATATATATATATACACATATATATATATATATATATATATATATATATATATACATATATATATATATATATATATTTTTTATTTTTTAATTTTTATTTTTTTATGATCAAATATTTTTTTTTACGATCAAATTGTAAAGTATTGCAATCCAATTCAAGTGAGATTTGTGTTTAGTTATTGTATATTTAGTTGTTTTATGGTTAAAACATCGAGAGCCTCTGCTATCCACACTGTGAAGACAGTGCCTGTAGTGTCTGTCAAAGCCTAATCCGGTCTAAAGCCCGCCTACTACTGTATCCAGTATTTTCCACACACACATACATGCACACACCACTTCCGTATCCGCTCTAGCCCCACCGACCCCCCCCCCCCCCCCCCCCCCGTGTAAATCCCAAAATGGTTTGGTCCACAACAGTCCGCATTCCTCCTCATTGCACGTTACGAGTAACGAGTGTGTTTTGGGGCGAGTGTTTTCCTGGAAAACACTCGCCCCAAAACACACTCCTACCTATTTTTTTGGCCGGCCGAGGCCGCTGGATATACCCGGGGCGAGTGTGTTTTGGGGCGATGCGTTTATGTCGGCCTGGCGCAGCATGCAACATCCAACATGTGGTTTTTCACCGGTTTGTTTACAAGTCGAATTTGGGAAAAGAGCTCGACAACAACACAACGAGAGGATACAAGAGCTATCTGTGCTAGTTGCAAAGTGTGCAGATTTAAGCAAGTATTTTAAAACGGTGAAAGCTACCGAGGAAAAAGAAATAGACCGACCCCCGCCGACTCGAGGAGTTACATCCAAGGATTCGTAGTGTATAATTATAAACAAACAACCTCCTGGTGCTTCCAAGTTGGGGGGTAGTTTTACCAAAACCAAAGGTATTGAAGAGGAGGATTTGGAGAATGTTACGGTCATCAGAGATCAAAGGATTTAGCAGCTGCCAATGGTGTGGCTGCATCATGCTAGGGTTGCCAACCGTCCCGTAAAATACGGAATCGTCCCGTAATTGAAAACTAAAAGACGCGTTCCGTATTGAACTGATACGGGACGCACTTTGTCCCGTATTTAAGGTCGGGGAATCAATTTGGTTTTTATTTGCATGACAGGGCGATTTATGAGCTGCCCTGTCTCTCTGCTGTGTGTGTTACTGGGAGAGTGGGAGCGCACTCGCAGTGAGTCAGTGTTGCCAAGTATAGTGAGAGAAATGAGCCAGGCGACCTACAAAAACAGGGCAAAAACAAGGCAGAATTTGTCCACAAGTTGCAGGAAATAAGCAGACTTGGCAACGCTGGCTATAATGCCATTGTCTGGGAGTGTGCTCAGCAGCTCATTGGCTCATTACTCAAAACACGACCAATGACGATAGCGCTTTCACGTTGCTAAGATACCTTCTGTGAGAGCCGGAGCTGTGCCTTGTAGACAGCTTCAGTGGAGATGTTTGGAGCAAAGCAAACTGTAAACTTTTTAAAGTAGCCTATGTCGGCGTATGTTTTCTGTGGTCCATGGTGGACTGGCTGACATCAGACAAACAGCATGCCTCAGGAGAACAACATACCAAAAATATAAGAACCCAAGCACAAGTGTCACAGTTCTTCATGAATGAAACATCTCCTGAGATCGATTCTGTATGGGATATTACATATTATTTATCTATCTATCTATCTATCTAGTATGCAGCCTACATATTGGCTGCTGATGTGGGCATAGTCTAGGCTATTTCAGTAGACTAATATGGTTGATTGTTTATTAATGTTGTGTTTTTAAAGTCTAATAAATAAACATGTATTTAATATATATTAATCAATATAATTAAATAGTGTGCCCGTTTAAAGAATAACTCTTATATATATTAATCAATATCATTAAATAGTGTGCCCATTTAAAGAATAATTCTTATATATATTAATCAATATCATTAAATAGTGTGCCCATTTAAAGAATAACTCTTATATATATTAATCAATATAATTAAATAGTGTGCCCATTTAAAGAATAACTCTTATATATATTAATCAATATCATTAAATAGTGTGCCCATTTAAAGAATAACTCTTATGTTGTTATGCTCATCTGGAAAACGGAATTCTTCATAATGGATTAACAGTTAATAAATACATAAATAATATAATTAATATATAATAATTCAATATAATTAATATAAATTTCATAGATTTTTTATTTAGATTTCATAGATTTCTATGGATTTCAGGAGTTTGGGGGGCTGGCTCCAAAATAATTAAATAACCCTAACAACCCTAACCCTAAAACCGAAATAAAGTATCATAAAAAACTCCCAAATCCGCGCGCGACCCGAAAAAAATCACACCCGACAAATGCACGCGCGCTGCGTGCATGTGTCCCGTTTTTCCATTTCTGAAAGTTGGCAACCCTAGCTGCATCAGTGATGAGTAAGTCTACTATTAAAGTTAATATAAAGCAAACTTCATGTTCTGAACAAAACTCACACGTCTGACGTCTCTGTGCCAAACCTTCTATTCGTTATACTTTACAGTAGCTATTGATAATCGTAGATGGTTGATGATGCTCTGCTCATTATTTGAAACAGCCAGTGGTGGGTAAAATAAAATGTATATTACTGCTATAAATATGCATCCATATACTACTCCACTTTGGACCGAAATAACCAAATTAAACCCGAAATTAAAAGAAAAATAACCGGAATAACCCGAAAAAAATTCGCGCGCGCTGTGCGCGCGTGCATGCGCGCCAGAGGGGCCTCGAAAATTACTCTAGCTCACGGGTCTCGACTCCTATAAATCCGGCACTGGCAATCAGTGGTGAGCTGTGGATTTTTTAACTAAGGGTACTGTATTTTATGACGTCACGCGCGCGCACGTGCGCGCACATAGCCACTCAGCTCAGTGCTAGTTGAAATACTGTATTGAACATGTGATTATTAATGTAATCATATGTATTATTATTTTGTTGTATTGTTGCATTGTTAATTTGTTGTTTTTATTTTTGTTTGAAATTAATTATTTTATTTTCCTTTTAATTTTATATAAAAGCCCTTTCCTTTACATAGACTCACCCACACATAAGTAGGCCTACTTAAAATAATCAGACAACTTGTCTTTGTCTTGTCTCAGAGAACTGGGTCCTCTGCTAAGCGATCCTCCCCTTCACACCTTGCAGTGCAGAGATGTTGTCTGTCATTGTGAGAGGAATGTAACACATTCAATTCAAGTCCGTGTCTTTTCTCGAGTAGCCTAATGTTATGCAAAGCAGCCAGGTAGACGCTATTGAGAACGGCTCGCCACTGACGGCGCGAACCTTGAGAGGCTATTGTTTTTAAACTTTAAGGCGTTAAAGACCGCCGGTCGTGCACGCGCGCCCCCAGCTCCCACAGTGTCAGAACTAAGGGTACGCCGTACCCCCCCGTACCCCCCCGTACCCCCCCGTACCCCCTACAAGTGCGTGCGTGTCTGTGTTTGTCTGTGTCTGTCTGTCTGTCTGTCTCTCTCTCTCTCTCTCTACCTCTGTGTCAGTGTGTCTGTCTGTCTGTCTGTCTGTCTGTCTGTCTGTCTGTCTGTCTGTCTGTCTGTCTCTCTCTCTCTCTCTCTCTCTCTCTCTCTCTCTCTCTCTCTCTCTCTCTACCTCTGTCTGTCTGTCTCTACCTCTGTCTGTCTGTCTGTGTGTCTGTCTGTGTGTCTGTCTGTGTGTCTCTCTCTCTCTCTCTCTCTCTCTCTCTCTCTCTCTCTCTCTCTCTCTCTCTCTCTCTCTCCCTACCTCTGTGTGTGTGTCTGTCTGTCTCTCTCAATATACAAGCTATATAAATGGTGCATATATACATCTCGGCCACTTGAAAACAGCAGATCTACAAGCTCACAATGCCTCGAGATGTGACGCATTGTGAGCTTGTAGATCTGCTGTTTTCAAAAGATTTGTATACATTTTATACATTTGAAAACTTTGTGAAATGTGACATTCTGCATAATGAGTACTTTATACTTTTGGCACTTTAAGTACATTTTGATTCCATTACTTTTGTTCTTTTACTCTTTTACAGAATTTCTGACTTTTACTAGTAAAAGAGTATTTCTACTTTGCAGTATAGATACTTCAGTTCTACACTGTGCACTGTCCTGCAGGTGCATCTGATGACCAGTAGGAGTCACTGTGAGGCCGCTGGTAAGTCCTCCGTCACACTGTCTTTCCTTCTACATTCTTGGAAGATACATACAATACAAATACTGTTCTTATCAACATATCAGACCTTCAAAGTGAACGAGCACTGCCCTTTCTATGGCTACAGCCTTTGAAGATTAAGGGCCATATTCTCGCCGGTGCCTTACCCATTATCCATAAACTTCTTTGCCATTTTTTTAACTATTTTTAAAAAGATTTTCAAATACTTCAACTATAAGGCCCCTATTCCCGAACGGCTGTGAACAAATAGTATGTGTGTGTGTGTGTGTGTGTGTGTGTGTGTGTGTGTGTGTGTGTGTGTGTGTGTGTGTGTGCGTGCGCGTGCACGTGTGTGTGTGTGCAGGTGCAGTGGGTGACAGGGATGGCCACGGACAAGCGTCTCATGGTGTCGATCACGTCACCAGATGGTTTCCTCGTAACAACATCCAATGATGCTATTGGTACAATCAACTTTGAGACCAAAGAGACAGGTACAGTAGTCCTAACAGCAGCCTCCTGTTTCATTACACCATGTCTAATGAGACAAAGAGACAGGTACAGTAGTACTAACAGCAGCCTCCTGTTTCATTACACCATGTCTAATGTTATGAGACCAAAGAGACAGGTACTAATTGCAGCTGTCGTTGTGCAACAAAGTATATATGGCTTAACACTTGAAGCCTAGCATCGCTATTCTGGGCAGCGTAGTATTTCACATTCTGTGAAAATAGCCAATCTACAAGAGCTTGTACAGTAGATCGGCTATTTTCGGCAAAGACATCTAAGTGTAGAAGGGAAAAAGGAGGTACAAGAGTCTTGAACCAGTCTCCTCCTTGACTGACGGCATCTTCCACCTTCCAGGATTCTACCAGATGTGCCTTGGTAACTTCCACAACAAGTTCGGGGGCGTGAGGGTCTTTCTAAACTTCGGCGTCTACTACAAGGGCTTTGAGGAGACCAAGAAGCAGATGGAGAAGGAAGGAGCAGAGCTCAACAGCACGTTGTCCGGTATTGAGGTTAGTATGTGATTACATTGTTTTGACACTGTGAACTCTGTGAATACAGCAAAGAGTCATTTCTTCATTTAAAGCTCTATAAAAAGTCACTCTGTTCAATCTGTATGGTAGAATATGTTTGTTTTTTGATTGAATACTTTGTTAACAGTTTGTAAATAGTACAGTGGTATGATTATACAATGGTGCTAAAAGGATAACACAAAAAGCCTTAAGGGCTTATTGTCTCCGCCAGGCCGAAGGCATGGCGAGAGAGTATGTTTTACCCCCTGTCTGTCCGCGAGTCCGTCTGTCACCAGCTAATCTCCAGCACCGTTGGCCCGGTCACTGCGAAACTGTGCACACACACTCCCTGGATGCCAATTCAGAACCTCTGCCCCAAATCTTTCACATGGGCCTGTTATAGCTTCACCAGGAGGCCGATTTGTGAAAAAAACAATGTATTTATATTACTCCTACAGATTTTATCCAAACGTCATGCAAATCGGTACACAGTATCTCTATAGCCATGTGATTAACACGGATCTGTCCGATTTCCCATATTCCATCCTCATTGGCTAAGGCTGGCTTCCAAAGTTTGCAGGATTGGTCCGTTTTGAACAAAATGCCTCAAATTATGCACTCAGCTTGCGATTTCCGTGAAATTTTACACGCACATTCCCACTAGGCTGAGGAAGAAATGCCGCCCTTTTTTACATTGGCCTGTTATAGCGCCACCAGCAGGTCTAATCTAGCAAAACACATTTTCTGGAACGAAATGCCTCAAATCATGAATGCAGTGTCCGATTGTCGTGAAAGGCCTAAGAAGAAACGGGCACCCTTTTCACAATGGCCTATTATAGCGCCACCAGGAGGCCACAATAACCTACCTGCCCTGGCCGAGACCTGTGCTCCGAGGAGCACTTATTCTAGTTTCCATTGTGGTCCTGTGTACAATTCATAGAGAATGTTAATGCAATATACCTTTGGTCTCCCTGCTCTTCTACTGAGACATTTAGATCCTGTGTCTAGGTTGGACACAACCTTTGACACCATCCTGTTTTTCACCAACTCTTTTTGTTGTTTTTGTTAGACTAATTGGATGTCATCTTTGTTCAGTTGAGCACCCTGAAGTTGCAGAACCAGATCATCCACATGTGGCGATACTACAACTACGCTCGAATGAGGAGAGGGTCCGACCACTACCTCCTGCTGTCCAACAACAGCTATGTGATGTGGTGGTCCGCGGCCCAGAGCGTGGCCATCGTTCTGTCTGGATGCCTGCAGCTCTTCTGCCTCAAGAGGCTGTTCCACACGGACACCCAGAGACCTAAATGCTGAGACCAGACACTGGAGTGGACATGACAAGGCCTTTCTGCCCTTCTGAGCTTCTTCTAGACCAGTGGTTCTCAACCTTTTCAGGCTGCAACCCCCCAAAATAATCATATTTGAACTGGGGACCCCCCAAAATAATTATATTGGACCCCCCAAAATAATCATATTTGAACTGGGGACCACTCTGATACGCATTTGTAATTGTAGGAGTCGAGGCATTCAATTTAGTTTGGCTCAGTTCCACAGATAAATATTGTGAAAAGTCCAGATCTACAAGCTCGAGCTTTTTTCAAAAAACATTCCTCTTTCTTATATTTATGTTACTTTCATAGTATAGTTTGTTGATTACTTTTGATGCAGTAATAGACTTTTTTTGTGGAGGTATGAAAAATGTCTTAAAAGTCTTTAAATTGTCACTTAACTGTCATCTGTGGACCCCCCCAAAATCATGTGAACCCACAGGTTGAGAAACACTATTCTAGACTATTCCCACTAGTGGGCCGTGAGGTTGTTGCAAGCGGGCCCCCAAATAATTGACAAAATACTACGATTTTGATCATAATATAACATTAATATTAAAAAAGAATGTATGTAAAAATAAAGTACTTAAAATAATCAGTCAACTTGTCTTTACTTGAATTACTTTTTTAAAAGACTTACATTGCTTTCAAAACAGTGTTTTTAAAACCAAGACACCAAACAAACACCAAAACAAAGACTTTTATGGAGTTGAAATAGTACTCTACTAAATGAGAACACTGTGAGCCCCGCCACGTCTAAAATACACGTTTTGGTGCAAAGAAAGCAATGAAAATATTTCACCGGAATTACAACATGTTTTTGGTTACTCCACTGCGCCCTCTACAGATCTGGTCAATGGAATTTTCCTATTGACCAGATTCTTCCTTCCGGTGAAATATTTTCTTTTCTGGCCAAAAAGTGTATTTTATTCGTGAGGTGGGGGCTCAGAGTGTTCCCACTTAGTAGAATAGGCTTTCAACTCCATTAAACCGTCTTTGTTTTGGTGAGTACCAAAAGTGTATTTTTTATTTTTACTACAGACGAGAGGCTGCGCTGCGGTGCGAGGGGAAAGAATCTAAAGTACCATAGCGTTAAGGAGAACTCCTTCTAACGCTATGGACCAGAGCTAGACAGGGATAACTTTGTGAGTGTCTGGTAGGCTAGTAGCTCTGGTTCAGAGCGTTAGTGAGTTCTCTCTAACGCTCTGGAAGACCCCTCGCTCTGCGCATGTACAAGGAATTCCACTGCCCTGCCAGCGCTCAAGTGTAGTGAAAATAAACTAAACCATTTCGCTACTCACCGAAGCAAAGGCTGTTTTGTGTTGTTGAAAGTCTATTCTCCAACCCCGCACGCCTAAACGCACCCCACCTACTCTGTAAAATACACTTTATGGGCAGAAAATAAAATATGTCAGCGAGACGGACATTATTTGTATTTACTCCACAGTGCCCTCTACAGATCTGGGGGATCTGAACTTACCATTAACCAAAATGTAGAGGGCACTGTGGAGTAAATACAAATAATGTCCGTATTTTCACTACACTTGAGCGCTGGCAGGACAGTGGAATTCCTTGTACTGTACATGTGCAGAGAGAGGGGTCTTCCAGGACGTTAGAGGGAACTCACTAACGCTCTGAACCAGAGCTAGGTAGGCAACTAGCTCTTGTGTCCTCTGCTAAGCGATTAACCCTTTCACACTCCATGGCTTTTCTCGAGTAGCCTAATGTTATGCAAAGCAGTCAGGTTGAGGACATTGTTTAAGGCGTTAAAGACGGCTCGCCGCTGACGGTGCGTGCTCGCGCGTGCATGTGGAGTTCCCAGCCCTAGTAGCTTCAAAGCTAAGGGGTCGCCGAGCCCCTGAGCACCCCCTACAGCTCACCCATGTGTACATGTAGTTCCCCCACAATAACACTGTGTAAAACAAGGAAGAGGCAAAAAACGCACTTTGTTTTTTCGCCGGAAACTTTATCCAACATTTTATTTAGATTCTTTGTCTTTGACTCTCGTCTGTGATACGTTAAGCCTTAAGGTAAGATATTTTCTCTGTTTTAACCCCTTAAATAAAAGCATAATGTGATAAAGACAGACTATTGGGCCTATAGCTCCATAAAGAACCTCTCACTCCGCTATACAGCTCCGAGATGAGGTTCTATGTCGTTCTCATCCAGGATCGGTCGAACGTCCGCCAAGGCTCCGCTGTTTACCCTTTTGTATACATCGTATCCCAAAACTAATGGTAGATTCCAAACCGCACGGATGTTTAAGGTTTGGTCGGGGGCATAATATTTTAGGTCGGGAGCGAAACTACCCGTTTAAATTGCTTATTTAGTCAGCCTGTGGCCATGTTTACCATTGTAGCCAAACCGGGAGCAGCACTGGCAGCGGACGTAGGGGGGTTTTCCGGGTTGAATGGGAAACATGGCCACAGGCTGACTAAATAAGCGATTTAAACGGGTAGTTTCGCTCCGGACCTAAAATATTATGCCCCCGACCAAACCTTAAACATCCGTACGGTTTGGAATCTACCATTAGTTTTGGGATACGATGTATACAAAAGGGTAAACAGTGGAGCCTTGGCAGACGTTCCACCGATTCTGGATGAGAACGACATAGAACCTCATCTCGCTCGGAGCTGAATAGCGGAGTGAGAGGCTCTTTATGGAGCTAGGCCTATGCCATGTGCCCAGTGGTGGAAAAGGTACTCAAATGTTTTACTTAAGTTAAAGTATCAAAACTGCGATGTAGAAGTACTCCATTACAAGTAAAAGTCCTGAATTCAAAATCTACTTGAGTAAAAGTACAAAAGTATTGGTATCAAAATGTACTTAAAGTACCAAAAGTAAAAGTACTAACATGTTTGAATATAGCAGTAGGCCTACAAGCTCACAAGGCGTTGCAAGGCCACATGGTGTGAGCGTGTAGATCTGCTATTTTCAAATAGCCAAGGTATAAAATGGGGCTAAAGTGGTTAATGTATGTTTTATAATGTAATAATTTATATCTGCATAAAGTAACTAGTAACTGAAGTTTTCAAAGAATTGTAGTGGAGTAAAAGTACAATATTTGCCTCAGAGATGTAGTGGAGTAGAAGTAAAAATATAGACAATTGGAAAGTACCTCAAAATTGTACTTAAGTAGAGTACTTGAGTAAATGTACTTATTTACTTTACACCACTGCCGTTGCCTATGTAACACACCAGGAAACCCCTTTTTATTGCCTATTACAACATAATATATTGGTGGTGGTGAGCATAAATACTCATTCAGTTTTACCACATCACTTAAACGGACTTTCTCGTGTCTTAAACATTGTTTAAACCTATTGTAGTTTATTTATTATTTTATCATGTCAAGCACACTTGAAATAGAAAGTGAAAGTGTTTAAGTGACACGTCTGGCACTTCTGGAACAATGTAAATGAGTACATACTGCCATCTAGAGGCAAATCAGCACAACATTTAATGGCAGCACATAATATGCAACCTTTAGAATAACTAAAGTTTCAAAAATAAGCTAATTGTTACCTATTAAATAACAGATTATCTATAAAAGAATACTGAATTTCACCACGCAATTTTATAATTTAATTTATCTTCCCCTATAAACATCATTGGGTTATTAAACTACTGCCTACCATAAGTGGAAATATAATAACATCTTAATTCTTGAATGGATGTAAAACACCAATCCGCTTTTCTACACCATTTATATATGGTATACTGATGTATATGGTACATGCAGTTGTATGGACATACAGTACAAGCTGATTAGTACATACAGTACGTACACAAACACATGCTTACTGTATGTATATATTCTTAACTTTTTTCATCATCACAACAAGACTAAATTCCTTCTTTGCTTTTCAGCTGTGCCTCATCCAGAGAAGAAACAAACAAAAAAGCACGCACATCCATTCACTAAAAAACAGGTGCTGGGCTGAGGTCAGAATCCACAAAGAAGAATAAAGTCTGCACACTGGGTCATGTTCTAAGCTGAAAAAAATATATTACACCATTGGACGTGATGTTTCGAGCCTCATCAGACACTTCATCATCCAGACAAGACCTGAGACCATGGCTTCCACTCAGGTAGATAAATATACTGTAGCAACCTAAAATAAGGTGAACCTTCCTTGATCACATGTTATTGTTACGCTTCATACAAAAAAACCTGCTACTCCCTTTGACAGGAACCCTCTGTGAGAATATTGAAAAGGAACAAGGTGAATCTTGTCAGGTGGCTCAGCACAGATGTCAAGTGGATTCTGCAGCATGTACACGCTAAAGACATCGTTGATGACAGAGTGTATCAACGACTGAAGAATAACAAATCGTCAGAAGATGCTTGTATTGACCTTATTGATTCACTGATGTCTAAAGGAGAGGAACGTTCATCTGCCTTCCTTGAACTTCTCAAAGATCCAGAGTTTCACAGCACTTACAATACACAACTCAAGGACTGGATTCTTTCTCTTAAGCTGCCAGGTAATTATATAAAAAAGGTGAAATCGTTGTGCTGTCCAGCTTGACCGTGACGGGGGGGGGGAGGCCAGACTGGGAGGGTGATCTTTGTTGCAGTGCTGGTAGTTATTTGGCAACGTTATTTGGCAAAAGTTATTTTATGCTTACACTCTGGTAAAAGTGAATCTGCCTGTTTATTTTATGGATATTGATATGGATAATTGTATGAATAATTTTCAAAATAAAGTTTGGATCCCAAGGCTAGAATCCATCAGTAGGTCATAAAGAAGCCTCATGCAAAATGTTACGCTTTTATCCACTTATCATTAATTTTGCTAAGGTACCCCACTATAGTGGGGTACCAGTGACAACCAAGAACAGATTGCATGACGACCACCAACAGTGTGGTGACATCTGGAAACAACACTGATGATGTGTCCAAGTTTGTGCATCAGTAGATGTTTGTTAACTAATCTTTCTCCCCTGTAGGTCTGAAACGGACTCATCATGATGGAGGTAAGATGCAATCCATGATGTACTGAGTTCCACTGGATGCTATCAACTGTATATGTCATTTTACTATGATAAAATAAAATAAAATGTAAATAATAAAATATATGTTTATTTGCTCTATCCCTTAAGCAACATTTCAATACAATGTAACATTCATGAAGTGTTGCCACACTAGATGAACTTTCATTTTTATTAACTTCCATGTGCAGGTCTATATGAATGTATTTACTGTATGTGTCTTGTTCAAAATCAGGTTGTATTATCAGCTGGAATACACTGGAATGTTTATGTTTTTGTTTTTGTTTTAATTGATGTGTCTGATAATCCTATGTGGGATGGGTCAAGATATTGTCCAGACACAGAAATCAAATATTAATTAATTCATTGACTCATTCATACTGTAAGCTCCAGTCAACACATTAAGAGGCCCTCAAGTGCAGATCAACACATGATTTTACTCTAATGTGTTTCAGTGATGAATCCATGGGTGAATCCATCAGACCAGCCTATGACGTATTCAGGTATGTCCTCTGTTTTATTTCCCACTCTGTATTCTGAGGTCCTAGGACTCAGTTATACTGGTTGTTCCTCTTTCTGTATTCTGAGGTTCTCTGATTCAGTTCCATTGTTCTATGTTGGTGACCTAGGTGACAGAGTCTTTGTCCTCAAGGCCCCTAGACTGTGGAACAACCTGATAGAAGACCTCAGGTTAACTAGCTCACTAACCCCTTTCAATTTGAATAAAATAAAGAAAAACAATTTTACCCAAAAGCCTTTTTTCCTCTGACCAGGCAGCAGCTTAGTGCATCTATTTCAGAACCTATGTGTGATCCTTGTATATAGTGCTTGGTTTAATTACCTTCATAGACAGAGTTTCACATTTTTTGCCAGAGGGGGGCAAAAACTAAATCATAATACACTCGCAGTATCGATTATGACAACAACAACACAAATAAAACCTCCTGCCGAAAAATGCAGGTATGACTCTGCAAAACAACTCAATTTAATATAGAGCTTCTTACAGTAGAGAATGTGTTATCATTCTGGACCAAAAATGATAAAACAGGGGTCTGTGGTCTAATGGATATCACACACACACACACACACACACACACACACACACACACACACACACACACACACACACACACACACACACACACACACACACACTAAGCTTTCACTCTGTTTTTGATTCTCACTGAATGAGAGGCTGTGAGCAATAGAATGTATGAATGTAATTTATATAGTAGAATGTACATAGGGGTTAAAGTAGTTAAACAGATTTTGATTCTATATTAACATATTTTGCTGGTGACCCCCTGGAACCCCGTCAAGGACCCATGGGGGTCCCCGGACCCCACTTTGATGATTACTAGTTGAATGTATTATGTATAATGAATACAATAAACTCTAAGGGTAGGGATGAATATTCTAAGATTTGTACAGTATGAATGAACAGTATTATCAGAATATGTGTGAAAAGTATTATAAAGCGCTTCTAACTAAACCTCCTAACTCCATTGGAACCTCAAACTGTCGTTCAAACCACCTAACTCCAACTTGTGGAGATAGTTGTTTTGTCTATCATTGATTGAATGACGGATCTCCACATTAATGGTCAAAAACCTCCTAACTCCACTTGAGCTGAATTTGCGTAAAGTGATGATAATATAAGGACACATTCTAGTATCTGACAATGTATAAAGTTACCATACCAATTTTATGAGGCAGCATTGTGTTCTAAAAACATAGATTATGTATTGCTTATCACTGAATAACTGGAGTTGTAATGGGAGTACCAATGACAACCAGGGACAGACTAGGTGACCACCACGAAGAGTGTAGTGACATCTAGAAACAACACTAATAATGTGTCCAAGTTTGTGCATCAGTAGATGTTTGTTAACTAATCTTTCTCCCCTGTAGGTCTGAAACGGACCCGTCATGATGGAGGTAAGATACAATCCATGATGTATGAGTTCCACTGCATGCAATCAGCTGCTGTACTGCATCTGTCATTTTACTATGATTAGATCAAATAACATTTAAATAATAAAATATATATGGATTTGCTCTATCCCTTAAGAAGCAATTTAATACAATGCAATATTCATGAAGTATTGCCACACTATAGATGAACTTTCATTTTTATTAACTTTATTTATTCTATGTGCAGGTATATATGAATGTATTTACTGTATGTTTCTTGTTCAAAATCAGGTTGTATTATGAGTTTCTGGTTGGGTATACACTGGAATGTTTATGTTTTTGTTTTAATTGATGTGTCTGATAATCCCATGTGGGAAATACAATATTCATTCATTCATTCATACTGTAAGCTCCAGTCAACAGAATATGAGTCCCTCAAGTGCAGATCAACATTTACTCTAATGTGTTTCAGAAATGCATCCATCAGACCAGCCTATGACGTATTCAGGTAGGTCCTCTGTTTTACTCCCCACTCTGTAATCTGAGGTCCTCGGACTCAGTTCTACTGGTTGTTCCTATAAGTCTATGTTGGTGACCTGGGTGACAGACAGTGGTGTCATGGAGGCCACAAGGAGTAGGACTGCGTGTGGCCAGTGATTTTTTTCACGCGCAAGGTACGGCACGGTACAGTGCACACGTGTTCACGCACGTGCACGCTAGAACGTGCCCCCCCCCGTAGATTCACGAGCCAAGTACCCAAATGGCTGCTTTGCATAACAGGTTTTAGGTTTACAAGTGAGTGTGAAAATGTTTCCTCAGATTCCTTACACCTCACGTCTATAGGCTACACGGTAAGCAACACAGCATGTTGGCTTCAGTAGGGCTGCTACCAGTATCCTATCTGCACACAGCAATGCCTCAGCCACCGTCGAAGAAGAGAAAGATACTTGTTCAAAGCAAACTTTTAGTTTCAGCTCTATAATTCATGGCATTCCTTGAATTTGTTTTAGTTTAAAAAGACTAAAAGTGAGCAAAAAAAAAATTTCCTATACAAACATGTTTCCCAATTTAAGGTAAAATAAAATGCGCGCGGTGTGCGCATGCCGTGCGCACGCGCGTGTGACGTCATTAAAACACCGTCCTGCCAGTAAAAAAATCACCATGACACCGCTGGTGACAGAGTCTTTGTCCTCAAGGCCCCTAGACTGTGGAACAACCTGCTGGAAGACCTCAGGTTAACCAGCTCACTAACCCCTTTCAATTTGAATACAATAATTTACGATTCTGTGCCTATCGGTACATAACTTGGACGGGGCTGAGTAGGCTCAAGTGAACATCGCAACGTTCAGCACGGCAACTAGCGCCCCCCAGTTAAAAATCACTAAAATCACTATAACCATAGAAAGCAATACATAATTTTTTTCAACACTCATTTAATTAATATCATTACAAACTAATAATATAACCCTTGTTGTAAAAAACAAACAAAGTTGTCCTTTAAACGTCAAGTATAAAGTTATTTTCAATCAGTCATAATGGGAATGGATATGGTTGACCGCCGGCGGCCCTTAGGGCTTTATACTAGTGTCTTTTCCTAACAGGTCCACAAGTAGCCTTTCTTAGCATTCCTATTAGGGGGCTAACAGTGAACATCTGATCTACAAGCACACAACGTGTCACAGCGTTAGCCTGCATGTTGTGAGCTTGTAGATCGGCCATTTTCGGTTATTTAACCAGTTCCATGTTTTTATGAAGGACATATCCACCAGAATATTATTATTATTAGTTTTCCATTTCTAAATAAATGACAATTCTTCTTTAAAGCTCTTGAAACTAGTCATTTCTTTGTCATAAAATATCTAATAAATACCTTCTTAATTAATTGACTAATACTTAAAGCATGCAGAGATAGTTGTTAGCTAAATAAAATAAGTATGAAATACAATGATAATTTTATAACTTCTAACTTTAAATTATGCAGCAATTAAACTTTCTTTCTTTCTTTCTTTCTTTCTTTCTTTC
This sequence comes from Gymnoscopelus microlampas, assembly GCF_963454915.1. NCBI lineage: Eukaryota > Metazoa > Chordata > Actinopteri > Myctophiformes > Myctophidae > Gymnoscopelus > Gymnoscopelus microlampas. The sequence continues at coordinate 3,104,484 of NC_139943.1, forward strand.
TTTCTTTCTTTCTTTCCTCAGATCTCATAACAAATGATGAAGACGTTCGGATTGTAGTGGTGGGGAAGACTCAAGCTGGAAAGAGTGCCTCAGGAAACACCATCCTCGGCCTTAAAGCATTTGAATCCAAGTTTGCATTTGAATCTGTGACATTGAGCTGTAATAAGGCCAGTGGTGTAGTGGCTGGTAGAAAGGTTTCTGTCATTGATACTCCAGGCTTGTTTGACACTGGGTTCAGTAAATATGTAACCCTTAAAGAGGTCAGAAGGTGTATTACTTGTGCTGCTCCTGGTCCCCATGTGTTCCTGGCTTTGATCCAACGGGGGACTGATGAGGAGAAGAACGTTTTGGCAAAGATTCAGAAAGAATTTGGACAACGTTCAGACAAATACACCATGATTCTCTTCACTCATGGTGACCAGATTGAACGTCCATTTCAAAAAGCTGTGAACGATTCTCCGAAAATGCAAGAATTACTCAGCAAATATCATGGTAATTATCATGTCTTTAACAACCAAACTGAGATTCCCTCTCAGGTCACTGAGCTGCTAAAGAAAATCAACCAGTTGGTGGAGGAGAACGGTGGAAGCCACTACACCAACCAGATGTTCCAAGTAGAAGTAAGGAAACAAGGTGAGAGAAACAAGTTAATTATTCCTTTGATTGATTGATGTACTTTATTTAGTAAGACATGAGAACAGTACATGACAGTACATAACAGTACATGGAAGTACAAATTCACAATACATGGTCATAACTCATAACGTGTCACATTGCGATGCATTCTGAGCTGATCTGAGCTGCAGATCTGTTGTGTGCTTGTAGATCTACTATTTTCAATTGTGTGCTACTGTAAGGTTGTCACAATGCCATCATTGCAACTTGTGAGCTTGTACATCTGGTATTTCTTCTTAAACGTGACAATTTGTTGAAAATTCAAACTTTTCAACATTCTTTAAATTAGTGGAAATAGCTGACAACAAGCTCACAACATGACATGTTGTGCGCTTGTAGATCAGCTATTACAAGTCCTACAAAGTGGTTAAAGCAATGATTTGATAAATGACTAATATCATATAGTGTTACCTCATGTACAGATCAATACATATGATTTTACTTTAAAATGAAGTGTCTCTCATGTTTCAGAGCTGAAAAAAATGATGGATTCATCGAACCTGACTGCAGCATCTTCAGGTGGGTCCTTTGTTTATTGAATTAACTGATATTCAGATAGACTTAAACATTACTATTTACTAGTTCATTCCACCCACATGCCTGTTTCGTTGGTATTGTTTTGCTGTTGTGTAGTTGTGTTGATGTTGAGTTGATGTTGTGTACAGTATTTGTGTTGATGTTGTATATTTGTGTTGATGTTGTGGAAAAGACAAAAGAATAAGACAAAACACCGCAATTGTCGGCATTTATCATTCTATCTTGACTTTGACTTCAGCGTATGACCCGCTCAGGTCTCACGTCAGGTTTGAGTGCGTGTAGACTTTGGCTACACCCACCAGTTTGTTCCATTGTAGACATGTGGAGCAGCATTGTCTGACCATCTGACAGGGATCTGGACACGTGTATCCACTCCAAAATGGATATCTAACACACTAATAAATAATCCCTGTGAAAATATAAGATTTTATAAAGGCATACATCATGGACATGCACGCCTATTTTATTTACAAGTGACAATGACAAGCAATTAAAATCTAACATAGCCTACATTTGCAATGTTACAAGTTAGGTGCTGAATTATTCACTCATTTAAACAAACTGCTTTAACAGTCCTTCAGATAAGATTGCAGATCTCGCTGCATTGGCTATTTGAAAATAGAAGAACTACAAGCTCACAATGCATCACAATGCGACGAGTTGTGAGTTTATAGATCTGCTATTTTGAAAATATACGAGCGCCTATGCGAGAGCATTTTCGGGAGTCGGGACTGATGCCGCTGTAATCTTTTCATGGACAGTGAGGTCTCCAAACGTATATACGGTAGTGTGTCCTATGGAGTTATGTGCAACCTGGGTTAAGGATATAAACCTGTGCCCAGCACAGCTGTAATTCTTCACGCTGTGGATTGATTTGGGCCACCGGGAGATCGGAGATATAACCATCAAGAACACACCAGCCTTCATCCCTTAATGTTTATAATTCATTCTTCAATCACTCCATAAACGTTCAGATTATGACTGCCTTGCCATGCTATCTCTCATTTACTGGCGTCACGGCAGTCTGTGACTCATGGGAGACGCGCACTGCTCCTAATGGGTTGTAGTAAGTTGTGTAGTCGGACGCGGACATGACAGGCAGCGAGGCCGGCGGGGGAAACTCTTTCTTATTGGCTTTCCATACTTTGTTTGGTCGTATTCCGTGAGATGCATCAAAGGACAGACCAAATGTACGCTAGCATTGGCTATATAGGATCGCTTGATAAATATCACTTGGACTTGCGCTTAATATCGTTCCTGGGCTCAAATATAAGCTGGTTTGTACACTCCATTGATAAATGAGGGCCAGTGCTACTACTTAAATTAAAAGAGTTTTAGAATACCCATAACTTGGCAATATTATGGATGCGTATCATCTAGTTACCCACTTGGGTATTCAATTAATTTATTAATCTTCTTTTGTAGGTAGATAGGATGTGGTAGCCATGGAAATGGGTATTACACATGGAGACACCTATTTTTGATGGAGAACTGCCCCCCCAAAGTGTGTTCAATAGCACTGATTCATTAAAACAAGTACAAAAGTTGAAAAATGGAGATCTGGCCTCTGTGGACATTTTTAAGAACAACTTTAAAACACTACTATTTGACCTCAATGAATGTCTATGAGTGACCGTGGAAGGCACATAATTACGTCGCTGCCGTCGCGGGGTTCTGACAAAAAGTCAACCGGCTACGTGTTCGGAGTGAGACTGTGTTGACTGTTCATGCTATTCAAATATTAAGTGCGTCTAATCATTTTTGCATCTGTTTTCTTTTTGTTATATTTCATATCACCACATGATGACCGAACAACATGTTGCCTGAAACAGATGAAGAAAAAGGTGAGCTTTTTCTGTCCCGTCAATATTTGAGGTAACCAGTGAGTAGGTTCTTGGCTGGTGCTACCTTTGGTTTCCAGGATGTACATCCTCTATATCTTGTTCAAAAACTATAAATGTATCAGTTGTTACCAGAGAGTTTGAAAGTCACATCACTGTTTGCATGGGTTAATTAGTGTGGTTGCCCGAATAGGTCACTTTAAGTTTAGCAAGAGGGAGAGGAGACCTATCCTCTACAGGGAATTATTTGATATCTAGGCTACAGAAAACATTCAGTTGGACAGCCTACACACATACACACAACATACAAGACAAGCGTTTAAATACAGCTGCCATTAATTAGTGCTGTTGATTGCTTAGTGGTCAAATCAAGGTCAACAAGCCATCGTTAAGTAGAGAGATTCTACTTGTTTTCTGTACTGTGCGGTGCCTTGTATTCCGTGGACGGCCGAGAAATCCATGGACGGACAAAAAATCTGCGGCAATTTACATCGCAGAATCGCGGAATCTTGGGGGGTTCTAGTTATATGTATATACAAAATAAAGAGGGGGTGGGGGGGTGCGTGAGAGAAAGCTTGCCTAGGGCACTAATGGGGCTAGGACCGTGCCTGGTTGTCACTCTACTATTTATCTGTGGCTGCAGAGATGCAGGAGCTTCATTTTCTGTGATGCATTTATCTCACCCACCCTCCTTTTTAGCCGCCAGCTGAAAGCGCGGCGGCTCTGTATTCACTCTGAGTCTGACCCGACAGATGTCCGACATGTATTCATGTTTGCAACACTTTTTTTGCGTGATTGGCTGTCGTTTAAGCCAATGGGCGCCCTCGTCCTCCCAAGCTATGGGACTAGACACGCCTCTCTCAGTGGATTCGTCTGAGCGCTAGCCGAATTTGGCTAATAGTTAGCTTGTATGCTTGTATGATGTTACTAACTGTTTTTAGCCAAACGCGGTAATGTCCACTCTCCATTAGTTCTCGACGCAAGTAGGGATGGAGCTCGAAAACCGGGTACATTATATACCCGGGCATGAATTTATCGAGACCCGGGTATCGATAAGCTTTAGCCTTGTCGAGCCTGTTATCGAGTGCAGCGGCCCCTGACGTCATGTCTAAACTATCAAAACAAGAGGCGATCAAGAAATAAATCTAATCACTCACGCTGGCACAAACATGTTGGTCTAAAAGTGTATTGATAGCTGCAAGTTGTGCCAAACAGCGCTGCCCGGGTTAACAAGGAAGAGGAATTTTATTGGCTCTCTACATCACTATTTTAAGGGGGCTGTAAGCGTCCATTTGGTTCCATTTGTACACTCGGGTGGTTGCGTCGTTGTTGTGTTTACATGTGCGGTGCAGCGGTGAAACAATGGCGTTAACGAGTGAAACGCTCAAAAGTTTCACTCGTCCTCTTCTACCCAAGGTAGCAAGTCTCCGTTGACAATTTTAATTATCCAATTGATAATAATCCGTTTGGGATCTCCCTGTGAATGAATAACTAGTGTTGCTGAGCGTGTCCGTCCCTCAGTCTATCGTTGCCGAAAATGGCAGATCTACAAGCTCACAACGTGGTGCGAACAGACGCAGTGTGAGCTTGGAGATCGGCTATGTTTGGTGCGTGACACCGTCGTACGATGAAGTATAAATTGCGCTTTTAAAGTGACAGTACACAAATTAACCGTTTCTTCAATATTATTTTCCAAAAGTAAAAAGGTCACTTGCCTTCAGTCTGTTACTCTGTAAAGTACTGTATTTGAAGGCCCTAGTAAAATGTAGTGCGAGTGATATATTTTGGTTAAAACAAAGAAAAAATAAATATGCATTTTTTGTTATAAAGAGTTGAAGAGACATGGAGATTTTATAGTAATTATTACAGTACTATTCATAATATAAAGCCATTTAACACTTATTGCACATTATATGAATGGTTGTTTTAATGATAGGCAAAAATATTTTTAACTTTTGTCATTTTAATTTCAGATAGTTGTCAGCCACACACACACACACACACACACACACACACACACACACACACACACACACACACACACACACACACACACACACATCCTTTATATTGGTAGCCAACCGATGAACCTCTCTGTTGAGTTATTTTGGTTGCATTGGAATGGCTGAGATTTCATTTTAACACATTGAGTGCCAGGGGTTTTTCAAAACAGGGTACCTCCAGTGCCTGGATTTTTAACCATTTTTGGACCTTTTTCAAGTAGTCACAAAACATTTTCAGCGATCACCGTCCTCACGGTGATACCCTCATTACACACATAGAGGTCTCGTACAATCCGGGGAAAAAGATTAAAAACATTCGGTAATCCGTTCCATAGTTGCAGCCAGTTGAAAATAGTCGAAAATACATCGTAAAAACAAAAAGTACACAGGAGCCGAGATATAGGCTTTTTGAAGTCATAACTTAACAAGAAAGTGGATTGGAGTCTAAATCTTCGTAAAATCATATCTCCTGGTGCTGTGGAGAAGAAAAAAAAGAAGAAAAAAAAATCATATTTTTTCCCAAAAACGGCCATAACCGTTTTTGGCACACCTTGTTAGGATTATGAAAAACGGTCCAGGCCGTTTTTGGCACTCAATGTGTTAAAGACCACTTTTACATTTTGTGCTGCAGATTGGGGCAAAAAAAGCCTGCCGCTGGCGGCTATATTATGACTTTAGTCATTTCTTGTTCTCTTCCTAACAGGACGTTTTGTGATGCAGCACAGGACTCAGATGATTCAAAACGTTGTACCTTCCACAGTCATGTATTTAGTAGACAGTCTAGGAACCAGGGTCCCTCCTGAGCTCTATGCTGAGATTGAAGCTGCAGAGACGAGTGTGGACCAAATGAAGACACTGTACACATCACTGCTAGATGAAGGGGGAACACCTGTTAGAGCTGCCTTCTACAATGCTTTTGGTAAGATCCAGGTGTATTACTCATTTACTTATTTGTGTTTTTTATTAACATTTATTTATTTATTTTTCAAAAACACAATAACTTGTACTGTTGTAGCATTTGAACAAATTTGTGAGACTTCATAGGATGAAATAGCTTTTAAATAATGGCATTTTTAAATTAAATACTTGATGATTTTTTTTATTTGAACCATTTAAAGGAGTCAGTCAGGACCCGAGGAATCCGCCAGGGGGCGTTGTGTTAGAGGCCAAGCAACATGCGAATAAAATGTGGTGCCGATCTGATCCTGCATTCATGATATATGGTGCTTTTTTTTAAATTAACAGGCCGCTTCCACTCATTTTCCTAGCCAATTACAATGTCACATCACCCCTGAGATTGTTCGATTACGTAGTAACCTTTGTTCTCTGAGACTATCTCTCCACCCAACATTCATATGTATGGGGAATGACCCCACTTTGCTTGTGGCATAGATATTTCTTTAAGACACACTAGTTGTACTGGCACACACAGGTAGTTAAGCACATACTGTATTTAAAATATTTACAAATATGTTGAATTTTAAATATTTACAACCCCCGGGGCGGCTAGACAGCCAGACACCATCCGCCCATAAATGCGAAAGTAACTGGGTGTGGTAAAAGGCATGGAGATAAGAGGCAGTGCAGTCAGGCCAGCACAGCTGTGTGAAATATGTACAACAAAATACGAAAATTCACCCAGACAAGGAATAGGGAGTCAGACAGAAAGGCCACAGAACCTTTACAGCTGGCCCACGCTGATTTAGCCGGTCCCATGAGAACCCCAAGCTTAGTAGGGCACAAATATGCTGTCTTTTACAGACATCCAAAAGTGATGCAGTACAATCCACAGAGAGGTTTTTTACTCAGCACCTTAAGACGTCTGCACCCTATTCATCTCACCAAAACGGCACAGCAGAGAGAGGTTGTCAAACCCTCTGTGAAATGGGCAGACAAGCTGTGGAATTATGCTGTACAGGCAGCAGCCTACGTAAGGAACAAGTGTTACAGTAGACGCACAAAGAAAACGCCATATGAGATGCTCACAGGCAAGAAACTAGACGTCCAAAGATGTCCAAAGTTCAGAAATTTGGATCTGTGTGTTTTGCCTGCACACAAGAGAAAGGGAAGTTAGATTCCAGATGTGAGCAGGGTATTTTTATTGCCCACGACAAATACAGCCCTGCTTATCTTGTGTACTATCCAGATACAGAGAAGGACCAAAAACAAAGGTTGGTGTAATTCACAAACAAGACAGCAAAAGAAAAAAAAACACAGATACCTGGCCCACACATTGAATGTCATGACAGAGAGGTACACCCCAGGGTCCTTGACAATGTTGATGAAAAAATGAGAAATGCATCAGGTCAAAGTGTTCAAGATGATGTTTATGAGGCTGAATGTGCACAGCCAAGCACTGAGAGTGAGGCTAGAAAGAACCCACCTAGATCTAGGAGAAAGCCAGTGTGTTTACAGGATTATGAGACTGAGGATACCGCAGACAAACTGGTAACCTGTGTAGACTCTTGTTATAGAGCAGTTTGTGACATACAGTACCACAAAATTACCAAGATGCCATAGGGTCAACCAAGTCACGGCAGTGGATAAATGCAATGAATGATGAAATGCAGTCACTTGAAGAGAATGACACATTCAAAATCATCCAGTTGCCATCAGGCAAAAAGGCAGTGGGGGGGTAAATCGGGCTATATACTCTCAAAAGTGACACTGATGGGTCAGACAAATATTTAAGGCAAGATTAGTTGCCAAAGGTTACAGCCAAAAACAAGGTATTGAGGAAACATTCTCACAGCTGACATGACAACTGTAAGGGTCGTAACACACGGCAAGCGTTTCACGCGGGCGGTACCGCTCGGATCAGCGGTGATCGCGCCGCGATCATTGTTGTTTTTTCCTCCTGCGCGGTGCGGTGAAAGCTCACCACAATCCAGCTCTTGCCGCCCGCGTGCGCGTGCACAAACGAGCATGCGCGAGAGAATTTCACAGGGCCGCGCCCGCCTGCCTCACCGCCCCTCAACTTCTCTGCGTGTCCCAAATAATTGCCCGCCTCTCATTGAAAATGAATTACATAGGTGCGTTGGCCGCTTGCCGTGTGAAAGGACCTTTAGAGTGGTCATGCAAAAGGCAGTGCAGGAAGATTTAGTTTTACACCAAATGGATGTGAAAACTGCATACGTGCATGCACAAATATCTTACTGAAAATTCCTACTGATCACTGTCAATACACAAGGGAAAATCAATTCTGATTGTATGGGTCGATGATCTGATAATTGCTGCTAACAATGAGGAGGTAGTGAAAAGTGTCAAAAGGATGCATGTGAATCAAAACTTGGATGCACAGAAAATGCTGGAAAAATGGGAGAGCTGAGGATATATAGTGAGGCAGTGGGAAGTTGTATTTACTTGGCTACATGCACTAGACCAGATTTGAGTTTTGTGGTCAGTAGATTTTCCCAGCATGTTGCTGAACCAAGTGAAGAGCACTGTAACACTTTAAAGCATGTGCTAACTAGGTATCTTAACTTAAAGGGTACAACAGACCGTGGGTTATGCTTTAAAAAGGATGACACAGGTGAACTAGGCCTAATAGTCCATAGTGATGCTGACTGGGCATCAAAGGTTACAGACAGACGTAGCACCACAGGGTACTGTGCCTGTCTGAGTGAAAGAAGCTCTCTCATTTCATGGAAGACAAGAGAACAACCAACAGTTGTACTGTCTACTTGCGAGGCAGAATACATGGCAACAGCTACTCAGGGGTATTGATAAATATCAGTATGCTAAAACCAAGGTGTACGGTGACAACGGCGGCGCTCCCCTAGAGCAGGGGTTCTCAAACTTTTTCATGTCAAGGACCCCCAAATTGACACTTGTTAGCCCGTGGACCCCCATTTGAATAGATATGCCAGGGACCCCCATAAGAGAAGATTTTTACAGCTCTATAGCAGTGATTCTCAACCATTTTAATTTCAAGGACCCCCAGTTTGACATGCATTAGGCTACGGACCCCCGTTTAATGGCATGTCTATCTCTGGGACCCCAATTCATATTGTAAAATCAATGTTAATCTAACTCTGAGAGTGTACAAATGGAACCAAATGGACCCGTTAGGGTCCATTTGGTTCCATTTGTACACTCTCAGAGTTACAGACCCATAAGGGTCCATTTGGTTCCTGTCCATCATTTAGCTGGGTATCCCCTGGAACCCCCTCAAGTACCCCTGGGGGTCCCCGGACCCCACTTTGAGAACCAACGCCCTAGAGTTAGTGTCGAAGTGTCCTTGAGCAAGACGCTGAACCCCTAATTGCTCCCGATGAGCAGGTTGGTGCCTTGCATGGTTTCCTCCGCCATCGGTGTATGAATGTGTGTGTGTGTGTGTGAGGGTTAATGGCACAATCAATGTAAAGCGCTTCGGATAGAAGCGCTATATAAATGCACCATTTACCATTTACAACCAAGGAGCTATTTCACTAGCCAAGAAGCCAGTAAACCGGCAGCGGTGTAAACATAATGATATTGAATATATCACTTCATACAAGAAACTGTGAATAGTGGGAGGATATGTTTGCATGATTAACATGATTGCTGGTAAAAAATAAAAAACTGCCACTAAGCTATGTATTTGTTTACTTAAAGTGCAAGAAAAGCATGTAGTGTATGTGCCAATGTGTTTCTGCTTATTTTGTCAAGGCCAAAGAGGGAGATGTGTTTTGTTTGTTTTATGTTATGTACCACTATAAGCTAAGTTCAAGTGGGGGTGTTAAATGTAGTAACATTATGTGCGCCCTTACTCATTGTGTCCTGTAGAGGGCAATGTTGCATGCAGTGACGTCACTGACGCTACCTTTATACTGTAAAGTTGCTTGTAAATAATGGTAGTTGCGGTTGTGAGCTTGTAGATCGGCTATTTTCAAATAGCCGACGTATATAGGTTTGAAGTGCTCATGTGACCTATAGTCGCTAACGTCGGCGACAAGAATTAACTATTCAATATTATGAGACGTATTTTGAAACGTTCTCATTATTTTATTTTGAAGTAACACGTATTGTCTCAAAGTTGGCTGAGTGGTATAATGTCAAAATATTATTACCTGCACTGAATGGCACAGTTGTCAGAAGCACTTTTCATATGACTACAGTATATCATAGTTTTCCTGACCCCTCAATGTTTTTTTTTCCTTTTCTTCATACAGGTGCAAATATGCAGATCTATGTCAAGAGCCTCACTAGTGGCCAGATCTTCACATTTGAAGTCAAGCCAAACAACACCATTGAGAATGTGAGGGCCAGAATCTTTGACAAGGAAGGCATTCACCCTGACGAAGAGAGGCTGAAGTTTAAGGGCTGGGAACTGGAAGATGCCAAAACCCTGTCTGACTACAAGATTCGGACAGAATCCACCCTCCACCTGATACAGCATCCGAGGGAGATGTTCTTTGTCAAAGGCCTAATGGGAGACACCATCAATCTCTGTTATCAGTCAACCGACACCATTGCGAATGTGAAGGCCAAAATCCAGGAGTGGAAAGGCATTCCGCCGGACCAGCAGAGGCTGATGATTAACTGTGATGAACTGGAAGATGCCAAAACCCTGTTTGGCTACAACATTCAGCCAGGATCCACCCTCCTCATTGGAAAGACCATCAGCCTCGAGGTTGAGCCAAGCAACACCATTGAGAATGTGAAGGCCAGAATCCAGGACAAGGAAGGTATTCCCCCTGACCAGCAGAGGCTGATCTTTGCCAGACAGCCACTGAAAGTAACAAAAAACAAAAAAGGTCTCAAAATCAGTGGGGATTATTAGAAAAATCAGCCCATTCATAAATAGAGCCTGTCTAAAAACCCTTTACTACAGCCTAGTATATCCTTACCTAACCTACTGTAATATTGTATGGGCTAGTACCTATCCTTCTTGTCTCCATAAATTATTTATACTACAAAAAAGGTTTGTCAGATTAGCCACAAATTCTAGTCCACGGGAGCCTTCCTCACCCCTTTTTTCAACACTCAGTATACTAACAATCTTTAATATAAATGTACTCCAAACATGTCTATTTGTACATAAAACTAAATACCAATACACCCACCTCCCAAATCATTTTAAATTGTATTTCCAGCCAAATTCCAGCTTTCACCCATATCCCACTAGGCAAGCAAACCAACTGCATGTCCCACTATGTACCACCAATAGGGGGCAATTCGCCATCAAGTACAAAGGAGTTTCATTATGGAACGCCCATTTCAGTTTGGTGGCTACCACATCCTCCCTACCTACCTATAAAAGAAGCCTAATAATTAAGTTAAATACCCAAATGGAAAACTAGACCAGCTTCCAAATAATTTAATCCCTATTCACATGAATATGTAACAGCATAATTGTTTTGCTTTGTTCAATACTTTTTGTTGTTTTGTTTTGTTTTTGTTCTGTCTCTTCTGCTCAGTCTTGTACTTTTATTTTTTATCTTTTTTATCAATGTCCTATACCCTTTATCATGGGTATATGCTTTTATATTTTCTTTTTGTTTTTTGTTTTTTTCTGTCTTTGTTTTTAATATTAAATAACTCTCATTATATGTAATGTAAACGGTGAGGTTCTTACATAAGCCCCCCAGGGTTTCTTACCTCACCGGCACAACAACTATCACGTAATGTTTCCCTCGGAAATAACTAACATGTCCTGTAAATGTATACAAAAATGTTGTGCAAATAAATCAAATCAAATCAAATCAAAAGATGGCCAAACCCTGTCTAACTACAACATTCGGGAAAAATCCACCCTCCACCTGGTGCTGTGCCTGAAGGGAGGCATGGAGATCTTTGTCAGAACACTCGCAGGAAAGATCATCATCCTCGAGGTTGAGCCAAACAACACCATTGAGAATGTGAAGTCCAAAATCCAGGACAAGGAAGGCATTCCCCCTGACCAGCAGAGGCTGATCTTTGCCGGCAAGCAACTGGAAGATCGCCGAACCCTGTCTGACTACAACATTCAGGACGAATCCACCATCCACCTGGTGCTGCGTCTGAGGGGAGGCGCTATACTTATCTTTTTCAAAACCCTCACCGGAGAGACCATCAAACTCATGACCGACAGCATTGAGAATGTGAAGGCCAAAATCCAGGAGTGGAAAGGCATTCCCCCGGACCAGCAGAGGCTGATATTTAACTGTGAGGAACTGGAAGATACCAAAACCCTGTCTGACTACAACATTCAGACAGGATCCACCGTCCTCATTGGAAAGAACATCAGCCTCGAGGTTGAGCCAAACAACACCATTGAGAATGTGAAGGCCAGAATCCAGGACAAGGAAGGCATTCCACCTCACCAGCAGATGCTGATCTTTGCCAGCCAGCAACTGGAAGATGGCCGAACCCTGTCTGACTACAACATTCAGGAAAAATCCACCCTCCACCTGGTGCTGTGTATTACGGGGCACATCTTTGTCAAAACCCTCACCAGAAAGACCATCGCCCTCGCCGTTGAGCCAAGCGACACCATTGAGAAAGTGAAGGCCAAAATGCAGGTCAAGGAAGGTATTCCCCCTGACCAGCAGAGGCTGATCTTTGCCGGCAAGCAACTGGAAGATGGCCACACCGTGTCTGACTACAGAATTCAGGATGAAGACACCCTCCACCTGGTGCTGTGTCTGACGGGAGGCGGTATGTGGATCTTTGTCAAAACCCTCACCGGAGAGACCATCCCGCTCGTGGTTGAGCCAAGCGACACTATTCAGAATGTGAAGGCCAAATTCCAGGACAAGGAAGGCACTCCCCCTGACCAGCAGATTCTGATCTGTGAACACCAGCGACTGGAAGATGGCAGAACCTTGTCTGACTACGACATTCAGGAAAATTCCACCCTCCTGGTATATCGTACTGGAGAACAGTAAATCATTCGAAACAAAGAGTCCGCCCTCCATCTTGTTGGGGAGGGCAGTAAAATGATTCCATAGTTTGAATTTTGTGAGTTTTTTTTTTAGATAAAAAATGTATGCACGACTCAAAATAAAGAATTAAAATGTACTACTTATGTGCTTTTATTAAAACATAATTGAACATGGTATTTGTTACTGGGAGAGATAGATTATTAATTGTATTGTTGGTATGCTGTTGCAGGTGGTCTTAGATCCTGTAGCTTTTACATGAGGGACTCTGGGATATAGGCACACTCCCGTCACTGAGCTAATCTGTACAGGGGCGCAGCCATGGGTGGGCCTGGGTGGGCCGTGGCCCACCCACATAGAGAGCTGGCCCACCCAATCGATTTAGCAAAAAAACATTTTTGGTGAATGTGATTCTTAATTTTGTTACGATTACGGTGATTTGTATTATTGACACCACCTGGGCGAGTGAGTCGTGACTCGTGTAACTTTCCTGACTTTAAGCTGTGTATGTGTTCAACAACACAGCCATGCAGCCTTGCAGTTTAAGTGCAGATTTCAGCTTGGGAAAAGCAGCCTCCAACGGGTTTGGGTACGTGGTTCATAGTCACTATTGCGTTATCGTGGTATTCCTATTCTTGCTATTATGTTGCAAATGATTGTGTGTGTGTGTGTGTGTGTGTGTGTGTGTGTGTGTGTGTGTGTGTGTGTGTGTGTGTGTGTGTGTGTGTGTGTGTGTGTGTGTGTGTGTGTGTGTGTGTGTGTGTGTGTGTGTGTGCGGGCAAAATAACATTGACAGCTATGGCAGGTGGCGAAAGCTTGCCAGACCTATGCCAGGCTAACAACGGTTGCTAAGCTGGCATTGGACAGTCGCTTCTGGGGTGGGGTTTAGCGAAGGGTCCACACAATTTGGACATGTAAAAATTAAGACATGTAAAAATTGAGACATGTAATGTTGTAATTTACAGCGGAGTAAGAGTATAAATAGTCTGAGAGTCCCATAAGCAAATGGGGCTCCCAGGTACCAGCTATTACACAATGCATCTGGCTATGACAGGACTGCACAGGGACGGCATGGTTGTATACTCTCAGCCGGCATAGCAGTGGGTCCAGTCAGTGGAGTTCAAAACTAGCCAAGATATGCTGAACCAAATTGAAGAGAGTCCCCGATTTATCACTTTTTGATCAATCGTTAAGAGGCAGAACAGCGACTGATCATCATAGAGTTGGTCTCCTAAACTTTAAAGGGTAATGAGTTTTAACTTTATGTTCATGATTCTGATCAAACATAACTATTTTAAGTTAAATCAGTTACATGCATCAGTAGGACATACTGGTGCATACAGGTGCTCTGAAGAATTTGATTCATTTGATTGATTGATGTACTTTATTTAGTAAGACATGATCATTTATAATTTGTCTGTTCTATTGAATTTGTACTGATTGTTAATTATGCTTATTACTGCTTATTTTTCTGTATCGCATTTCCTATAATAAATGAACCTGCAGTTAAAGAAAGTTGTAATTATTTAACTATATCACCAAGATGGACTGAGGTCCACTATCGGGTATTTATACTGTGATTTGTAAAAACGTAGACTTCATAGTTAATGCTTATAATTGAAAATGGGTGTGGCCTCATGATGGAAGTGTCTGTCAGCGAGCTGGAGCGAGTGTCTTATGACATAGGCTAAAGTGCATTTCTAGGTGTGGATCTGTATACACTATATAGGAATATGACCTGTTGGACAGGATGTTTGGTGATGAGTGCCATTTCAGTAAGTACTGAGATATCAGATGATTTGTCTCCAGGCAATAACTCAAGTAAGCTTACTGGAGAGTAGGCTATTCTATTAAATGTTAGTTAAATGATTACCTTAACATCTTTGTGAGCACTCATGCACTGTGTGTGTGTGTGTGTGTGTGTGTGTGTGTGTGTGTGTGTGTGTGTGTGTGTGTGTGTGTGTGTGTGTGTGTGTGTGTGTGTGTGTGTGTGTGTGTGTGTGTGTGTGTGTGTGTGTGTGTGTGTGTGTGTGTGTGTGTGTGTGTGTGTGTGTGTAACCAAGAACAACCCAGACACAAATTTTAGAATAGGACCCTGTTATTGTGCGGCACCAGTCGGCCAGCCTCGCAATAACACTAAGTGTAAAACAGGAAGAGGGAAAAAGAGGAAGTGTAGTTCCACACGTGTCAGATGCAAGCAGCAACCAGAGAGCATGAGAATCTCCTTCTGCTGGAAACTTTATTCAACATTTTGTTCAACTTCTTTTTCTTTGACTCTTTTTTGTGATACCGTACGTCAAGCCTTAAGGTAAGATATTTTCTCTGTTTGACTGATTAAAAGCACATGTGATAAAGACTAGAGACTTGGGCCTATGCCATTGGTGTGCCATAGCCTATGTGTCACTCACCAGGAAACCCCTTTTTATTGCCTATTACGACATCATATATTGGTGACTGACAAGCATACATAGGCTACTCATCCAGTTTTACCACATGACTTAAACAGACTTTCTCGTGTCTTAAACATTGTAGTTTATTTATTATGATAACATGACATACAGTATGGGTCATATTGCTCTATTGAGAGAAGCATTTGCACATATTCAAATATGTGTTGTTACATGTAGCCTATACAACACCGAGACAATGGCACATTCTGTGGTTTCACTTGAAGTAAAAGTATAGAGAAAAAAGATGTTTAGTTGAGACTTGAAATACTGTAGACAGTGAAAATGTTTAAGTGACACATCTGTCACTTCTGGAACATTCCTGTGAATGTAGATGAGTACATACTGCCATCTAGAGGCAAATCAGCATGACATGCCAGCACATAACATGCAACCTAGAATAACACAATGTGGATTTTTGGTGGTAGAATATAGGCTACTGGTGTTGATGTGAATGTATGGGACACAATGAAGCCTCAAAACTAAGCTACTGTCGCCTTTTAAATTATTTATAAAAGAATACTGAATTTCACCTCACCATTTTTAAATTCATTTATCTTCATTTATCTTCCCCTATAAGCGTCATTGGGTTATTAAACTACTGCCTACCATAGGTGGAAGTATAACATGTTAAGTCTTGAATAGTGGTCAAACACACAATCCTCTTTTCTACACCACTTACCAGACAGTCAGCATGTCTACAGCATGTATTTATGTGTGTATATGGTACATGCAGTTGTATGCACATACAGTACAAACTGATTTGTACATGCAGTATATACAGTACATGAACACATGCATATGTATTTGTAACTTTTTTCATCATCACAACAAGACTAAATTCCTTCTTTGCTTGTCAGCTGTGCCTCATCCATTCCAGAGGAGACCATGGCTTCCACTCAGGTAGAGATATTCAAGGTGTTCTGGCAAATATAGCAACTAAAAATAAGGTGTACCTTGATCACATGTTATTGTTATGCTTGATACATACATGTTTTGCTACTCCTTTTGACAGGATCCCTCTGTGAACGTGGTGAAACTTGTCAGGTGGCTCAGCACAGATTTCCAGTGCATTCTGCAGCATGCACACTCTGGAGACATCGTTGATGACAGAGAGTATCAACGACTGAAGAATAAAGCACCGCCAGAAGATGCTTGTATTGACCTTATTGATACACTGATGTCTAGAGGAGAGGGACCTTCATCTGACTTCCTTGAACTTCTCAAAGATCCAGAGATTCTCAGCACTTATAATACACAACTCAAGGACTGGATTCTTTCTCTTGAGCTGCCAGGTAATTAAATAAACAATCCTATATTGAGAGAAGAAATGTGTCAGAAATGATTGGCTGCTCTAAATGAAATAATAATTAATTATGAATAATTATAATATTGATAATAATGCATAATAATAATAATAATAATATGTGTGCGGTGGGGTAGCTAACAGTAATTTTCTTCTCTCCCTTCTCTCACTCGCTGTTTGTTTGCTCATCTCCTCACAATAAATAATGGTTAATAACCAGAACTTTGTACAACCAATAACTCCATCCATCAGGCACACACTGGCACAATACAATCACAGAGGTGATTATGATGATGATAAACACAATGTTTTTTAAAAAAATCATATTTTCCCTGCTCTGTGTGTGTGTGTGTGTGTGTGTGTGTGTGTGTGTGTGTGTGTGTGTGTGTGTGCGTGTGCGTGTGCGTGTGCGTGTGTGTGTGTGTGTGCGTGTGCGTGCATTTGTGTGTTTTACATTATTTCCACAGAAGTGAATGTCAGTCCTCCTGGACTACAATGGACTACACTTCATTAAAACAGGATGTGGGTCCATACAACTACAATATTAATGTGTTTTCAAACATTTCAATTTTCATCCACAGGACCAAATGAACCACTGAGAGTACTCAACTTTTCTGTTGCAGGTATACAGACACATTCTCTTCCCAATTCATTCTCAATCGCTTTAGAGATCACATGTACAAGAATGTGTATATATATATATATATATATATATATATATATATATATATATATATATATTACAGTATGTTATATTTTCCTTTGCTTAAAGACAAAGAGCTTTTCTTCAAAAAGACTCGAGAACTGTCAAGATTTGTGGTGCAATAATGATGACCTGCAAAGTGAGGGTACATGAGGAAATGGCCGCCAACGTCCATGCTGACAACACATTCCAAGCACGCGTAAGGATGATCCTTGACTGTGTGAACAGCAACAGGGCAAGATTGCCTCGAAAACAGATCTGGTCACCTAGTCACTGCAGGACCACAATGGAAACAAGCCCTCAGGGCTTTTTGTGCTATTCTAGTTTTAGCATTATTGTATAACTGTACTTTTTGCAAACTGTTAATAAAGTATTCAATCAATCAATCAAAGTAAACTTATTTTGAAAACAAGGTTTTGTTTCAAACAATTGATTTTGTTCGTAAATCGCTGTGGAATAATTGGCATTATGTATTGTGTGCCGTTCATTATTGGTCTTGGAACATAAAGTAACTCGACAGGTTGATGCAGGCCTGATGTTAAAGACCAAGACCACTTTGGTAGAGGTTTGGGTTGTGTATAGTAGTTATCTTGCCATGATGTAACTCCAAAGGTGGACAAGAAATGAAAAAAAATTGCTCCAATGATTAGAAATTGATAATTCAAAATATGATCCTCATTCACTTACATTGGACCTAACCCTAACCCTAACCCAGACTGGATCCTTGGATCCCGATCCGGATCTTCAAATAGTCAAATCAACAGGAAGTTAACTTTTTTATTAAAACAAAAAACTGTACTGGGTTTGGTGATGTTCTATATTGTCTGAATCAAATTGGTTTGCGTTCGTTAGTGTGCTAAAAGAGTGGTCAATGAGAAGCATATTTTGAATTATCAATTTCTAATCACTGGAGCAATTATTTTTCATTTCTTGTCCACTTTTGGAGTTACATCATGGCAAGGTAACTGTTACACAATGCAAACCTCTACCAAAGTGGTCTTGCCCTTTAAGTGGAGCTCACCTCACATTTGTTTGTGGTACCCTATGTAACAGGTTTGCTATTACAGTACATACGTTTAAATTTGTTATCTTGTGTAGAACATAATTTATTTATTTTAAAGTGTATGGTGAGTTTCACAGATATGACTTGATTTAGTAAAGAAGTATTTTTTTTTTGTCTGCAGTTTAAACATTTAACTTCACATAAATATAATTGAATTGGATTTTTGTCGAATCCATACTACCAGGATTATTTAGATTGTAAAAAGGACCACTATGCTACAAATAAAGCCAGCCTTCCTTTTATAGACTTTACGCAACAGGCATAAAAAAGTATGACTCTCCTTCAAAACCCATCTAAAAGAGCACCTACAGGTGGCTGCAATTTGTGGCCCTGTAAAAAGCCCCCGACCCACCCCCAAATGTTAACTGTACATATTCTTCTTGTTTTATTACTACTCATATATTGTAAAAATACAATATATTTACCATTTTACCATTTAAATGTCTTGATGAATTGAATACACAGGACCTCAGGAAACAAGCCCTGGACTTATTGGGTAATCCTTTTAGCATTCTTTTGTATACATCTGTGCCACCGTGCCTTTATGAAAACAAGAATGAAGCAAGAAGAGAGGGAGGGGCAGAGAGCATTAAACCAAGCTCTAGTTTCATTTTAGTTTCATTTTAGTAACAGTGTGACCAGGGTGTGTGACCAGGCGCGCTGCATCCACACTCACCACCACAGGTAAATGACTTCCTTAAGTTCTTCAATGTGTTTTATTGAAATCAGTTGAAGTTGCTAAGTCGCCTGCTTTCTTTTTATAATGTCCACAGGTTTGTCAGGGGCTTCAAATACGATATGAAGTTGTATTCATTTCCTTTTTGCCGATGGGTAGGAACGTGATTCATACGTCATCCAGTCAGGGCTATCTGTGGTATTCAACAACAGTGGTGGAAAGTAACTAAGTACATTTACTTAAGTACATTTTTGAGGTATTTGTACTTTACTTGAGTATTACCAATTTCCAAATTTGACTTCTACTCCACTACATTTCAGAGGCAAATATTGTACTTTTACTCCATACAATTAAACACATATTATTATTAATGTATTAAACATACATTAACCACTTTAGCCCTATTTTATACATCGATGCGACGCGTTCTGATCTTGTAGATCGGCTATTTTCAAATATTTTAGTACTTTATTTTTTGTACTTTAAGTACATTTTGATACCGATACTTTTGTACTTTTACTCAAGTAAATGTTGAATTCCGGACTTTTACTTGTAACGGAGTACTTCTGCATTGCAGTATTGATACTTTTACTTAAGTAAAACATTTGAGTACTTTTTCCAGCACTGTTCAACAATACAAAATACCAGAAGCATTACTGTAGCCTATTCATAAATATGAAACGTGTAGTATGGCTTTTCATATGACCTGCTTTACTGGAGTCATGACTGGAGACATACCTAAGCCTCGTGAGTTTCTTTTTTCACGTCCTCTTTAGGGTTAGGGTTAGGGTTAGCAGATGTACAAGCTCTCAGAGTGAGTGACGCGTTGTAAGCTTGTGAGCTTGTATATCTGCATTTTTTTAATAGCCAACTTATAAAATAAGGATAAAGTGGTTAAAATGATTGTGATGCTGTATTAACACATTTGGCTGGAGGCTGGGGACCCCCTGGACATGGTTACCCCCCCCCCCCCCCCCCCCCCACACACACACACACACTTTGCACCAATGTGCTAAAGCAGGGGTCTTCAACAGGGGGTCCGGGACCCCTAGGGGGTCCTCAGAGTTACTACAGGGGGTCCGCCAAGCCTTTATGTGATATGATTTTTTATTTTTACCTTAACCACTTGAACCCTAGCATCCCTTCTCTGAGGAGAACTTTACCAAAAAATAGCAGATCTACAAGCTCACAACGCCTTGCGCTGCGAGGCGTTGTGAGCTTGTAGATCGGCTATTTTTTGGCAAAGAGGTGTTTGGTGTAGAGGGAAAATAAGAGCAGACCAAGTAAACAAAAAAAGTTAAATCTGAAACACAATTTCATACAATATAGAGGGGGTCCCTGGCCCTGCTTCATCTCTCTCTCAGCTAGGGGGTCCTTGGCCTGAACACGTTGAAGACCCCTGTGCTAAAGCTCAAATCTAAAATGACACAGATGCTTTCCCGGATTGACTGGGTTATGACATCTGTCATTGTACCTTTGAGCACAATGTAGGTCTTACTTTTTCACTCTGTATGGGAGAGTGTATCATGTCAAACTCTATGCCCGAAATACAGCATTTTGATATAAATTGGATGTATTGCTGTATAGTCCAGGGGCCAGCACTGATATTCAACACAAATTGGTACCATCTAAGGTGACCGTAAAGTTTTTGTATTTTTGTCTTCCTACATGTCTCTAGTTTATATTTTGGTATGATAACCCTTCCAATCTTGTAGCTTAATGGCAGTTATCACTACCTACCGGCTAATGTATCCGGTAGGAGACACAAAGTAGAATCTTTGTGTCTCCTACCCCGGGCATCAAATTATTGCGACAAAAAACAAATATATCCATGTATTCAAGGCTTCATGGGGTGTGCAATTGATAGAAAATAAATATTTTTTTGGGTGAACTCCTCCTTTAAGTTTTTCAGGGGGACTCTCTACCCATTCAGCTATGACCACCCCAGACCGAAGGAGGGTCAACTTTTACAAGCTTATGGAAAGCAGTCTTTTTGCAAACACCAAAAATCTGAGAAGTTATCAATTGCACACCCCATGAAGCCTTGAATACATGGATATATTTTGTTTTTTGTCACAATAATTTGATGCCGGGGGTAGGAGACACAAAGATTCTACTTTGTGTCTCCTACCGGATACATTAGCCGGTAGGTAGTGATAACTGCCATTAAGCTACAAGATTGGAAGGGTTATCATACCAAAATATAAACTAGAGACATGTAGGAAGACAAAAATACAAAAACTTTACGGTCACCTTAGGTGGTACCAAAATATGTCTTGGCCCCTGGACTAGTAGCAGCGATGCACTCTTTCACTTGCATGAAAGAGCACATGGATCAGGTTCGTCTTATGAACTTAGCCGTGATTGTGTGATTGGCTTTAATATCAGAATGTGTTTCACAGTGCTACAACATATGATGGACCAACAGGATGCTATGTTGGAGAAGCAGGATGCTATGTCAGAGAAACAGGATGCTGCGTTGGAGAAACACGATGCTATGTTGGAGAAACAGGATGAATCCCAAGAAATGCTGAAAAAAATTGGTAACATGCGTAAGTAAACAACAATAACGTCTCATTAGTACTTGGGCCGCTTTTTTTCTGTGTACACCAAATGTCTTCGCCAAAAATAGCCAATCCACAAGCTCACATGACGTTGCAGCACGTTGTGAGCTTGTAGATCGGCTGATGTTCCCCCCAGAATATGGATGCTGGGGTTTGATGAAGCTAAATTATATTATTATATTGCTTGGCATCGATCAGTCTGTTTTGCTAAAACTTGAGAGCTGTGAACAGAGGGCCTAAAATGCTATCTGTCTAGATAAGGCCGCAATGCAAGGAGTTATGGTCGCATGTCACATCTGCTAAGGGAGTAGAGTGCATGGGAGAGAAGTTTGCGCTAACAAGCTCAGTAGAAGAGATCAAATGTTTGATTGTAAACAAATGTACAGTGGTGGAAAGTAACTAAGTACATTTACTTGAGTACTGTACTTAATACAATTTTGAGGTATTTGTACTTTACTTCAGTATTTCCAATTTCCAATACTTTTACTCCACTACATTCATTTGAAAACTTTAGTTACTAGTTACTTTTCAGATATAAATTATGATATAATAAAACATACATTAACCACTTTAACCCTATTTTATACATAGGCTATTTGAAAATAGCAGATCTACAAGCTCACAACGCGTCGCATCGCGACGCGTTGTGAGCTTGTAGATCGGCTATTTTCAAATATTTAGTACTTTTACTTTTGGTACTTTAAGTACATTTTGATGCCAATACTTTTGTACTTTTACATTCTGGACTTTTTCTTGTAACAGAGTATTTTTATTTTGCAGTATTCGTACTTTTACTTAAGTAAAGAATTTGAGTACTTTTTCCACCACATTTGCTGGTGTATGATGTACGTGTTTGTTGTGTGAATGTTACACAGTAAATACATCGTTCTATTACCATTCAATATTTCATCTGAGTCAAGGGATTTTCTGATCTTTTGAGAGTTTCAATTCCGTTGAGAATATGAGACTGGAGTCCATACATTATTAGCAAGGATTTGAATTTCCATGTCAGGTTGGGGGGGGGGGGGGGGGGGGTAGATTTTGACTTTTACAGGGGCCAGTTTCGAATAATGGATCATGTTTCACTGACAGCTGTCTGATGATTTATTTTTCTATCCCATTCATGGTTTTTCCATCATCAACAGTATACAACCTCAGTATCACTGCTAAAGACAGCCGAGAGATTAAAGACATCCGAGAGATTAAACCTGAGGAGCTGATCTTTATTTCCAAAGCGCCCGTCATGAAAACTGACATGTCAGAACTCTACAAAGGAGAATACCAGAAATTTACAGTGGCCTTCAAACACTATCCAGCCTCCACTAGTCCAAGGTTTGTGGCATATATATTTTAATTCAGGGGTCTTCAACACAGGGTCCGGGACCCCTAGGGGGTCCTCAGAGTTACTACAGGGGGTCCGCCAAATCTTTATGTGATATGATTTTTTTTTTTACCTTAACCACTTGAACCCTAGCATCCCTTCTCTGAGGAGAACTTTTACCAAAAATAGCGCTGCGAGGCGTTGTGAGCTTGCGTTGTGAGCTATTATGTCCATTAGAAATCTTGTATTATTCTTCAACTGTATTGCATTATTTTCAATCGTCTCTCTCGGGTGGAAACCTCCTAATATGTCCTAAACTGTTACAAAAAGAAAAAATAACAGATCTACAAGCTCAAAGCGTGTCGCTTCACGCTGCATTTCGAGCTTGCAGATCTGCTATTTTTTATCTTTTGTGTGACGCTGTAGTATGACCAAGTAGGGCGTTAATTTACGAAACAAACACAAAAAGTTAAAATATGGAGATAAGAGGTTTCTGCCCGATAACAATGAAATGTATGTTATTATATGTATATGTTATTTGTTGTCATTTGATTGATTATCTTGCTGTAGTCAACCGACACTGATTTGGGGGATTAAAAAGGCCCCTTGGTTGCTCTTCCCCACTCAGTTCACGCTGGGCAAGTTCTAGCCGGTTGAGTGTCTGAAGTTTAAACCGAAGTATACCGGAATGGGGCGGACGTAGGCTACCGCCCAAGGAAATGACGTTAACACTTTACAAATCTGTTTACAGTCTCTGTGAATTAAACAAGCGTTTTGATTGGTCAAAAGACATAGTTTCTGGGGGAAATACGTACGACGGAAGTCCCGCCCCTATAGACACTATTTACATGCATTATTTAGGGCGTGACCAGGCTTTTCTCTTTGCAGATGAGTAAGGCGAGGAACGAGGCTACACTCAGTTATGATTGTCTGGTCCCTTTGTGGGTGTGGCCTAAGAGAAAAGTGTCTGTTACATGGTGGTGTGTGTTACCTTTTCTACTCTACTAGAATTACCTCTGGGTTTATGCATGGGTGTATTTTGTACCATGTAATACGGTTCAGGATTTAAAATACGTCACTCTTCAACAACTAGCCATACTATTTTATACTGTGTATACTTAAAGGAGAATACCACTCAATTTCAACATTGAATTATGTCTTTAATACACCTTAGAGCTGTTGTGTGTGTAAATAAATAAATAAAAAGTCCCCCCCCCCCCCA
Organism: Gymnoscopelus microlampas; assembly: GCF_963454915.1. Classification (NCBI taxonomy): domain Eukaryota; kingdom Metazoa; phylum Chordata; class Actinopteri; order Myctophiformes; family Myctophidae; genus Gymnoscopelus; species Gymnoscopelus microlampas. The sequence goes on from NC_139943.1 coordinate 3,128,686, forward strand.
CTGATCACATGACCTCAATCAATTATCCAGTTCTAGGCAACATAGAAGGGGGGGGTTCTTATTTCCACACAACAACTCGGTTCTATGGTGGATTGATACAGTGCATAACGCTGATCCTTGAGCAACCAGATGACTTTATTTAGGACTCCTTGGGCAAACACATACCGTCATAGGCCCATGTTGGCTTTAACAACTGTTGTGTTTAACATTTTCAAATCAGTTATTTATGTTGGGGGATGAAAAAAGTCTGTCTGTCTAATGATCAAGCTGGATGGTGAGAAATAACCTTAACTAAAAATGTAAAATAAATATAATATAACATTAAGCTGTATTGGACAAATATCTGAAATCATGTCTGAAATATTTGAAACTAAATATACAATTATGCCCCCTTGTGGCTCTATTTGGAGTGACACCAGCAGAAAACCATTACACCTACAAATAAAATGCCATGGCTCTCGCAAATGTACTTGCAAGGTAAGGTGGTATTAAAGGCCATATGTAACATGTACTGTTACAGCGGATGCAACCTATTGTGAGCTTGTAGATCAGCTATTTTTGGCACACGGCACCGTTGCATGATGGAGCATAAATTATGCAATAGGTGGAAACATTAGAAGATTGTGTGAACCTACAGTCTGTCTCGAGAGACTACTATGACAGTAACCTCTGTTTTGTCATCTGGAACATGCATTCAAGTACCAACCTCAGGCTGTTATTAGCCCTGTGTGACCAACTTGAACATCATTTGCCACTAGTGATACAACAAATGAAAACATATATATGTTAATCAGAGAGGAACCTTTCTGTGTGGAGTTTGCATGTTCTCCCCGTGTCTCCTAGGGTAGGTACCCTCACAAAAACATGCAGTAATCCTGGTCACTATACTGCCTCCCCCTGGCCAGCCAGGGCGCCTGATGGAGGGGAAGGGAACTGGTTGGAATAACGTGTTCCTTCCACGCGCTACGTCCTACCGGGGAAACTCTCCCCTGTCAGGTGACAAGAAGGTCAGTTGGCTCTCATGCATTGAAGGAGGCATGAGCTCGGCCCTGGCCTCCCTAGGTTGGCAGAGGGAAGGTAGTGCCCAGGATTACATAGACAATTGGCACTGGGTGTAAAAAATAGGGTTACAAAATGGTGGGATAAAAATATTTTAAAAAAAAGAGAGAGAGGAACCTGAACCAACCCGCAAGAAAAAAAAAAAAAAAAAAGATATACATAATACAGTTACACAATTATCAGGACTGATTTAAATAAACATACACATCAGTGCCCATACCCTAGGTGGGGTTGGCGAAAGGGCCTACTCTGTGCGGAGTTTGCATGTTCTCCCCGTGTATCCCAGGGTAGTTAATACCCTCACAAAAACCTGCAGTAATCCTGGTCACTATACCGCCTCCCCCATGACAGCCGGGGCGCCTGATGGAGGGGAAAGGAACTGGTTGGAATAACGTGTTCCTTCCACGCGCTACGTCCTACCAGGGAAACTCCCCCCTGTCAGGTGACAAGAAGGTCAGTTGGCTCTCATGCACTGAAGGAAGCATGAGCCCGGCCCTGTTTAGGGCAGAGCCCCTCCAGCAGCATTGTGCCCATGTTCTCTCACTCATCATTGAAACCAGACTGACTCAAATAATCAAACCTGGACCTCTGCTTAGTGGCACCAACTATCTGTCTTAAAGGGATAGATCTTTTAGTTTTTTGACTCATTCCTGAGCCAATCATTTGATGAACGGCGGAAAGATGCTAATGTCTCAGCCTCCGGTCATCAAATTATTGGCCTGGGAATGAGACGAAAACGAAAAAATCTCCATGAAGTCTCTATGGGGTGTGTAATCGATAGGGGAAAAAAGTCATTTTGGGGTGAACTATCCCTTTAAGGACAGGTTCCCTAAATACATTCACCTTCATCACTAGTGAAACTCAAGAACACATTTCCCAAACCTTACAGAAATCATTATAATCCACAAGGTACTGTAAGTTTTACTCATGCTTTTAGCAACACAACTATTTTCATCCATAACATATATTACACAGAAAAATGCACACTCCCCTGGCAAGTGGTATGTCCCAATTACCATAGCCCTCTTTATAAGGAGCACTGTGGTCACGTGTGGCTCTTCAGATCCTCAGACCAGGAAGAGAATATGGCAGGAATGTGTGTTTATTTAGTAATGATGATGATGAGCTTTAAACTGTTGAGACCTGAAGCCGATTCTACATGTCTCCTAAATCTCAACAGTATTCTGAAAAACGTATGTTTCTACATCATTGGTGCTCAATCTTTTTCATGTCAAGGACCCCCAAAATTATATGTATTTGGCCGCGGACCCCCATCAAAATATTTTGTTCCAGGGACCCCCCAGAAGCAAAGATTTGAGTTAAAAATGTTCGCTTTAAAAAAAATATATATATATTCAGAAGATTTGCACACATTTTCAAGATTTTTGAATAGCCAAAGTGTAAAATAATGCTTTTTAGCTCAAATCAAAAAATGACACAGTTCCAGGTCTTAATGGTTTAAACTGTTGAGATTGATGAAGGGGTTTTGTTTCAGCCAACCAATTCTGTGTTTGTAAAATGAAATTGAAATGAATATTGATGTATTGAACTGGGTCAAGATTAGAACACAAACTCCCTGCTTACCATGTAGCTAGCATTGTAGCAAACAAGTGCTGACCATGAGGCTGTAACAAAATGGAATCTTTTTCTGTAATAAAAAGTAATGCTGAATATATTACTATGGGAATGGTGAATATGCTGCAGCATGAAATGAGTAGTATGATAAGAATGCATTATGGTAAACAGAAAATATGTAATCATGAGAAATATGATAACACGTGAGGCTATAAAGGAAAATAGGCTTTTTGAATTAAAAAACTAAAATGCTGAATGTGATTCAGTAATTGATTGTAGTTTCACAGACCGCTATCTGATATTTTCTTTTTCAAATCCATTGATGTTTTCTTTTTTCTTTACATCAACAGTACAAAAGCCCTTCAGTTCTTCAAGACATCAGAGAAATCAAACAGGAGGAGAGGTCTATGATATTACCAAAAAGCCCTTCATCTCAGAAGTTCATAAGGGACAATACAAGGACATGACTGTGGCCATCAAAAGATACGCCAATACAGTGAACATTTATCCAAGGTTTGTGGCACAAGTTCTAACTGATAACAATGGTTATAATGTATGTGAATCCCTGGGTGTTAATCTTTATGTATCATCTCTTATATGTATGATCTCCCTAAGTGAGGTGAGGATGATATTTGAAAAGTAAATTCAAAACATGGATCAATTTGAATCACTAAACATACTGAGAATGTTTGGCATCTGTATCCAGGATGAGAATGGTGAGTCATGTTTATTTACATTTTTGATGAGAAGCACCAGACTAACTACTGAAACCACAGCATCACTGCTTTCATATTTATGCATTTATATATACGTAATATCAGTGGTTCCCAAACTGGGGGTCAGGACCCCCATGGGGGTCCCCAAATTATTTTGGGGGGTCCCCAGATGATTGGCTTCATGTGCAACATTGTTTTCTCACTCAACAGTAAACAAACCAACATACAGTAGAAGTGTATACAGGGTATTGCTACAGTTACATTTAATGATTTTTAAAAGAGGCAAACATTGTGAAAATAGCCGATCTACAAGCTCACAACAATTTATCTGTGGAACCGAGTCTTACTAAATGTAATGCCTACAATTCCAAAAACATGTTGGGGTGGGGGGGGGGGGGGGGGGGGGCACTTCAAATATGATTATATTGGGGGGGGGGTTGCGGCCTGAAATGTTTGAGAACCCTTATGGTTTGGTGGTCAATATAAGTCATACAGTATGAGGTGTTCTTCTCCCTGCCTGTAGGACCCAGCCCAAACTTCCTTGTAGTTATGGAGTTCTGTAAGGAGGGAAGACTTAAAGAAGTGTTGGACTCTGTGAACTACCTTTGGGACAGGAAGGCTCTCATGTGTCTGGACGCTGCACAAGCATCTACTGGTGACAAAAACAAACTAATCAGTTTCAATAACGCTGCCGTCAGGAACCCATATTCTTGTGTTTTTTTGAAAATTAATGCCATACTTGATCACGCTACAGCGTCACACAAAAACATCAAAAGTAGCAGATCTACAAGCTCGAAAGAGCTTGTCACGGGCAACTACTCAGGCTTTTGTGAGCCCCCCAGACCGTTTTTAAGTCGCTTGATTCAGTATTTATATATTTGATATTCATTTTATCAGACACACCCGCTTCCTATAGAAACCCATTATAACTTCAAACTCAAAATTTTTGACATGTTAGATTCATCAAAAACACCCGTCCTTGGTTCTGGTGACTCACCCTGCCCTCCTAATACGCGAGGGGCCGTGTTTTTTCGATAACTTTTTCCATTTATTTTATATATTTTTTTTATTGTATTTAATTTTTTACATTTTCCAAAAAAATATATAAAAAATAAATGAAAAAAGTTATCGAAAAAACACGGCCCCCTCGCGTATTAGGAGGGCAGGATGAGTCAAAAACTGTCTGGGGCGCTCACAAAAGCCTGAGTAGACAATAAAATAACCAAAAGTTTTTTTGAAAGTGAAATATCCCTTTAAGTGTCCAGGCAGGGTTAAGCCACAATGTTTAACTCTCTTAAAGGGTTCTACAACGACAACTATTGTTTCCTCTTAGCTTACATCAATCAGAAGAAAAATCTAACAAGAAGACTTTAATCCATGGGAGTATCGACAGCCACAACTTCCTGGTAGACCAAGATTTCAGAGTCAAGGTATGAGGAATGTTAATAATAATGACTTGTCTACATCAGTTAGTGTGTATTATATTTTGTGACTAGCTGGCTGGTTTGCATCTGGCCCAAACAAAGAGGTGCATGAGAAGGAATGTTAAACAAGACCCTACCGCTCACCGGAGCAGCTTGAGAGTGTCAATCATCCATACTGCAACATAATGTGAGATTTACTAGGTCAGTCGTGCGGTGCTCTTTGATAGACAGGCTCTGGTCAGATTGGATGTGTGTTAGGGATGGGACGATGATCGTTATCATTTATCGTGACTAGAAAAAGAAGAGCAGAGATTTTAATTTATGGTGAAATTGTCCTCCGTCATACACCAGGATGAATTGGCTTTTGTTGAGCTGCAAATTCAGTCCCACTTAAACCCTCTATACTTGATAAAACAGACCTGTAAACCCTCTATACTTGATAAAACAGACCTGTAAAGGGTGTCTTTGGTGTGCTCTTATTTCACTCTACACAAATCGCTTCGGCAAAAATAGCAGATCTACAAGCTCACAACGCATTGCATTGCAACGCTATTTTTGGCAACGTTACCCCCAGAATAGCGATGCTGGGGGTCCAAGTGGTTAACAAGGGGAATTTTAATCGCAATATTTTTTGTGTAATTTTCATATCGTCCCATCACTAATGTGTATTTCTAAGGTTCTTTGTTCACCGTAGTCCCCCGTTGCCGTTCTACAAGCTCACACTGCGTCACATTGTAATGCGTTGCGCTTGTATATCTGCTATTTTTGCTGTATGTTCACCCCGGAATAGGAACGCTGGGGTTAATTGTTTTTTTTAGTCTCTGTATGGTCCTGTGGAAAATCACAACCCACAAGAACCCCCTTGACGGTGTGTACTGAAAACAGTGGTTAATTCAGACTGTACTTTTCTTGCACATTTTATAATTACACAATTACCTGTACCTAATTGCTTCATTTATCACAACCATTTCATAACAGATTGTACCACCGATATTGAGATCTATAATAGAGTGTGTGAGGACAAGCGAGTGTAAGAACCACTTCCTGACGACTGCCCTGAACAGCTGGGAGGACTGATCAATGCCTGTCGTGCGTATGACGCTTCCCAAAGGCCAACAGCTGGAGGTAAATGTGTTTATAGCTTGTTTTGGACTCAGGTTGAGTGTTATCCCAGGGAACACGGATTAGACAAATGTGAAAAGACGGAGGGTTGAACCCGGGTGTGACTAATAATAATGGAAATGTATGTGTCAAAAATAAATTACGGTTACTTTCATTGAATCACATTGCCTCTTTGGTCATTGTTGCTATTTCCTATTCCACAGAGCTTGTGGACCAGCTACGCAAGCTGGTGGAGCAGTTGGAGAAGGAGTAAGCCAACAGCTCTTCTCATAAGAAGGAATACCATGGTGTTAATGCATGGATGTATATTGTACCATGTATTATAGTTCAGGATTCCAAAGTCTTGTCACTGTTCAACAACTAGCCTGTAGGATGTACTATTTCATTGTTTTTTAATCTAATGTAACCGTAAAGTAATCAATGTGATTTTTTCTGAGAGCTTTAACTGTGCGGTGTGCAATCCCTCATACCTCTCTGCACATAGTTTTCTGTCCTACTCTGTTCTATGGTAGATTGTCACAGTGCATAGCCTGAGGTTTGATTTCTGGTTTGATTGCTTTTCTCCAGGAGGCTTTACTTAGGACTCCTAGGGCTAATGTATTCTTTCATATGACCATGTTGGCTTTAGAAACTGTTTTACATTTTCTAATTTGTCTAATACATTTTGAATGGTTAATTCAACATAATTTTGATATAAATTGACCAGCATAAATTTCTTAAAGAATGAAGACAGTTGGTCTTGGTGCTCTTTAAAGAACATTGTGACATACTCTGTATGATAAAAGAAAGGTGTTCATTAATACATGCTGTAAGAGAGGAATGAAGCTGTCCATCACTTATGGGCAATATGTGATGATTTAGAGGAGTCTTAAATGTTTCTCAGGCTGAGGACCCCTTAGCTGAGAGAGATGAAGCAGGGACCCCCCATATTGTATATAGACTTGTGTTGCAGATTACACTTTTTCATAGATGGCTTCATAGACTTGTTAGCACTCATCAGTGTTGTGTAAAATGAATAGTTTTGATTATTTTACACATTATCTTTTCTAGTATGTATATGTTGGCTTGTTTGTATTTTCAGACATTTAACCACTTAAACCCTCAACTTGACCTTTGGCTCTGTACTTGGTCTGCTCCTTCTACACGAACCTCTTTGCCGAAAATAGCCGATCTACAAGCTCACAACGCTTGGTGAGCTTGCAGATTTACTATTTTCAGCTAATATTCCCCTCAGAATAGGGACGCTATAGGGTTCACGTGGTTAATGTAAAAAATCACACAAAGATTTGGTGGCCCCCCTGTAGTAACTCTGAGGACCCCCTAGGGGTCCCGGACACCCTGTTGAAGACCCCTGATTAAGACTATTATTATAATATGCCTCACTCGTGTGCCTGTACATTATTTCTGCATTATTCAATTGTAATGAACAGGATGATCACTGTCACCTTAACTCACGTCGGATTAAATTCCGAACTGTATATTTTAACCCATTGTGCTCTGTGTGCATCAGCTGTTATACGTTGTGCACTCTGCAGATGTTCCTGCCGTGATAGGGAATTAACACTGATAATACACATACTGTTAGTATGCAAACTTTATATGTTTAAGAACTGCCATGTCTAGTTTAGGATATCCATTGTCCAGGTAATTTCATAGAATGTTTATATGATCTAGGTTCAGTAAAGGTCGGCCTGTAATTGGTACACTTATTGACCCTAGATCAGGGCTACTCAACTTAAGATGGCTCAGGGGCCACTCAGCAAAATACCAAAAGTCCAAGGGGCCGCAAGATAAAAATGACGGTCCTATTTTGGATTTTTCGATTTTGTAACGCACACTACACATTGTTATAAGAAAATGTACATTTTGACATATTCTTTTCACTGTACCTGTTTATTTTGTGTGTATGTCCAGTGGCATCAGTTCAGCAAAAGCTAAGGTATGGCAAGGTTAGGGTTGCCAACTCCCAGAGATTGAAATAAGGGACACCTATCCTGGGCGCGCAGCGAAGCCGCTCGGCCGAAAAACCCGAAATGCATAGAAAACTATGCATTATACCTGTAACAATTGACGCACCTGTATGTATGTCTGTTTGTTTTTGAAAAAAAATGTAGCAACCCATATATTTGAACGGAAATGTATATTTTTATCCTGTGCTTAAAAAAAACACACAAAATAACATTTTGACCATGAGGGGCCGCAGAGACGCTGCGTTGGGGCCGCATGCGGCCCGCGGGCCACGGGTATAGTAGCGCTGCCCTAGATGAATGCAAAGAATCCTGTGTGACAGTTTTTTTCCTTCCTAATTTACTACGTGAAGTCTCACCAAGCGGGCCGAGTTGTCCGTCTCGCTGAGGCCGAGTGTTACGCTTCAAGTAGGGCGAGTGGTCCCCCATTCGGGGCGAGTGTTGCACCACTAGGGGGCGAGCATTCCGCAAAGTAAATGGGGTCGAGTGTGTTTTGGAGCGTTTACCCAGCATTAACCGATTAAACACATGAACCCTATTCCTATTCTGGAACGAACATTCAGCGAACATAGCAGGTCTCCAAGCTCATAACACATTATGGGCTTGTACATCAGCCAATTACGGCGAAGAGATTTGGTGTGGAGGGGTAAAAAGGAGCCAAGTACAGAGCCCTGGGGAACCCCTGTCAATATATATTGGGTTTAAGTGTTTAACACCTTCTCTGGTCCCTCTCTATTAATTCATTATTTAATTGAACCAATCATAGTAAGTCAGCATTCTGTGCTTGGGTGTGTCAGACATGGAGCCATTGGCATGTCACACTTGTCAGGTAGTAGAGAAAATGGGAGGAGCAGAGTCTGCATAAAAACAAGCTGTAGTTTAGTTTCAGTGTCCTGGCTGTGAACAGGTGTCCTGCATCGACACTCACTACAGGTAAATAAGCTCCTTAAGTTCTTTAATGTGTTTTATTGAAATCAGTTTGTTGCTAAAGGCCCCTGCATGCTACCAAATGAGGTGGTCACCCTTTCACCGTTTGTGACCACTGAAACAGTGGTTTGGATGGATACTAGGCGCTCAAAGTCTGGTGATTCCGGTTAGTAAAAAACAGAGATGTGTTGAGGTGAGTGGTGAGTCGCTAATCACCACGGCTCAGTGACTTCATGTTGTAGTTTTCAAACCACCGCCGTGAGAGGGTGATCACCGAAAATGGTAGCTTGCGCCCCCCTTAAGAAGTTGCTAAGTTTACGTGTAATGGTAATTTCCTTTTCCTACTTCTGTTTATTCTGTCCACAGTTCTCTCTACAGTACAGAGCAGACTGTAGGCCTGCTACAGCACTGAGTCTGACTGCAGTAAGTATGATATGTGCACTGTGTCTGTATCAATACAAATGAACTCAACTCAATCCTCACTCTCACTGTTAATTTAACAGTGCTTTGTATAAGTGTCAGTTTCCTTTTACACTCTCTTTACATTAACAGTATTTTTCAGTCAGTTCAACAATACAAGATACCCAGAGGTATTACTGCTGTAGCATATTCATAAAGATGAAAAGTGTAGTACTGTATTAGTCTTTTCAAATGAACTGCTTTATAGAGACATAAACGTTTCTTTTTTCACTTTCGCTTTAACTGGAGAAGCACTTTGACATGATTTAATCTAAGTTTGGAAAAGTTGAAAGGTTGATTGTGTTAAATGGCCCTTACTATTAGTGATACATCAGAAACAACATGGCACTGTTTCACCATGAGCTTTCACTTCCTTTATAAGAAGTGATTTTTGAAATAGTTTGACAGCAGGGAGACAACAGGACCAGTTTGTCTTGTCTAGATTCCAAAGGTTCAGGTTGGGTATTTGTAGGGCCAGTTACTACACTAGCCCGGGGCACAGTCCGAAGAAGGACAAAAGAAAGAAAAAGATAAGAAACATAGAACATAGATTTGTTGTGCTGATAGTTTTATGTAATGAATAAACATCAAAAAGTTGCTCACAGTCACTACACGTAGCGTGCAACGTGTTGTGAGCTTGTCGTCACTGGTGCACAAGAGCAGAGTCCTTTGAAAGTGCTTGAATGTGAATGTCTAAAGTACTGCACAGCAGAGTCCTTTGAAAGCACGTTTAGGAGCTGCCATTCTAAACCACAAGTTTCACCATTTCATTGTTCTTTACACTACTAGAAAAAAGCACCCTTCAGGAGCGTGCATGTAGCAATGACACGCTTTGTTGTCATGTTGCAGAGGGAGTTATTTGGTACATCTGTCCTCTCCTCTTGAAAGGCTCTGGTATCGGGTCCCCGGCAAGATTAGTATAGCGTCACAATCATTTGAGCCACTTAAACCATATTTTATATTTCGGCTATTCAAAAATAGCAGATATACAAGCTCATTGTGTGTCAATATGAGCTTATAGATCAGCATTTTTAAAACAATCTAGATTCTAGAACATGTTTTGCAAATCTCATTTTTAACACAAATCTTATCTTCTGGGGGTCCCTGCCACAAAATATTTTCAGATGGCGGTCCGCAGCCAAATACATTTAAATTTGGGGGCTCTTGACACAAAATAGTTTGAGAACCACTGCTGTAGATGAAAATGTTTGTGACAATTATGATGTTGTGTATATAGTCCAGGGGCCAGGCCATATTTTGGTACCACCTAAGGTGACCGTAAAGTTTTTGTATTTTTGTCTTCCTACATGTCTCTAGTTTATATTTTGGTATGATAACCCTTCCAATCTTGTAGCTTAATGGCAAATACCTACCGGCTAATGTATCCGGTAGGAGACACAAAGTAGAATCTTTGTGTCTCCTACCCCGGGCATCAAATTATTGTGACAAAAAACAAAATATATCCATGTATTCAAGGCTTCATGGGGTGTGCAATTGATAACTTCTAAGATTTTTGGTGTTTGCAAAAAGACTGCTTTCCATAAGCTTGTAAAAGTTGACCCTCCTTCGGTCTGGGGTGGTCATAGCTGAATGGGTAGAGAGTCCCCCTGAAAAACTTAAAGGAGGAATTCACCCAAAGTAATATTTATTTTCTATCAATTGCACACCCCATGAAGCCTTGAATACATGGATATATTTGTTTTTTGTCGCAATAATTTGATGCCCGGGGTAGGAGACACAAAGATTCTACTTTGTGTCTCCTACCGGATACATTAGCCGGTAGGTAGTGATAACTGCCATTAAGCTACAAGATTGGAAGGGTTATCATACCAAAATATAAACTAGAGACATGTAGGAAGACAAAAATACAAAAACTTTACGGTCACCTTAGGTGGTACCAATTTGTGTTGAATATCAGTGTTGGCCCCTGGACTAATACATGTTGAATGACAATTATGTAAGTGTAGTGGCTACAATGCATAACTAGAATAAAAAGGAGTAGTGACCTATGGAAGGCCGTTGTTATTGTAAATAGGTTATGAGTTCCATACACATCCAACAACGTGCATTTGATAATGGTATTGTTGTATTCAAGCAGTAAATTAAAGTCTGGCAGTGTAGTGGATACAATGCATTGCATGAGAAAACACAAGTAGTTATACCTGTGGCCTCCAGTGAGTGACCGCCTCTTCCTCTGTTGACTGTCCTCACCGCAGTATTAGCTGAGATTGAGAAGTGCAGATATTTGTAATGTATGCTTTATATTTGTTAGTACAACACATAATGGAATCTGCACAATACAGTTATGTGTGACAATGGTGTCATGAGGATAAGGATAAGGATAATTCCTTTTAACAGGTCGTTCATGAAAGTCCTTGCGGTCTTGTTTCCAATGAGAACCTGTGAGCAATTAGGGGTTAAGAGTCTTGCTCAGGGACAAATTTCATTTCGTCGACACATACAGTATGCTGGCCTGGCCTGGAATTGAACCTGGGGCAACTGGGAGGCATGCGATAATCCGACAGACCTTTTCTCCGACTATGTGGCATCCGCGTGCGGTTAGGGTTAGGGTGCGGGTTTGGTTCGGGTTTAGTATTGAAACGTCGGAGCGCTGCGCTGTCCGAAGAATGCGCTGTCGGACTAACGTACTGCACCCGGGCAACCAGGGCCTCTGGCTCCCTAGGCGGGCTCACTAACCACTCAGCTATGGCCACCCCTCTCAGCTATGGCCGCCCCTGCACAATGCTATACAGGGTTATATAAATCTGTGTTGGCTATTAAAAAAATAGCAGATATAACAGTATTTGTGTAATGGCGGCTAGCAGCAAAAGAGCACACAACCTAAAGATTTGAACAAACATGTTTTCCTCCGCGTGGAACCAACCACGCCTGGAGATGCGTGGCTAGTGTTATGACTAGTGTATGGTTTCGCTTTCATGAATCGTTGCGATGTGTTAAACAAGTCGAGTTAAACTTTGTTTGCACATCGTGTTGCTATAGCGTTTGGGCTGAAAGCCACAAGGATTGGTAAGTAAAGACACCCAACCATGCTGCATGAATTAGCCAGCACTTCCATATGAATGTTGTCACTTTCAGTATCTTTGGAACAAAACTAAACAGCGCAGTATAAGCACAGGACATTATAAGTGTGGCCATTGCTTAGAAATAATGATCAAAAGGTTAGAAATACAGGATACCAGCCATGTTATTGAAAAGATGTTAAAGGGGAAGACCACTCATTTTCAACATTAAACTATGTCTTTAATACACCTTAGAGCTGTTGTGTGGAAATAAGAAAAAAACTTCTATGTTGCCTAGAAAAGGATAATTGATTGAGGTCATGTGATCATTGACATACGCACGGTGTTCTTTTGGCTCCGCCCCCTCAGCCAAAAGTACTGAGGGGAAATGGACCCTTAAAAGGTGTGTAACTCCGAGAGTGTATATATGGAACCAAATTGTTATTGACTCCTAACGGTGCATTTGGTTCTATTTATGAGAGTGTATAAATGGAACCAAATGGACCTGTAACGGTCCATTTATACACTGTCAGAGTTATGGGGGTCTGGTACTCAAACTTTAGAATTTCAAGGAACCTCAGTTTGGTATGAATTAGACCACACTGGTCTTTAGGCTATTCTGTTTTCTAAGCATGGCAGTATTTTATGAAAATGATGTGCTGTAACAGTGGCCAACAGTTTAATTGTGTTGCACAAGTTTCTATAGAGTTGACAGCTGACTGAAAGGTGATAATGGGGGAGTGATTAAAGGAGTGGCTAGGGGTTGCTAGCAAGCTTCCTGACTACTGGCCAATCACAGCGCGTCTTTTCCGGGACTTGTCAGAATCTAGTTTTATAAGAATATCTTTATTTTTGTACAACTAGATTTTGCCAAGTCCCGGAAAGACAGGAAGCTGTCAGCAAGACAGGAAGCTTGCCTTCTCCAAAATGGAGCCCGAGATACAGACACCTCAGAGCCGGAGGAGGCGTCTACCTTTATATGTCTATGAGTCTAACAGCCGCCCCTCCCCCCTCCACAGCTCAGTCAGCAGCCAGGCTGCATAGCAGGCTCCCAGTTCCAGTTCCAATACTACACCACCCAAAAACCACCCATTTTGGAACCCCCCTCCATCTAGGGCGCCTGTAGGACACGCCGGCCCTGCCTGTAATGCACCGTTCTGCCTTTAACCTTTTACGGGGTAGCTGTCTCAAATGTAGGTGAAATACCCAGATGTCTGCATGTCTGTGACACACAGGTGCTGTTGGACCGGTGCTTCTAGTGTGTCCCTCCAACCCCTCAGCAGTGGTGAGCTGTGGATTTTTGAACTAAGGGTACTGTATTTTATGACGTCACGCGCGCGCACGTGCGCGCACATAGCCACTCAGCTCAGTGCTAGTTGAAATACTGTATTCAACATGTGATTATTAATGTAATCATATGTATTATTATTTTGTTGTATTGTTGCATTGTTAATTTGTTGTTTTTATTTTTGTTTCAAATTAATTATTTTATTTTCCTTTTAAACCCTTTATATAAAAGCCCTTTACATCATTGGTTCTCAAAGTGGGGTCCGGGGACCCCCAGGGGTCCTTGAGGGAGTTCCAGGGGGTCCCCAGCTAAATGATAGATTAGGCACCAAATGGACCCTTATGGGTCTGTAACTCTGAGAGTGTACAAATGGAACCAAATGGACCCTAACGGGTCCATTTGGTTCCATTTGTACACTCTCAGAGTTAAATTGACATAGCTTTTACAATATAAATTGCGGTCCAAGTGATAGAAATGCCATTAAATGGGGGTCTGTAGGCCTAATGCATGTCAAAGTGGGGGTCCTTGAAATTAAAATGGTTGAGAATCACTGCTATAGTCGTAAAAAATCTTCTCTTATGGGGGTCCCTGGCACATCTTTTCAAATGGGGGTCCGCGAGCTAATAAGTGTCAATTTGGGGGTCCTTGACATGAAAAAGTTTGAGAACCACTGCTTTACATAGACTCACCCACACATAAGTAGGCCTACTTAAAATAATCAGACAACTTGTCTTTGTCTTGTCTCAGAGAACTGGGTCCTCTGCTAAGCGATCCCACACCGTGCAGTGCAGAGATGTTGTCTGTCATTGTGAGAGGAATGTAACACATTGAATTCAAGTCCGTGTCTTTTCTCGAGTAGCCTAATGTTATGCAAAGCAGCCAGGTAGACGCTTTTGAGAACGGCTCGCCACTGACGGCGCGAACCTTGAGAGGCTATTGTTTTTAAACTTTAAGGCGTTAAAGACCGCCACTGACGGTGCGTGCACGCGCGCCCCCAGCTCCCACAGTGTCAGAACTAAGGGTACGCCGTACCCCCCCGTACCCCCTACAGCTCAACCCTGCCCCTCAGTACCACACCAGTGTAGTGTAGAGTGGGTGTGTTACAGTCAGGGACAGGACAAACTGTGGGGATCGTTAGTGGAGTTTCAGGAGTGGGGCAGGGGTCCAGGGACAGGGTAGTGGGACACAGGTCCAGGGGGTCTCAGATGAAAGTGGTGGTTCAAATGGCTCTGACTCTGGGTGAGTCTCTTACAAATCCACAGGGATCTGAGTTCATATCAACCACTGTTCATTCCTCTCCTCGCTATAACTGACTTATGTGTGTTGGTGTTCGTAGGCACCTTGCTATTAATGACTTGTCCTGACATGTGTGTTTGTGTTGTTATCGTATGCATGATGTCTCGTAGAGACATTCTCTTCATGAAACGCAAACTTTACTATCCGTTCATCCAGGTTGACACAAAATGTACTGTAAATGGCCAGTCATGTAGAAATGAAGGCAGGTGCACAATAGTCTAAATAATAATTAAAAAATCGTATTTCCATTGTGGTCCTTTGGTTTTGACAGGAGAAAAGAAAAGGGGGGGTACCTAAAAAAAACAGCACAAAATGAATACAGCAGGCTGTATATTTTAAATGCAAATAAAAACGGATAGTGCAGTTTCTTCCCACCTCTTGTGGTTGGCTTATTAATATAGTGGTATTTCAATAACGGCCGATCTACACCAGACTTTTCAAAGTGAGCGTATGCGTGGCGCGTACAACGCGCTTGTTTAGATCCAATTCATATCAATGATACCGGCTACACCGCATACGCAGGCTTTAAAATAGGACTGGATCTAAAGGTGTGTGTTAGCGTATATGCGCGCGTGTGTATGTGTGTGTGCGAAAAGTCTCTGGTGTAGATCGGCCGTAATGTTATTATTGCAACATCCCTAGACTTCCACCGGTATTTTTGTGTAGTATGTAAATGACCTTTGTCTTTGTAATCCTCTCCCCTCTCTTTAGTGAACAATGGACAGCTGCCCAGATCTAGCAGTGATTGATGAGAAGAGTCTGGACAAGAAGGACTGGAAGGTGATCGGTAGTGGTGGATTTGGTCAAGTCTATGGGGTCAGACATCTTGGATGGAGACGGGATGTGGCCATTAAAGTATTAGGTCCTGATGACGGGTAAGTGATGAGGATTTAAAAGATACTGTGAAGACTGAACCAAACCAACACTCGGAGACAGTATGTGCGAAGGCCTCACAGGGCGTTTTATTAATGAATACGGCACGTCCACGGGGTATTTCCCCGGTGCCGTCTTGGTATTACGTTTCAAATCATAAATCAACAATAAAGCAAACTTTAACCCTAAAAGGGCTCAGGGTCAATAAAGTCCGTGCGTAATCCTCCACCCGCGCTCTGCGGGGGATTCCTGTCCACGGACGGACTGTAATCACATCAGGTCCTAGGTTGCCTATAACAGAGAGATACAGACATTAGACTCCGATCTATATAACACCAGGTAAATGAGGAGGAGGATAACAAGTGGGGGGTCGCTTACCGCCTGTGCACCTGTCTGGCCAGCGTGGAGAGTCAGTCCATACTGAGGCAGAGACGGTGCTCTTACATTGTTTGTGCGCTCCCCAGCTGGGTGCCACAGCTGCGCTCACTTCAGGCTGATTCCACAGGTAGATGGGCAGGTAACGCCCGTCGATGACGCAGCCCAGCTGGGGGCGGGGCCTGGCTGGCCGTGCACCACCTCTGTCCCACTGACTCTCCCTGCTGAGGTGCTTACCTGGCAGGCTGTTGCCTAGCGACGCCCCACAATACAAACTGTATTTCAAAGTACTTACACTGCATTTGTTCTTGGACACACACACACACACACACACACACACACACACACACACACACACACACACACACACACACACACACACACACACACACACACACACACACACAATGTAATGAAATACTTATATATATTGAAACCCTCTCATTGTCAGATCCTCAGATAAGACCTTGGATCGTGAGTCTAAACTGATGCGATGGGCAGCGAGCCCGCATGTCATCCAGGTCCTGGGGGTCTTCAGGGGCCGTCTACCATCTGTCTCTGACATACAGATCGGCCTGGTCATGGAATTGATGGAGAGAGGATCCCTCGCCTCCTTGCAGGTCATCTTTTTCCCCTTTATTGATTCACTGATTTATTTGATGATCCAGTGATGTTGAACAATTTCCAACGTAGTGAGTCCTTGTTGTCTCCGCCAGGCCGAAAGGCATGGCGAGAGACTATGTTTTACCCCCTGTCCGTCCGTCCGTCCGTGTGTCCGTGTGTGTACGTGTGTGTGTGTCCGTCTGTGAACAGCTAATCTCCCGCACCGTTGGCTAGATCACAGCAAAACTGTGCACACACACTCTCTGGATGCCAATTCAGAACCTCTGCCCCAAATTGTTCACATGGGCCTGTTATAGCGCCACCAGGAGGCCAATTTGTGCAAAACATATTTTTTGACAGTACTCCTACAGATTGTATCCAAATATCACGCAAATCGGTACACAGTATCTCTATAGTCATGTGATCAACACGGATCGATCTGATTTTCCATATTCCATCCTGATTGGCTAAGGTTGGCTTCCAAAGTTTGCAGGATGGTCCGTTTTGAACAAAATGCCGCAAATCATGAACAGCGTCTGATTGCCGTGCACGGCCTAGGAAGAAATGGCACCCTTTTCACTTTGGCCTATTATAGCGCCACCAGGAGGCCAAAATAACCTACCTGACCTGGCGGAGACCTGTGCTCCGAGGAGCACTTTTTCTAGTAAAATGTTTTTCTTTTTTGTCTTTCATCTCAAAAGGTTATGATTATGGTTATATTTGTGTATATATATATATGTTTGAACTGATCTGATAATTAAACAAAAAGAACTTCCCTTATTCTTAAAAGTAAACGATGCACAATTGTCACATCATCTTCTCTCCCACTTGGAGGAGACCCCTGGCAGACCAAGGACCAGATGGGGGGATTAGAACTCCACACTGGCCTTGGAACGCCTTGGGATCCCCCAGGAGGAAGTGGCTAATGTTTTCTGGGAAAGGGAAGTCTGGAGCTCTCTTCTTAAACTGTTGCCCCCAGGATCTGAACGGTTAAAGATGGATGTATGGATGGATATCATCTTCATGATATCCATCTTCATCCATCATCCTGATATCATCTTTATCTAAAATTCTAAATCAAATATAAATATATAGAGAACATAAACTATACCATTACTGGTATATAAAACATATAATATGCAGTAGTCGTCTTCTTCTTCTTCTTCTTCTTCTTCTTCTTCCTCTTCCTCTTCCTAATTCCCATCGGGGTCGCCACAGCGGATCATTTATTTCCATCTGCTTCTGTTCCTCGTCACTCCAGCATGTTATTATTGTGGGGTAGTTATCCTCATTATTTGTGCGTGCGCACACTTTATTCTCTGCAAAACTAATTACTCCTACACACTTACACCTAGAAACCTCATTTAAACTTTAACACGGTCAGTTTACTGAGGACACACATGCTTGTACATGACACAAATGTTTTGTGTTTTTTTAAATATTTAACTTTAAAAGTTAATAAAATGATAATGGAAGTCATTTGAAGATTTACATCACAACTCCTTCATACTTTCACCTAGAAACTCGATTTTCAATTAAAAAAATCCACCTTACAGTGGACATGCACGCTTGAGATTTTTACTTCGATTTTTTTATTTTCATATTTAACTTGAAGCACCCAATGCATGTCCAATGGGTTTTGCTAGTGGAGAGAGAGAAGGACACTGGCGGAATGACCCATGTTTTCTTAAAGTCACTGCGGCCACCATTTTTACACTACAGATATTTTTTTACATCACCAAGTTTGCATGGGTCTACTTTCCGATACTGCACAGCCACCCCACGTCCCACTGACATCACATGACATACCCCCCTCTGTCTACTTCGACTATTCGAAAAAAGTCAATCTACAATGTGATGCGTTGTGAGCTTGTAGAGCTGCTATTTTGAAAAAAGCTTGACAATCTTTGGAAAATGTGGGTAGTCTTACAGTGTACTTAAAGTATATTTTGATACTTTGTACATTCGGACCATACAGCTATATACTATCTATATACAGTATACTCCCTCAGAAGTACACTCTATTTCCAGGTTTGGTCATAAACTCTATGACAATAGAGGTGGAGCACTAGGATTTTGGGCCACAGAAGCATGCACACACTATCCTTTATGCTCCACTCTTGCAGTACCAGATTTGGCCACTAGTTAATTCTAGCTTCAAAAAGCCCTTGCTGCCCTGGGGGCTTCGGGCTTTGTATTGGGCAGTTCTGAACTCAGCACAATCTGAACTTGACTATTTCAAAACTGTCCTGAAAACAAAATAAAAACATCTTTCAGGAGACCACAAGGGGAGGTACAGTAAAAGTAAATTCCCATCAAAAGGAGGTGTCATTCACTGCCGCCGTTTTTCCTTTTTCTCCTTTGTACATATAGTGTTTGTATTTGTTGATGTGTTATTGTGTTTTTATTTTTAATTGAATACAATGGAAACAACAGATATTTACAGATATCTTTTTTTTTTTACATCACCAAGTTCGCACAGGTCTGCGATCTACAATGTGATGCATTGTGAGCTTGTAGATCTGCTATTTTGAAAAAAGCTTGACAATCTTTGGAAAATGTGAGCTATGTTGATTAATTGAATACATAGGACCGAAATGGAAACAAGTCCCCAGGATCTTTTTTTTTGTCATCCCTTCAGCTTTAATGTCTGTTTACATTTCTGACAAATAAAGTACTCAATCGATCAATCAAAAATACACTAGATGCACCGTCATGTTTATAGTTTGAACATCATTGGAATTACCTTTCTGTCAGAGGGAGACAATGGACATATAACTTAAAGGTTTCATGATATTCAGATTTAGAAAACATTAAAAGTCTTTATCATGGTCCTTCATATGTGTATTAAAATGTTTTAACTGAAAAATCCGTTCCAGTGAGCCATGGCAGGGTTTGGTCGCTGTTGAGGGATTTTGCCTGTCAATCATCGCCCCCCCCCCAAAGGAGAAAGATAGGGGAGGAGAGGGGGCGGGATTAGTGGACTATGACATCAAAGTCCAGGGGCCAATCGCAGCACTTTGTTTTGCCTAATTACTCAGAAAACACCAGACCACTGACAATCCACAGAATGTTCAAAGTTTTTTTGGGGTGTAATTGAGGTCATAAAACAAAACAAAACAAAACAAAAATGTAAAATGAATGTCATAAAACCTTTAAGAATTCTATATTTAAATGAGCCTTTATTCATATGTGTGACTCTGATTCTGAGTCAGACTTTTCTGCTTTAACCCCTCCATCAACAGACAAAACTAAACCACCCTCTACCCTGGTCCCTGGTCTTTCAACTGGCTCACCAAGTGGCTCTGGGCATGAAGCACCTTCACAGTCTCAAACCTGATCCCATCATCCACAAGGACCTGAAGCCTGGCAATGTCCTGCTGGACACAGACCTAAATGTCAAGGTGAGTCCCAGACAAATGTTTGGATGATTAACATCAGTGATGATGGATCAAGCATGTCCATCCTCTGCATTGTTCAAGCTCATATTCATTCAGTTATTGTTTTTGATTCATTGAATACTTTATTAGTCAGAAATGTAAACAGCATGAGTACAGTCAGACATTTAGGCTAAAAGGATAACACAAAAAAGTCCTGGGGACTTGTTTCCATTGTGGATCTATGTATTCAATTCATAAACATGGCATAAAAATAACACAATAATACATGTCACCAACAAATACAAAACACTGTATTTACAAAGGAGAAAGGATAAAAATGTCGGCAGTGAATGACACCTCCTTTCTATGGGAACATTGTGTTTACCTCGCCTTATGTTCTCCTGAATGGATTTTCAGGCCTGTTTTGATAGAAGCCAGTAATCCACATTGTTTAATGGATGGTGTCAGGGCATTCCACATTGTGTTGGTAGAGTAGTAGAATGAGAATCTTCTAGTTTTACTGCAATGCTCTTTTCTCTGGACTGCCAAAGAAAACAACCGACAGATTACAACTCGTTCAAAATGCGGCAGCCAGAGTTTTAACTAAAACTAAGATGAGGGAACACATTACCCCAGTTTTAGCTTCACTACATTGGCTCCCGGTTGTTTTTAGGATCGATTTTAAAATTCTTTTGCTTGTTTATAAGGCTCTCAACGGTCTGGCACCCTCCTACCTCTATGACCTCCTCCCCAAACACGTCCCAAACCGTCCCCTCAGGTCTTCTAGTGCAGGCCTACTTGAAGTGCCTGTAATGTCATATAAAAAATACGGCGAAGCAGCATTCTGCTTCTACGGGCCGACGGCCTGGAATAAGCTTCCTCTGCACCTAAAACAGGCACCCTCTGTAGACAGTTTTAAAGCACAGCTCAAGACTCATTTATTCACTCTTGCTTTTAGTTGATTCTGCTTCTTCTGAATCTCTGTGCTGTTGTTTCTGTTTTTATCGCTGCCTGACCCACTGCCTTTTATCTTTAAGCTTTTATCTCTTGCCACTGTACTTTGCCACTGCTCTATTGTTTTAATTGTTTTGCTTGACCCGCTGCCTCTTATTTGTAAGCATTACTTCTTGCCATTGCCCTTTTTGCCTTTTGCTCTATTATTGCCATTGCTCTAATGTTTTTTGCTTTTACCCTGTGTTTTGTTTTCATTTTTTTTTTTTCCTTTCGTTTTCTGTAAAGCACTTTGAGCTGCATTTATGTCATGAAAGGTGCTATATAAATAAAGTTTATTATTATTATTATTATTATTAGAGAGACGCCACCAGATCAAGTCTCATCACATTTCAATGTAACATACGTATAACAAGTTAATGAATACATACTCTCACAAGTCAGTCTGTCTCTCCACGTTCAACCTCTCTTCATTCTCATTCCCTACAAGCTATCTCACACACACCCTCATTCCCTCAGTGCAACTATGGCGGTCCGTACAGCTGTCAATGTCAAATTTCCTCCACCTCCCCGGCCTCCTCCCTGTGGCATTTAATTTCATATTGTTAATAGGATGATTCTGTGGATTGTACTGTGGTTCTATGGATTATACTATGATATGTGGTAGCTTAATTATGCATTGAAGGTTGAATGTAATAACTGTATCTGATGCTCTGCTCTAGGGGGTTTGTGATCTCAGAAATTGACAATGTCTCACGGATGGACGCGTTGTGAGCTTGTAGATTTGTTATGTTTGATGAGCAAAACAGTCCTAAGACGGAGCAGAATTGTTGGTTGAAGTGAAAAGTGAAAAACTCATTAATTCACTTTATGTAACATGGAATAACTCAGAAAATGATAGTTCAAGCCTATCCAATCTATGTTCAACAACAACCACAGTTATTATGTCCACCCTTCGGGTCCTATCTTTTTGTAATGCATACTAACGCGTACTATATCATCATTCACTCTTGCTCTCTCTCTCCTAACCCTCTCTCTATTCCTCCTTCCACTTCTCTGCATGTCTCTCTTCCTCCGTCTCTGTTCCCTTTTATTTTCTCTCCATTCTGCTCTCTTTTCATCCAGATCACTGACTTTGGCCTTTCCAAGTTTGTCAACTATTCAACGTCTGCTCATATCAAGGGGGCGGGAACGACAAGCTACATGCCTCCAGAGGCCTTAATCTCCTTGTCATACAAAGCCACCCCCGCCTTTGATGTCTACAGGTATTCATCATTAGACACAGACAACCTGTGGGATAGAGACACACGGGCGGAAACGGAAGGCCTACAAATTCACGCCCACTTTTGAGATAGCGCCGCTACTCGAGGTCCGTTAGAACGACGAACTGCAGCTCTCAATGCATTCCCTATGAGAGGATATGAGAATAAGCCTACTTTTAAAATTATCCTGCATTAACTGGAGACGATATTGATTTAAATAAAAATATGTTTCCAAATGTATGGAGTGTCTTTGTCAAAATATCTTCTTGTTTTCTTAATAGTTGATGTGTTTCACATTTAATTTGCCACTTTAACGAGTTACCCATAATGTTAACACAGCACAGGGTAGACGGCAGACAGACAAGTTGTCGCATTTCAGTGACATCACTGTCTTTACGAGCTCCGAGCGCCGACCAGTGGTGTACCCACTGTAGAGTCAGGACAGGCCCTGCCCAACTAAGATCTCGCCTCCCCTAAAAAAAACAAATAACCCGAAAATGTGTCATTGCGTGCTTAATGTCCTCAAAGTCACGCACCCAACAAGCTTTGAACTGAGCAGATTGGACCTTCTGTTCTAGAGATAATGACCAAAACATATTGAAAACGTCCACTTTCGACAGTTTTCTGGGTATTGAAAACCTCAATGGATGCGTCCGTGACGTATATACCATGCGACCACTAAAGTCTAGATCTCCGATGCTAGCGGTTTTGACATACTGATGGAGTATATTATAGTATATTGTGGGTAGTATATCGAGATGACAGATATGGGACATTAAAAAGGACAAATCAAACAAATGGGACACTTTATTAGAACACCAAAAAAGTCGCTACAGCCTCAGTAGTTAACCAATGAAATGACGGTATTTTACAATGCCTCTCATAAAGATTGCATTGAGAGCTGCAGTTCATCTTTCAACGGACCCCGAGTAGCAGCGCTGTCTCAAAAGTGGGCGTGAATTTGTAGGCCTTCCGTTTCCGCCCGTGTGTCTCTATTGTCTGTGTCTATCTAATTATATCCTCAACTCAATCAACTGTCTGTTGCGGCAATAAAGCCCTGTGAATGTCCAACATAAATCCTGCTTATTATGTGTAGTGGATAGGCTTCATACCATTCAAGTAGAAAGTCAAGTTGTCATGTAGTCATGTTGATCTTTCTGTTTTATTACTCTCCGCCAGGAGAGTATTGTTTTCACTGCGTTTTCACTTTCTAAACATGACACACCGATTGGTCAAGCCTCACGTGACACGTGAAATACTGTGATCTGATTGGCTAGTGATGCATAGCGGCCTATATATACATGGCATCACTTTGACAGTGTCTCTGCCACTGTCAAAGTGAGGTAAGACAGGAACCATGAAATGGCTGCATGGCTGATACATAATTGGCAGATAGGACAGATAGACATTTATATAGACAGGAGGGATATGACACTTACACAGACAGGACGGACAGTGTACAGACAGGACGGATAGCACACTTATACAGACAGGACGGATAGGACACTTATACAGACAGGACGGATAGGACACTTATACAGACAAGACGGATCGGACACTTACACAGACAGGACGGATAGGACACTTACACAGACAGGACGGATAGGACACTTACATAGACAGGACGGATAGGACACTTATACAGACAGGAGGGATAGAACGGAAGACAGAACGGAAGAGGACACTTACCCAGACAGGTTGGATAGGACACTTACATATACAAGAGGGATAGCGACCTATAAATACATGTGTCACTTTTAAAGAGTGATAAGCCAGATTCCAATACCGAAAATCCGGCCACTAGCTCACTCCCAGACTTCGAACCGGAAGTAGTCAAGTAGTCGCGGTCCAATTGTTCCTATCTGTCTTATTGGACAGATAGGACAGATAGGACACTTATATAGACAGGAGGGATAGGACACTTACACAGACAGGACGGAAGAGGACACTTACCCAGACAGGATGGATAGGACACTTACATATACAAGAGGGATAGCGACCTTCGCGACCTTCGAACCAACACAAGTCTTCTGGCGGAGAGTTGTGCTCCGAGGAGCATTTTTACGGGGCCAGAGCTCTGCTCTGGACACGTATTGTTATTCGCATTATTCTGTCACTTCTGCCACTTTTCGCAGTTCTGGCTGAACCGCGCTGTCGCTTTTTACGAAACTCGGCCATATGGTAGATGGTCATGAAAAACGATCAAAAAATAATTCTCACAATCTTTCGTCCAAAGGTGGCGCTATAGCACTCAATTGAAAATGCCAACTTTGACCAGGTACAACTCATGCCCTGTTTGACCTACAGCCATGAAACTTGGATACACATATGCGTCTCCTCATGCTGAACAACTTTCACACTCTGACTTTTGACCTCTGACCTTTAGATCTCCCACCATTTTGAATTATATGAAAAACAGTCATTGGCTCCTAACTTCTGCATTTTTTCACTTATGGAAAATCCGTTGGAAATTTTTGTAGAAAGTGGTGCAAAGTTCAAGTGTGAAACGTTTCGTGCAGATTGCTGAAAAATCCCAGGAGGAGATAGATTTTAACTATTACAGTTTTATGAAAATGATTCATCTGTGCCTAAAACATACATGCAGACTCACATTTCTTTGAAACTTTGCAGAAATGTACAGGGTCATTCCAAATATCACTGAAACCAATCTTACTCCAATTGGCCAAAAGGGGGCGCTATAGCAATTTTTTGAAAAGGCAGATTTTAAACAGGCATAAGTCATGCCTCGTTTGGCCGAAAGTCGTGAAACTTGCTTACACATGTGCCTTGACTCATGAGGAACACACGTATCGATTTGACCATTAAGCTCCGGCCTTAGATTTTCCGCAATTTTGAGCAGTTTGAAAAATACTTGTTTTTGCCAGTTCTGGCTTAACCGTGCATACGCTTTTTACGAAACTCGGCCATATGGTAGATGCTCATGAAAAACTACCAAGAAATAATTCTCACACTCATTCGTCAAAGGGTGGCGCTATAGCACTCAATTGAAAGTGCCAACTTTGAACAGGTACAACTCATGCCCTGTTTGACCTACAACCATGAAACTTCGATACACACATGCGTCTCTTCATGCCCGACAACTTTCGTGGTCTGACTTTTGACCTCTGACCTTTAGATCGCCCACCATTTTGAATTATATGAAAAACAGTCATTGGCTCCTAACTTCTGCATTTTTTCACTTATGGAAAATCCGTTGGAAATTTTTGTAGGCAGTGGTCCAAAGTTCATGTGTAAAATGTTTCGTGCAGATTGCTCAAAAATCCCAGGAGGAGATAGATTTTAACTATTACAGTTTCATGAAAATTATTCATCTGTGCCTAAAACATACATGCAGACTCACATTTCTTTGAAACTTGGCAGAAATGTACAGGGTCATTCCAAATATCACTGAAACCAATCTCACTCCAATTGGCCAAAAGGGGGCGCTATAGCAATTTTTTGAAAAGGCAGACTTTAAATAGGCATAAGTCATGCCTCGTTTGGCCGAAAGTCGTGAAACTTGCTTACACATGTGCCTTGACTCATGAGGAACACATCTATCTCTTTGACCAGTAAGCTCCGCCCTTAGATTGTCCGCAATTTTGAGCAGTTTGAAAAACACTTAAACCCAGGATTTTTCGGCTATTTGCGTGAAACTGTATCATCTGTGTGATCTCCTTTTTCACAGTTACTTATCTGTTGGGCCAATGGCGTCTCCCTTAAATGAATGCCTCACAATCTCAGGGTCGCCAGTTCAAGCCTCACTTGATGCAGACTTAATTACGGGGACAGAGCTCTGCTCTGTACACGTATTGTTATTGGCAGTATTCTGTCACTTCTTCTTCTTCTTCTTCTTCTTCTTCTTCTGCCACTTTTCGCAGTTCTGGCTGAACCGCGCTGTCGCTTTTTACGAAACTCGGCCATATGGTAGATGGTCATGAAAAACGATCAAAAAATAATTCTCACAATCTTTCGTCCAAAGGTGGCGCTATAGCACTCAATTGAAAATGCCAACTTTGACCAGGTACAACTCATGCCCTGTTTGACCTACAGCCATGAAACTTGGATACACATATGCGTCTCCTCATGCTGAACAACTTTCACCCTCTGACTTTTGACCTCTGACCTTTAGCTCTCCCACCATTTTGAATTATATGAAAAACAGTCATTGGCTCCTAACTTCTGCATTTTTTCACTTATGGAAAATCCGTTGGAAATTTTTGTAGGCAGTGGTCCAAGGTTCAAGTGCTAAACGTTTCGTGCAGATTGCTCAAAAATCCCAGGAGGAGATAGATTTTAACTATTACAGTTTTATGAAAATTATTCATCTGTGCCTAAAACATACATGCAGACTCACATTTCTTTGAAACTTTGCAGAAATGTACAGGGTCATTCCAAATATCACTGAAACCAATCTTACTCCAATTGGCCAAAAGGGGGCGCTATAGCAATTTTTTGAAAAGGCAGACTTTAAACAGGCATAAGTCATGCCTCGTTTGGCCGAAAGTCGTGAAACTTGCTTACACATGTGCCTTGACTCATGAGGAACACACGTATCGATTTGACCATTAAGCTCCGCCCTTAGATTTTCCGCAATTTTGAGCAGTTTGAAAAATACTTGTTTTTGCCAGTTCTGGCTTAAACGTGCATACGCTTTTTACGAAACTCGGCCATATGGTAGATGCTCATGAAAAACTACCAAGAAATAATTCTCACACTCATTCGTCAAAGGGTGGCGCTATAGCACTCAATTGAAAGTGCCAACTTTGAACAGGTACAACTCATGCCCTGTTTGACCTACAACCATGAAACTTAGATACACACATGCGTCTCTTCATGCCCGACAACTGTCGTGGTCTGACTTTTGACCTCTG
The DNA here is from genome assembly GCF_963454915.1 of Gymnoscopelus microlampas. Classification (NCBI taxonomy): domain Eukaryota; kingdom Metazoa; phylum Chordata; class Actinopteri; order Myctophiformes; family Myctophidae; genus Gymnoscopelus; species Gymnoscopelus microlampas. The sequence goes on from NC_139943.1 coordinate 3,155,857, forward strand.
ACCTTTAGATCTCCCACCATTTTGAATTATATGAAAAACAGTCATTGGCTCCTAACTTCTGCATTTTTTCACTTATGGAAAATCCGTTGGAAATTTTTGTAGGCAGAGGTCCAAAGTTCAAGTGGTAAACGTTTCGTTCAGATTGCTCAAAAATCCCAGGAGGAGATAGATTTTAACTATTACAGTTTTATGAAAATTATTCATCTGTGCCTAAAACGTACATGCAGACTCACATTTCTTTGAAACTTTGCAGAAATGTACAGGGTCATTCCAAATATCACTGAAACCAATCTTACTCCAATTGGCCAAAAGGGGGCGCTATAGCAATTTTTTGAAAATGCAGACTTTAAACAGGCATAAGTCATGCCTCGTTTGGCCGAAAGTCGTGAAACTTGCTTACACATGTGCCTTGACTCATGAGGAACACACGTATCGATTTGACCATTAAGCTCCGCCCTTAGATTGTCCGCAATTTTGAGCAGTTTGAAAAACACTTAAACCCAGGATTTTTCAGCTATTTGCGTGAAACTGTATCATCTGTGTGATCTCCTTTTTCACAGTTACTTGTCTGTTGGGCCAATGGCGTCTCCCTTAAATGAATGCCTCACAATCTCAAGGTCGCCAGTTCAAGCCTCACTTGATGTAGACTTAATTTAAGTTGAATTGCAAACAACATGACTGTATCAATGAATACATGTGCAAATGGTAAAGATAACCTGAAATGCTTATTTGAGAGTACGTTTTTTACGTATGACATACTTCATTCTGAAAATAGCTGATCTACAATCTCACAACTTTTCATGGTTTGTGAGCTTGTAGATCGGCTACTTTCATTAGTTTTGGTTCTGAGGAGATGTACAATTTCTTCATTGGTAAATGGCTTGTGAACGAGTGATCTTAGTGTTAGTGAAACAGGGGCTTGGTTCATGAAAGAAGGCAAGAGTTTATGATCTTCAACAGACAATATCAGCCTGGACAAAGCTATAGCACTATAGGTAGTGTTGCAGCCTATTAGTCTGAAGGTTGAGAGTTCGAATCCTGTTAATGGCAGTAGGTTGAGATGTCCAATCAAACCATTATGTTTCCATCTCTCTCTCTCATCAATCTATTGTTTCCATGTCACTCTCTCTCTCTTCAATCTATTCCGTTTCCATGTCTCTCTCTCTCTCTATTCACTGTCCCCGTATTATCGCTGCTTGCAGCTATATTTTAAGTTGAATTGCAAACAACATGACTGTATCATTGAATACATGTGCAACTGTTAAAGGTAATGATGAAATGCGTCTTGGAGAGAGTATGTTTTTTTAATGTATGACAAACTTCATTGTGAAAATAACCGATCTACAATCTCAAAACTTTTCAGATAGCAACATGTTTCTGAGCTTGTAGATCGGCTGCTTTCACTGGTTCACTTTTATCTTCAACAGATGACCTCAGCCTGGACAAAGCTATAGCGGTATAGGTAGTGTCTCAGCCTGTGAATCCAAAGGTCGAGAGTTTGATTCCTGTCAATGGCAATAGGTTGAGATGTTAATGGGTGAGGTTTTTCACCTGGGATTGCCCCCCTGCGTCCTATATATGACCACCTCAGCTGGGTTGGGCTAAAAAGAATTTTCGCCTGTTGGAATCATTTGCTTTGTCTCAATTTCAATCTATTCCCTTTCCATGTCTTATTGTGCTATTATTACGGGGCCAGAGCTCAGCTCTGGACCTGTTTTGTTATTGGCAGTATTCTGTCACTTCTTCTGCCACTTTTCGCAGTTCTGGCTGAACCGTGCAGTCGCTTTTTACGAAACTCGGCCATATGGTAGATGGTCATGAAAAACGATCAAGAAATAATTCTCACAATCTTTCGTCCAAAGGTGGCGCTATAGCACTCAATTGAAAATGGCAACTTTGAACAGGTACAACTCATGCCCTGTTTGACCTAGAGCCATGAAACTTGAATACACATATGCGTCTCCTCATGCTGAACAACTTTCACCCTCTGACTTTTGACCTCTGACCTTTAGATCTCCCACCATTTTGCATTATATGAAAAACAGTCATTGGCTCCTAACTTCTGCATTTTTTCACTTATGGAAAATCCGTTGGAAATTTTTGTATGCAGAGGTCCAAAGTTCAAGTGTTAAACGTTTCGTGCAGATTGCTCAAAAATCCCAGGAGGAGATAGATTTTAACTATTACAGTTTTATGAAAATTATTCATCTGTGCCTAAAACATACATGCAGACTCACATTTCTTTGAAACTTTGCAGAAATGTACAGGGTCATTCCAAATATCACTGAAACCAATCTCACTCCAATTGGCCAAAAGGGGGCGCTATAGCAATTTTTTGAAAAGGCAGACTTTAAACAGGCATAAGTCATGCCTCGTTTGGCCGAAAGTCGTGAAACTTGCTTACACATGTGCCTTGACTCATGAGGAACACATCTATCTCTTTGACCAGTAAGCTCCGCCCTTAGATTGTCCGCAATTTTGAGCAGTTTGAAAAACACTTAAACCCAGGATTTTTCGGCTATTTGCGTGAAACTGTATCATCTGTGTGATCTCCTTTTTCACAGTTACTTATCTGTTGGGCCAATGGCGTCTCCCTTAAATGAATGCCTCACAATCTCAGGGTCGCCAGTTCAAGCCTCACTTGATGCAGACTTAATTTAAGTTGAATTGCAAACAACATGACTGTATCATTGAATACATGTGCAACTGTTAAAGGTAATGATGAAATGCGTCTTGGGGAGAGTATGTTTTTTTAATGTATGACAAACTTCATTGTGAAAATAACCGATCTACAATCTCAAAACTTTTCAGATAGCAACATGTTTCTGAGCTTGTAGATCGGCTGCTTTCACTGGTTCACTTTTATCTTCAACAGATGACCTCAGCCTGGACAAAGCTATAGCGGTATAGGTAGTGTCTCAGCCTGTGAATCCAAAGGTCGAGAGTTTGATTCCTGTCAATGGCAATAGGTTGAGATGTTAATGGGTGAGGTTTTTCACCTGGGATTGCCCCCCTGCGTCCTATATATGACCACCTCAGCTGGGTTGGGCTAAAAAGAATTTTCGCCTGTTGGAATCATTTGCTTTGTCTCAATTTCAATCTATTCCCTTTCCATGTCTTATTGTGCTATTATTACGGGGCCAGAGCTCAGCTCTGGACCTGTTTTGTTATTGGCAGTATTCTGTCACTTCTTCTGCCACTTTTCGCAGTTCTGGCTGAACCGTGCAGTCGCTTTTTACGAAACTCGGCCATATGGTAGATGGTCATGAAAAACGATCAAGAAATAATTCTCACAATCTTTCGTCCAAAGGTGGCGCTATAGCACTCAATTGAAAATGGCAACTTTGAACAGGTACAACTCATGCCCTGTTTGACCTAGAGCCATGAAACTTGAATACACATATGCGTCTCCTCATGCTGAACAACTTTCACCCTCTGACTTTTGACCTCTGACCTTTAGATCTCCCACCATTTTGCATTATATGAAAAACAGTCATTGGCTCCTAACTTCTGCATTTTTTCACTTATGGAAAATCCGTTGGAAATTTTTGTATGCAGAGGTCCAAAGTTCAAGTGTTAAACGTTTCGTGCAGATTGCTCAAAAATCCCAGGAGGAGATAGATTTTAACTATTACAGTTTTATGAAAATTATTCATCTGTGCCTAAAACATACATGCAGACTCACATTTCTTTGAAACTTTGCAGAAATGTACAGGGTCATTCCAAATATCACTGAAACCAATCTTACTCCAATTGGCCAAAAGGGGGCGCTATAGCAATTTTTTGAAAAGGCAGACTTTAAACAGGCATAAGTCATGCCTCGTTTGGCCGAAAGTCGTGAAACTTGCTTACACATGTGCCTTGACTCATGAGGAACACATCTATCGCTTTGACCAGTAAGTGCCGCCCTTAGATTGTCCGCAATTTTGAACAGTTTGAAAAACACTTAAACCCAGGATTTTTCAGCTATTTGCGTGAAACTGTATCATCTGTGTGATCTCCTTTTTCACAGTTACTTGTCTGTTGGGCCAATGGTGTCTCCCTTAAATGAATGCCTCACAATCCCAAGGTTGCCAGTTCAAGCCTCACTTGATGCAGACTTAATTTAAGTTGAATTGCAAACAACATGACTGTATCAATGAATACATATGCAAATGGTAAAGATAACCTGAAATGCTTATTTGAGAGTACGTTTTTTCAACGTATGACATACTTCATTCTGAAAATAGCTGATCTACAATCTCACAACCTTTCATGGTTTGTGAGCTTGTAGATCGGCTACTTTCACTAGTTTTGGTTCTGAGGAGATGTACAATTTCTTCATTGGTAAATGGTTTGTGAACGAGTGATCTTAGTGTTAGTGAAACAGGGGCTTGGTTCATGAAAGAAGGCAAGAGTTTATGATCTTCAAGAGACAATATCAGCCTGGACAAAGCTATAGCACTATAGGTAGTGTTGCAGCCTATTAGTCTGAAGGTTGAGAGTTCGAATCCTGTTAATGGCAGTAGGTTGAGATGTCCAATCAAACCATTATGTTTCCATCTCTCTCTCTCATCAATCTATTGTTTCCATGTCACTCTCTCTCTCTTCAATCTATTCCGTTTCCATGTCTCTCTCTCTCTCTATTCACTGGCCCCGTATTATCGCTGCTTGCAGCTATATTTTCTAGTTAGATTTGTTTTAGTTTTGTTTAACAGAAAGTAGATACATATAGCTACTTCTGTCTGTGCAAACTAACCTAAGTTCACGTAGGCCTATGTGTACAGTGACAAATACCCCAACAATATGGACATTTTATCTAGTTGCTATTTTTGATGTTTTTGTTTGTGTTCTCAATTGGCAAATTAAACATGAATGCTATGTAAGGTAAATGCAGACATTCCTGATGTCTCTCTTTTTATTTTAGCTATGGGATACTTCTGTGTGCCATTGTGAAGGGGAAAGAACCATATGGCAAGTGATTTTCTCTCTTAATTTCCACTTCTCTCTCCATCAATCTCTCACTCCTTAAATCACACATTGCCTCTGACTCACATATGGCATATTTGGCTTAATGTTAATTCAACAATAGCAATAATTAGAAACACATTGTTTGACAAGTAACTATTCTCCTATAGATTACTAATAATTCTCTTCAATTCATCCATCCCCCCATCATCTATCCTCCACTCTGTTCTCTCAGATTCCCTCCCCGCCATCATACAGCATCTGGTCCCTCAGGGACAAAGGCCGTCCCTGGAGGTTGACCCAAAGCAGGCCACAGGGCTGGAGGACCTGGTAAAGCTCATGGAGAGGTGCTGGCACCAAGAACCAGATAAAAGACCTCTGTTTCCAGGTGAGAATATATACCCGCATATCTGTCTAAATACCAAGAAGTTAGTGACACCCACAGTCACGAAACTAGAGGGAGCGTAAACAACAATCTGGTACCACCCACCCATGAAACAAACATGGGCAAATTCTCCTTCTAATCTATAGCACAGCCACCAAGGTATGGAATAGTCTAACCCCATCCCTCAAAAAATGCAGTCTGCTGGGCTCATTTAAAACAGCCCTAAAAACTCATCTTTCTGGAGGCCATAAGAGGAGGTAGTACCAGTTTCCCGGTAGACAGACGACCCCATCCCTTTTTTGTAAATACTGTAGGCTTTTTTTTGTTGTTGTACATAGTGGTATTTTTTCTCTGTATTTTTATGTTGATACTGTATGCGTGTGGGTGCTTTCGTTAGTTGTGGGTGCGTGTATTTTTAAGTGCCGTGAATGCTGTGCTGTGCCTCCTGTTTGTGTTATAATGAGTTGCAAGTTTGTGTTGCAATCAGCTGCAGGTGTTCGTGCTCATTGACACAGACAGATATACGTACATACTGTACACACAAAGTAACGTGTAGAAAGGGCTAGCAACGCTTAAAACTACTGTGCAGAATAGAGAGCTGTGTTCAACTACTGTTGTAACACTAAAAGTAGTTTAGCAACAAATCTAATTGGGTGTTTTTAGGCAGTTGTAATCATCAAACAGGCAGTTGCTAGGATGTTGATTCGGTAAAACGTGTAGTTTGTTCTTAGTCTGTGGTTGCTAGGGTAACATTAGTGAGGGTCAAGGTCAAGGACCCTGAGTCCAATGATGTAATCCAAAAGCCTGTATGACAATTGGTTCAAAATCCCAGGCTCCCCCAGAGTTAGTGTAGAAGTGTCCTTGAGCAAGACGCTGAACCCCTAATTGCTCCCGATGAGCAGGTTGGCGCCTTGCATGGTTTCCTCCGCCATCGGTGTATGAATGTGTGTGTGAATGGGTGAATGTAATGCATAAAGAAAAACATCACATTGATGCAACTGGGACTTATCATTAGTCAGAAATGTAAACAGTACGTGCTACAGAATAGACACTAAAGCTAAAAGGATAATGCAAAGATGTCCTGGGGACTTGTTTCCATTGTGGTCCTATGTATTTGATTATTCAAATAGCATAACAAATTAACACAATATTACATGTCATCAACAAATAAAAACACTATATGTACAAAGGAGATTACATTTACCTCCCCTCGTGGTCTCCTGATGTTTTTTCAGGCATTGACCAATCAGGAAAGGTGGCATGGCTAAGTTACACCAATGATGTGTATTATGATTGGACACTGAAACCAGTCCAATAATATGACACATGTCTGTATGTAAGAAGTAGTCAAAAGATAGGAACAATCAAATATTGACCTAACGAAACAGGCTGCAGAGCTAAGTTACAACAATGAAGGACAAAGACTCAACGAGTCCAATTATGAACCACAAGTCTGTGTGACAAGCAGTGTAAAGTTATGTCGACATTTAGAAAACATCAATTCATAACCAATCTGAAAAGGGGCGGAGCTAAAGGCCAGTCCACACCAATGCAACTAGTCGCAACTCCTTGCAACATGCAACTATACTTGCAACCATTTATCCCAATGGCAGTTGCAAGGAGTGGCATTGGTGCGATCTGGCCTTTAGTTACACCAATGAAGACTAGAGCAGGGTTTCTCAAAGTGTGCGCCATGGCACCCTAGGGTGCCGTGGCGCAGGTCCAGGGGTGCCGCGGAATACTTTTTGTGCTGTAGGCCTACTTGGTGCGTTCTTTTTCAGTCTACACCAAATCTCTTTGCCAAAAATAGCAGATCTACAAGCTCACAACGTGTCACATTGACGAATGTTTCCCCTCAGAATGGGGATGCTGGGGTTAAACGTCAAGTACAAAGTTATTTTCAATCTGTCCTATAATGGAAACAGACATTCTCTCAAGTTTTCCTCGTGACATAGTTTATTTTAGGGGGAACAATTTACATATTTACGTATCGTAATATCACATACATGTAAGGTGCTATAAAGTAACAATGTAATTCAGGGGTGCAGTGGATGAAAAAGTTGTTTAGAGGGGTGCCCTGAGCCAAACATGTTTGAGAACCACTGGACTAGAGCCATATTCCAATACTCTAACGTCCACACTCCTGTCCTCCACTCCCGCCTCAGTCCTGCCTCAGTGCGAGGACGTGAGGATTAGATGTGAATCCGGAGGAATCAAGGATGACAGCCACATTCTAATTCCACACATTCCTGCCTGCTCACTCACTCGCTCCTCCTGCATGTCATGTTTTATATTAGATGCTGCATTTCTCAAATATGAGCTCTTTGACTTGCTCTCCCACACCATGCACAACAAACAGCACGATAAATATGGGTACAATGTCACGCCGGGTCGGAAGTTGTAGGGAAGCGTTGAAAGTCTTTCGACCGCCGGATAGCAGCGGGCTGGTTGGCTGATGATGATGAGACGTTGAATTACTTTGTGTGCAAGGCTTGTGTTGTGAGTAGCCTATCCTACAGAAGGCTACTCAAACAGAAATGACAGGTTTCCATTTTTTCCTAATCATTCTAGCTATTTATTACATTATATTGATCATTAGTTGAAGCAAAATGATATGGCCGTGTGCGCATTGTGCTGCCGCTTGGTGCAGACACACAGTGTTTGTGTTTTAGTTAACATTAAATATGAAAGATATGATACACCAAAATAGTTTAAATACAGATGACCTTGTGCCCATGCCCAAAGCACCCTGCAATCTGTCGGTGTCGGCTCTCAGGTGCGTTCAGAAACTTTATTTCACACTTTCCAACCGACTGATCTCCCGACTTCATTTCACTGCCAGTCTGTATAGTAATCTGTAATCTGTAGAGCTACCTTAGGTCATACTTAATTCAATGAATACTTAATTAAAAGGTCATAATAATTTATTTTCCCCTTGGAATACATACAGTAGGACCTCAATGGAGAAACACAAAAAAAGTATTTTTTTGTGTGAGTCCTTTTAGTGTATGACTGTGTCAAGTGTATGACTGTACTTGTGCTGTTTGCATGTATGTCTAATAAAGTATTCAATCAATCATTCCTTGGATCATTACACAACTCCCTAAATAGGCTATGCCCATTTCCACCTGTAGTCAAGTGATCAAGATGTATCTTTCACATTCCATTCCGATTGACTATGATTGGCTTTCAATGTTTGCGGGAGGGGCCCGTTTAAACGACATGCCACAAGCCAGATGTTGTGCCCGATTACATCCTCTATGTTCTATGATGGCAGAACAGAGAGGAGAATAGGAGAGAGTGGTGGATAGAACAGCGTTATAGTCATGGTTCTAGGTATCAACTGCATGTCTATCTGATTAACTGAATCTTCTTTTCCCAGAATGCACTGCTGAGACAGAAGCCCTCTTTGAGAAGCATGAGCCTGGCATTAAGGATGCCGTCCAACAAGTGGTAACAGAGCTGGTAATGAATACACACAGTCAGCACTCACTTTCTCACTTTCAAACGATACCGTCCTACAGGTGCTAAAGGAGCTGGTAATGATGATGGTAATGATAATCTATCTATTCAAATGCTTTGATGTCTTTCTTTTCTCCTCCCTCTCTCCAGGACCAACAGGAATCAGGTTTGTGCTTAATGATCGTCTTTGTAAATCAAGGTTCATGGTTCATTGTATTTGTCATGTACACGCTTGCACATAAAATGAAATTGTACTCAGGACCAACAGTGTACAATAAAATAACTATCAATACATAACAAACAAGCATAAAATCCTAAAGTGCAGTAAATTAAAACTGAGCAGCATATTAAGAACAGTATCATCTAGCATTTATCAAAACGAGATGACATACTTTATAACAGCACAGCAAGGCAGAACAGCCAAAGTGCATTTATTGGGGCTAACAGCCCCTGGGTAGAAGCTGCATTTAAGCCTTTCAGTTTTAGCTTTGATGAGCCACAGCCTCTTGCCCGAGGGGTCAAACAGTTTATGGGCTGGGTGAGTGGGGTCCTCCATAACGCAGGCCGCACTGCTCCTGCACCTGCTGACGTAGATGTCCTCAATGGAAGGAACTCTGCTGTGGGTGATCTTCTGGGTGGTTCTCACCACCCTCTGAAGCGCCTTCTTGTCAGCAGCAGAGCAGTTCCCATACCAGGTGGTGATGGAGAATGTGAGAGTACTCATGCAATAATGTCATTTTTAAAGGTAGGGTAAGTGATTTCTTTTGGTACATTTTTTTGTTGTTGAAGTATTCTGATAGTAGTCATTGCTACAGAGCGTTTGTTTCGGTCAGAAGGGTCTCTCCAACTCTTTAGTAAACAGAATATACGTACATTTTCAGGTACTGTAGGTGACAACATTTAAGCCAATCAGGAGAGAGTACTGAAAATGCATTTTCTGTTTTATTAAAGAGCTGGAGAGACATGGAGACTTTTACTGAACAAAAACTCTAGCAATGAGTACTATCAGAATATAGAGCTATTTAACACTTATTTTTAACAAAAGTAAATCACTTACCCTAAGTGTCTAATATTTTGGTTTTAGTTTCCAACTGGTCCATATTAGCTCAAGTCTAACTTTAGGCCTACTTTTCCATATTAACTCACATGTTCATGTTTCAATTTAATTTGAATGTTTTATTTCTTGCAGCTCATTCCAGAGGTGCAGCAGGTGAGTGCTGTTCAAAGCTGGTTGACTCTAAATGGAGACTAAATGGAGAGTTCATTTAGGCTCAGACCTACTAGCTCTATCGAGTCCCATTATATTGTTTTCATAGCAGTGTCTAGTCTCCTTTGGATTTTGATACATTTATAAGCTTTTGTTGCTCAATATCAGTTAATTATGGACTTTTCTCATTAGAGTGTAACTTTGTCCAGTTCTAAACTTATGTGATAAAGACTAGAGACGGGCAATGATCGTAGCACGATCCCCGCTGATGCAAATGAGAACGCCTGTGTCACTCGCACCCCGTCTGAAACGGCCTTAATGCTGTTAGAAGTGCTTAAACTTAAAAAATGATGTTGTACTAGTCGTTTTGAGTCATCGAAGGAAACGTCGGCAACAAGAATGATTAGGCGTTTACAGAAACTGCCTTCACTGGGGCAAAAAGTCTGCATTTGTTAAAATATACAAAAAAAACACTATAAAATGGCGCTGGTACTCTAATAGCGACTAGCTGTACTGACTGCTTGCTTGAAATTAAAGCTCTATCTACGACTTATTGGAAAACATTATCTTAACTGCTTAATATTATGAGACTGATTTTGAAATGTTGTCTTTATTTTATTATGAACAAACACGTATTGTCTTATTGTCTAAAGTTGTCTTGCTGATATAATGCCAAAAGATTATTACCTGCACTGAATGGCACAGTTGTCAGAAGCACTTTTCATATTACCATATTATAGTTTTCCTGACCCCTCAATGTTTGTTTTTTCCTTTTTTTCATACAGGTGCAAATATGCAGATCTTTGTCAAGAACCTCATAGGAAAGACCATCAGCCTCGAGGTTGAGCCAAGCGACACCATTGAGAAATTGAAGGACAAAATCCAGGACAAGGAAGGCATTCCCCCTGACCAGCAGAGGCTGATCTTTGCCGGCAAGCAACTGGAAGATGGCCGAACCCTGTCTGACTACAACATTCAGCACGAATCCACCCTCCACCTGGTGCTGCCTTTATGGGGACTCACCAAGCAGATCTTTGTCAAAACCCTCACAGGACAGTTCATCAGCCTCAAGGTTCAGCCAAACAACACCATTGAGAATGTGAAGTCCAAAATCCAGGACAAGGAAGGCATTCCCCCTGACCAGCAGATGCTGATCTTTGCCGGCAAGGTACTGGAAGATGGCTGCACCCTGTCTGACTACAACATTCTGAACGTATCCACCCTCTTCACCGGAAAGACCATCAGCCTCGAGGTTGAGCCAAACAACACCATTGAGAATGTGAAGTCCAAAATCCAGGACAAGGAAGGCATTCCCCCTGACCAGCAGATGCTGATCTTTGCCAGCCAGCAACTGAAAGATGGCCGATCCCTGTCTGACTACAACATTCAGGAAAAATCCACCCTCCACCTGGTGCTGTGTCTGACGGGGGACATGCTGCAGATCTTTGTCAAAACCCTCACAGGAAAGACCATCATCCTCGAGGTTGAGCCAAGCACCACCATTGAGAATGTGAAGTCCAAAATCCAGGACAAGGAAGGCATTCCCCCTGACCAGCAGAGGCTGATCTTTATCGGCAAGCAACTGGAAGATGACCGCACCCTGTCTGACTACAACATTCAGAACGAATCCACCCTCCACCTGGTGCTGCGTGGAGCCCCGAGGGAGGGGCCACCTCCCCCCCAAAAAAAAACGTTTTTTTGAATTGCAGACTAATTTTAGTATTGATATGAAATCACAATACAAAACAAAACAAACGCAAACAACATACACAAACAAAAAAATTATCAATACATCTATATACACTACACATTACAAGTACATTGTATATTTTTTACTGGGATAGATAGATTATTTTCTTGTTGGTATGCTGTTGCAGGTGGTCTTAGTTCCTGTAGCTGTTGTAGTTGAGTAGTTGAGAGGAAATCCTACATGCAATATGTTTGCTGTCTTCTCATCAGTATAATGTCCTCATATCCCATGATCCTATAGTGATGGATCTTGTAGGGGTAAGAAGGTTCAGAGGCACAGTATATGGCTTTCACTGTGCCTGTTACTTTTCTGTTCAAGCATATGGCTATGATGCATGAGTCCTCTGTTCACATGCACATCCAGAATATCTCTGTAATCTGTAATCTTCATGTATCCACTTCACAGACAATTAGTGTCACGTTCCACTCCTCAGTCCTTGGACCTTGACTGCCCTTATAAGGTTTTGGACTTATTAGGACTTGTTCTATAGTTCAGTTGTTCTGTATTTCTCATGTATTTCTGTTCTGTTTGGTTTTGGTTTTCTGTTACTCTGTTGTTGCCTTGGTTTTGTGCATCTTATTTTGTAGTATTGTCCCCAGTGTTTCCTGTCTGCCTAGTTACTGTTACCTGCTTATAGTCAGGGGATATTAAAAAAATCTTGGAATAAATTCCTTTCCAAAAAAAATCTTCACCAATGTGTTTGTAAAGGTGTCTAGTAACACATCTCACAAAGACTGAAATGCAGTTTCCTAGGAGAATTTTTGACAGTTGGGGTACCCACCATAACCATAACCTTAGTTAAAAAAAATCCCCCCCCCAAAAAAAATCAAAATTTAATTCTGTTTTAAGTAGGATGTGAGGTGTCAAACTAGGGTGTTTTTATGATTCTGAATCCATTGCAAGCATTTGTTTTGCACCAAAACCACTCCTTGGGCTAAAAACGGCCCAATCTCAATGGGCTTTTTATACAAAAAGTATACCTGGAAAAGGATGGCTATGGCCGTTTTTAGCCCAAGGAGTGGTTTTGGTGCAAAACAAATGCTTGCAATGGATTCAGAATCATAAAAACACCCTAGTTTGACTGAAGGTTATGGTGGGTACCCCAACTTTAAGGAGCTGTCAAAAATTCTCCTAGGGATACTGAATTTCAGTCTTTGTGAGATGTGTTACTTGACACCTTTACAAACACATTGGTGAAGATTTTGTTTTGGTAAGGACTTTATTCCAAGATTGGAAAATATTCTGCCAATATCCCCTGACTACTAGTACCAGTCCTGTGATATTGTCAGTGTTTCCACCTGTGTCCTCTTAATCCCCCAGCCTATCTCAGTGTTGATTGTCTGTTGAGTTCACCTGTGTCCTGTTAATCCCTGTCTATTTAAACCCTGTGTTTGCATGGTAAATTAGATGGTTCTTAGACCTATGTCAAGCAAATTTGTGGTCAGTGCTAATTTGCCTCCACCCCACCTGTTCTCTTACCTTCTTTTGGAAAAGTTAAACTCAGTTTGCTTAATAAACTCTTAAATTGATCCTGCCTTGTTCGTCTGCTTTTGGGTCCTGCCCGTCACTCATTCCTGACAATTAGCTTATGACCAGAGCGTTTACATTGTAGCTGAATAATACATTATATTAATAAAAATGCAGAGACAAAGTTTGAACACCCCAAATAATAGTCATCATTCTAAATGGGTCATAGAGCTTTTGCAAATGGAAACCAATGTTTGGACAGTTAAGTCAAGACTTGTAAGCTATTGAAAAACACCATATCCCTCCATGTTTTGATAGAACTAGAAGTTCGGCCGGCCGTGCCATGTAGCGCCCACTTGGCAGCGATCATTGGTTCACCAATCTGTGCGCCCGCTCATCACTAGTGCTCAGAGTTTGGCTCACAGGCTGAGTTTCACTTTACTTTTGTTTTGGTGAGGAATTAGCAAAACAGTATAATAAGAAAGAAAGAAAAGTCCCAAAGAAAGAAGACCGGTGAGAAAGAAAACATATCTTTAGCTGGGTGTGTATGTATGTATGTACTGTATGTACTGCATGTGATTATGTATGTGACTTTACTGCTCTGTTCACTGTCTTTGCAGTTGTGTTTGCACCACTCTGTTAGAATAGATCACGCAGGAATTCTTTGTTTCCTGAACTACTAAAGACCACCCATTGTATTGTTAGCCATTAAACCAATGCAGAACTGTCTTCTTCTGTTGCAAAACATATTTCACATTTTGTTACAGAAGTTAGCAGTAGTTTGCAATATAGTGTGAATGTCACCTAGTCTTGCCTGGTCTTGTTTTGATCACCTGATACAGTACATTGGTGAGACTCTTATACAGTACAAACTGATGAGGCAGGTGTCAACAAGACATCCTAAATTGACTTGATGATCTACAACATGATTATATATTCTTCATTTTACAAAAATCATTAGACCTACAATTACTGTCATCATTCGTCAGTAAGTATCAGAAAATATTTTTTGCGTGCGGCCATTGAAAGGCCTCTCCATCATAAAGTCCCGGGCCGAATGTCCCTGGGCCCTGTCCAACGGCCTTCTCAAGGAGCCCGGAGTCATGGAGGACTTACTTGGATAAAACCAACGGAGGAATTCTGGAAAATCTCCCTCTACAAAGCCCACACATCTGAAACAAAAGATTCAGTTGAATCACGCACGCACACACTCTTTACATTTGTATATTCCTATTGATTCTGATTGGTCAGTCAGGGGACAGGGCATTCTGTTATTTCCTGATAAAAGACCAGTATTCTCAACACACTTGCCTTACATTGCTTTGGAAGCAATGCAAGGAACCTTGTAAAATTATGTTTGAAAACAAGGTTTTGATTTAATAATTGGATTATGTATTATGGTCATTCATTTGTCTGTTTCTACCCAATGTGTAACAGGTTTGCTCCTGCATAGGTTTAAATGTGTTATTGTTGTGTAGAACATAACAGATATGGTGCGTGTCACGGATGTGACATTTTGATTTTGAAATGAACGTATTTGGTCTGCATTTCATCCATGTAACTTGATATTAATTGAATTGAATCGATTTTTTGTCCAATCCATACTGCCAGGATTATTTAGGTTGTTAAAAGGACCATTGTGCTAAAAATGAAACCAAAGATACAACCTTCCTTTTATGGACGTTTTGCTTTATTGTTTCATATTTAGTTTGTGCATGGGATCATCAGTTAACTATAATTGGACCTAGAATATAGCCAATTAAACCACTTAATCCCTATATTGCAACATAATGTGTCACAATGCAACACGAGCTTGTGGATCGGCTATTTTCACTATTCATCGTACAAGGAGGATATAGGGCTTAAGTGGTTATGAACAAATAGTTTGTGTGCGTGCGTGCGTGTGTGTGTGCGTGCGTGCGTGCGTGTGTGTGTGTGTGTGTGTGTATGTGTGTGTGTGTGTGTGAATTGAATTGAATTGAATTGAATTGAAATTGTGTGTGTGTGTGTGTGTGTGTGTGTGTGTGCCGGTACAGTGGGTGACAGGGATGGCCACGGACAAGCGTCTCATGGTGTCGATCACGTCACCAGATGGTTTCCTCGTAACAACATCCAATGATTGATGCTATTGGTACAATCAACTTTGAGACCAAAGAGACAGGTACAGTAGTACTAACAACAGCCTCCTGTTTCATTGCCACTATGTTGTATGTCTTTCTGCTCAAGGTTATTACAGTTGTTATTTGTATTTCATTTTGACTACCATTTAATTTAAATTCTAAAGGGGGTTTTCTAGTTAATTTAATTTTTCAAATAAATCTAATTTACAAATATTTTCAAAAACAGTGGCTGTTTTAGCTGCTCGTTGTGCAACAATGCTAGGTTTAACACTTGCTTAACTTGCTAGGCTTAACATTTGAAGCCTAGCATCACTATTCTGGGCATGTAATATTTCATGTTCTGTGGAAATAGCCAATCTACAAGAGCGTGTAACTCGGCTATTTTCGGCAAAAACCTCTAGTTTAGAAGAGAACAGGGAGCAATAAGAGTCTGCACACAGCAAACCTGTGTCCTTGAAAACCTGATGTATTACCTCAGTAATGCTTAACATTTTGGGCATTTTGAATGTCTCCTCCTTGTCTGACTGCATCTTCCACCTTCCAGGATTCTACCAGATGTGTCTTGGTAACTTCCACAACAAGTTGGGGGGCGTGAGGGTCTTTCTAAACTTCGGCGTCTACTACAAGGGCTTTGAGGAGACCAAGAGACAGATGGAGAAGGAAGGAGCAGAGCTCAACAACACGTTGTCTGGTATTGAGGTTAGTATGTGAATACAACATTTTGTCACTGTGAACTCTGTGAATACAATGGGCCTCATGCAGCAACCGTTCTTAAGAGGAAATTTCTTCTTAAACCCACTTAAGTTTTTAAGAAGATTTTGGTATACTCCAATGTTTTCTTAGCTGTGATCTGTTCTCAGGTAAGAACAGAATCTACACACACTGAAGAGCACTCTTAGGCCTTTGAGTTCTTAAGTGTGACATGTTTGTGCAAACGTTTCTTCAATTCTACAGTTGTATAATATAGGTCTTTAATTACAATCACATTTTTATCATATCTTTAGAGCAAGTTCCAGGGGGTCCACAGCAAACGAGGAACAGTTTAATCACTTTAACCCTATTTTATACTTTGTTTGAAAATAGCCGATCTACAAGCTCACAACGTGTCCCATTACTGGCCATTTTGAGCTTATAGATCGGCTGAAAGCCCCCCCTATACCCACCCGTCACACCCATCCCCATACCCCCCACACAGCCCCCTACACCCCTCCTTGCACCACCATATCACCCACCACACCCCTATTTCCACCACATTACATACCAAGCAGCTGCTACCTTAAAGACCCTCCATATCCACCCACCAGCTTTCAGTAATAAAATGTTTTATATCCACTACTAACACTACTCCTGAACATGAAATATGGATAACATGCTAATTTCAGCAAATTTACATTGATGTCTAGTGGTGATATGTGGATTAATGTGAGAGAAATAATAAAATACATTCATTAATTAAATTAAATAATTTGCTGTTCACTTCAGAAGTACCTCCACATAACTATTGATTTATTTATTTTTATGTTTGGAGTCTGGTGTTCAACCATCTTTAGACTTCAGTTGAGGTATTCTTTACTTCATTCTCTCAACTCTATTTCTGTGTGATTTCCTGTGATATCTCTGAGCAGCAATCACACACAGGTGTGACTGCAGGCAACCTTTGACACCATCTTGTTTTTCACCAACTCGTTTTTTGTTTTGTTAGACTAATTGGATGTCATCTTTGTTCAGTTGAGCACCCTGAAGTTGCAGAACCAGATCATCCACATGTGGCGATACTACAACTACGCTCGAATGAGGAGAGGGTCCGACCACTACCTCCTGCTGTCCAACAACAGCTATGTGATGTGGTGGTCCGCGGCCCAGAGCGTGGCCATCGTTCTGTCTGGATGCCTGCAGCTCTTCTGCCTCAAGAGGCTGTTCCACACGGACACCCAGAGACCTAAATGCTGAGACCAGACACTGGAGTGGACATGTCCAGGCCTTTCTGCCCTTCTGGCCTTCTTCTAGACCAGTGGTTCTCAACCTTTTCAGGCTGCAACCGCCCAAAATAATCATATTTGAACTGGGGACCGCCCACCCTGATGGAATTGTAGGAGTCGAGGCATTCAATTTAGTTTGACTCGCTTCCACAGATAAACATTGTGAAAATTGCAGATCTACAAGCTCAAACTTTTTTCAAAAAACATTCCTCTTATATATGTTACTTTCATAGTATAATTTGTTGATTACTTTTCATGCAGTAATGGACTTTTTTTTTGTGGAGGTATTAAAAATGTCTTACAAGTCTTTAAATTGTCACTTCACTGTCATCTAGGGACCCCCCAAAAATCATGTGGTGACCCCCCTGGGGGTCCCGACCCACACGTTGAGAAACACTGTTCTAGACCAGCTATTCCCAACCTGTGGGCAGTGAGGTTGTTGCAAGTTGTCCCCCAAATAATTGACAAAAAAATAACATTTTAATGATAAAGAATGTATGTAAATCACTTTTAAAACTGAATTTTCATTGTGATACTGATAAATGTGATACTGATAAATAAACTACTTGATCCAGGCAAATAAACAGGCTTGCTCACTCTTTCTTTATTTCTTCCTTTCACTCTCACTTATCCTTTCCTTTCACTCTCACATACATCTCACACACACATATATATATATATATATAAATATATAAACACACAGACACACACTTAAGAGTGTACAGTGCAATACCCCAGCATAACCAACGACCCAGATGTTAGAATAGGACCCTGTTATTGTGCGGCACCAGTCGGCCAGCCCCGCAATAACACTAGGTGTAGGCTGTACAAGGAAAAAAAAAACAAGAGGAAGTGTAGTTTCACACAGCAGATACAAGCAGCAACCACAGAGCTGCATGAACACCTCCTTCTGCTGGAAACTTTATCCAACATTTTGTTCAACTTCTTTTTCTTTGACTCTTGTCTGTGATACCGTCAAGCCTTAAGGTAAGACATTTTCTCTGTTTGACTGATTAAAAGCACATGTGATAAAGACTAGAGACTTGGGCCTATGCCATCGGTGTGCCATAGCCTATGTGTCACTCACCAGGAAACCCCTTTTTATTGCCTATTACGACATCATATATTGGTAGTGAGCATAAATACTCATCAGTTTTACCACATCACTTAAACAGATTCTCGTGTCTCAAACATTGTTTGTAGTTTATTTATTATGTTAACATATACAGTATGGGTCATATTGCTCTATTGAGAGAAGCATGTGCACATATTCAATTATGTGTTGTTACATGTAACCTATGTATAACACTGAGACAATGTCACATTCTGTGGTTTCACTTGAAGTAAAAGTATAGAGAAAAAGTTGTTTAGTTAACACTTGAAATAGAAAGTGAAAGTGTTTAAGTGACACATCTGGCCCTTCTGGAACATTCCCGTCAATGTAGATGAGTACATACTGCCATCTAGAGGCAAATCAGCACAACATTTACTTAGCCAGTACATAATATGCAACCTAGAATAACACAATGTGGATATTTGGTGGTAGAAAATGGGATACTGCATGGTGTTGATGTGAATGGGACAAAAAGCAGAATAAAACCTCAAAACTAAGCTGCTAACAGCGAGTCATCTGTCTCCGTCTCACCCTGTCCTCTGTCTCTCACACTAACTAACTTCATGACCTCTGTCTCCTCTTCTCTCACACCAACTAACTTCATGACCTCTGTCTCCTCTTCTCTCACACTAACTAACTTCATGTCCTCTTTCACTACATCCATAAATCTTTGGTCTTCCTCTAGGGCCTCCTGCCTGGCAGTTCCAACCTCAGCATCTTTCTAACGATATACTCACTATGTCCAAACCATCTCAGTCTGGCCTGTACTGTCCCTCTGATGTACTCATTCCTGATCCTATCCATCCTCGTCGCTCCCAGAGAGAACCTCAACATTTTAGTCTCTGCATGCTACCTCCAGCTCTGCTTCCTGTATTTTACCATACAACATGGCTGGTCTCACCTATACTGTCACCTTTCAAATAACTGAATTTCACCTTCGCCTTTCACCGATTATTTTTTATTTAATTTACATGTATCTTCCCCTGGCCTATAAGCATCATTGGGTTAATAAACTACTGCCTATACAATAGGTGGAAATATACATGTTAATTCTTGAATAGAGGTAAAATACCAATCCTCTTATCTACACCATGCACTTACCAGACACTCACACCAGCATGTATGTATTTACATACGTATATGGTATACATGCAGTTGTATGCACATACAGTACAAGCTGATCAGTACATACAGTACATACAGACAGACAGTAACACCATGCATAGGTACAGTATGTATTTGTAACTTTTTGCATCATCACAACAAGACTAAATTCCCTCTTTGCTTGTCAGCTGTGCCTAATCCAGAGAACACCATGGCTTCTTCCACTCAGGTACAGTATATACTCAAGGGTTTCTGGCAAATATAGCAAGTCAAAATAAGGTGTACCTTGATCACATGTTATTGTTATGCCTGATACATACATGTTATGCAACTTCTTTTGACAGGAACCCTCTGTGAAAATACTAAGAAAGAACAAGGTGAAACTTGTCAGGTGGCTCAGCACAGATTTCCAGTACATTCTGCAGCATGCACACTCTGGGGACATCGTTGATGACAGAGTGTATCAACGACTGAAGAATAAAGCACTGCCAGAAGATGCTTGTATTGACCTTATTGATTCACTGATGTCTAGAGGAGAGGGACCTTCATCTGACTTCCTTGAACTTCTCAAAGATCCAGAGATTCACAGCACTTATAATACACAACTGAGGGACTGGATTCTTTCTCTTGAGCTGCCAGGTAATAATAAAAAAGGTGAAATCTTTGTGCTGTCCGGCTTGGCCGTGTTCGGGGCAGGGAAGCCAGACTGGGAGGGTGATCTTTGTCGCAGTGCTGGTGGTTATTTGGCATAAAGAATACATTGGGAGAAATAATGGGTAAAAATATTTAGCTGCTCTAAATTAAATAATAATAAAAATGATAATAACAATAATAATCATCTTTGTGCCAGGTGAGGGTAGCTAACAGTAGTGTGTACTTTTAATCGAAACTAATCAAATATTGTTATTTTCTTATCTCAGTTACAGTATGTAATCATTATCTCATTTGATCAGCTGTTGCATTAAACAATGGTTGATATAACCAGAACATTGTACAAATTATCCAAATATCAGGCACACTGGCACAATGAAATCACACATCATTATAGAATTTGACCAATGATATGACACTGATAAACACAATGAGCAACAAAGACCTTAAAAATACACATCTTTTTCCACCAAAGATCAACATTATCACTAATCTAGATTAATCGAAGTAAATCAGTAAATTGTAATTTTATCCAAAATCATGCATCCAGCTACTACTTTGCAATTTTATTTAAATAGGCACTTCACAGATTTTGCACCAAATCCCATTTTAATAAATTTGAGGACGATAATGATGTTGGAGTGTGTGTGTGTGTGTGTGTGTGTGTGTGTGTGTGTGTGTGTGTGTGTGTGTGTGTGTGTGTGTGTGTGTGTGTGCGTGTGTGCGTGCGTGCGTGCGTGCGTGCGTGCGTGCGTGCGTGCGTGCGTGCACTGTTTATACCGATCTTATACAGTCTATTTATTAAAGTATGTTACATTTTCATTTGCTTAAAGACAAAGAGCTTTTGCCCATCGTTGATGACCTGAAAAGTGATGAGTTACCTGAGGAAATGGCCGTCAATGTCCATGCTGACATCACACCCCAAGCACGCATGAGAAGGACCCTTGAAAGTGCGAACAGCAGCAGGACAAGAGAGGCCTGGCGGCAGCCAGGTAACAGGCTGAAATAATGTGATAATAATATTATATAATGATAATGTGGGATTCATTTGTAACCCTTTATTACACTTATCCTGAACTCAAACCAGAAAATGGAAAAAAATAGAAAAGAGCATAACTTTTGAAGGAAACAACCTACTGTAGCACGCACATCAGTAGATACAGAGTGTTTTTTCACAAATCTCAATTCACTGCATGCTTTTATGACAGGCAGCCAGCAACATGCTAATTTCATTGACGTGCAGACACAGAAGTATCCTGATCACAGACCCCTTGAACTTGAACGCGGTTGTGACACAAGGTGGAGTTCAAGGTCTTAAGAACGTTTCAGACTCGGGGAGCGAGTGACGCGCCTTAATAATTAAGAGACGGGAGATTATTTGGGATGCACGGAGAAGTTGAGGGGTGGAGAGGCAAGCGGGCGCGGTCCCACGAAATCCTTGTGCTCGTGCTCGTTTCATGCACACGCCCACGGGTGGCAAGAACTGGATTGTGGTCAGCTTTTTTTCCCGGCTACGCACAGGAGGAAACAACAATGATCGTGGAACGATCCCCGCTGATGCAAGCGAGAACGCCTGTGTCACTCGCTCCCCGTCTGAAACGGCCTTAATGCTGTTAAAGTGCTTAAACTTAGAAATGATGTTGTACTAACTAGACACAGTTGGCACAGTTGTCAGAAGTACTTTTCATACTACTATATCATAGTTTTCCTGACCCCTCAATGTTTGTTTTTTCCTTTTCTTCATACAGGTGCAAATATACAGATCTTTGTCCAACCCCTCACAGGAAGGACCATCAGCCTCGAGGTTAAGCCAAACAACACCATTGAGAATGTGAAGTCCAAAATCCAGGACAAGGAAGGCATTCCCTCTGACCAGCAGAGTCTGATCTTTGCCGGCAAGCAACTGGAAGATGACCAAACCGTGTCTGACTACAACATTAAGAATGAATCCACCATCCACATGGTGCTGGATCAGAGGAAACTCAGGGGAGCCAAGCAGATCTTTGTCAAAACCCTCACAGGAAGGACCATCAGCCTCGAGGTTAAGCCAAACAACACCATTGAGAATGTGAAGTCCAAAATCCAGGACAAGGAAGGCATTCCCTCTGACCAGCAGAGTCTGATCTTTGCCGGCAAGCAACTGGAAGATGACCAAACCGTGTCTGACTACAACATTAAGAATGAATCCACCATCCACATGGTGCTGGATCAGAGGAAACTCAGGGGAGCCAAGCAGATCTTTGTCAAAACCCTCACAGGAAGGACCATCAGCCTCGAGGTTAAGCCAAACAACATCATTGAGAATGTGAAGTCCAAAATCCAGGACAAGGAAGGCATTCCCCCTGACAAGCAGTGGCTGATCTTTGCCAGCCAGCGACTGGAAGATGGCCGATCCCTGTCTGATTACAACATTCAGCACGAATCCACCCTCCACATGGTGCTGCCTTGGAGGGGACCCGCCATGCAGATCTTTGTCAAAACCATCACAGGAAAGACCATCATCCTCGAGGTTGAGCCAAACAACACCATTAAGAATGTGAAGTCCAAAATCCAGGACAAGGAAGGCATTCCCCCTGACCAGCAGAGGCTGATCTTTGCCGGCAAGCAACTGGAAGATGGCCGAACCCTGTCTGACTACAACATTCAGAATGAATCCACCCTCCACCTGGTGCTGTGTCAGAGGAAACTCAGGGGAGCCAAGCAGATCTTTGATTACAACATTCAGCACGAATCCACCCTCCACATGGTGCTGCCTTGGAGGGGACCCGCCATGCAGATCTTTGTCAAAACCATCACAGGAAAGATCGTGACCCTCGAGGTTGAGCCAAACAACACCATTGAGAATGTGAAGTCCAAAATCCAGGTCAAGGAAGGCATTCCCCCTGACCAGCAGAGGCTGATCTTTGCCGGCAAGCTACTGGAAGATGACCGAACCCTGTCTGACTACAACATTCAGAACGAATCCACCCTCGACCTGGTGGTGAGGAGTTGAGGCATGCAGATCTTTGTCAAAACCCTCCCCGGAAAGACCATCACACTCTTGCAAAAATCCACCCTCCACCTGGTGCTGTAACATTATTCCATATTTAGAATTGTGTTTTTTTGTTTTTTACCCAATATTGGCATAAGATTAAAAATGTAAGCACGAGTCACGACTCAAAATAAATAATTGAAATGTGCTTTTGTGTTTTTTTTTAAACTTAATTGAACATAGTAACTCTTTACATGGATTAGGTAGAGGGATGTCAGACATGTATATTGACATGGGTCTGGGTATTTGTTACTGGGATAGATAGATTATTTTCTTGTTGGTATGCTGTTGCAGGTGTTCCTGTAGCTGTTGTAGTTGAGTAGTGTAGAGAGGAAGACCTACATGCAATATGTTTGCTGTCTTCTCATCAGTATAATGTCCTCATATCCCATGACCCTATAGTGATGGATCTTGTAGGGGTAAGAAGGTTCAGAGGCACAGTACAGTATATGGCTTTCACTGTGCCTGTTACTTTTCTGTTCAAGCATATGGCTATGATGCATGAGTCCTCTGTTCACATGCACATCCAGAATATCTCTGTAATCTTCATTTATCCACTTCACAGACAATTAGTGTCACGCTCCGCTCCTCAGCCCTTGGACCTTGACTGCCCTTATAAGGTTTTGGACTTATTAGGACTTGTTCTATAGTTCAGTTGTTCTGTATTTCTCATGTATTTCTGTTCTGTTTGGTTTTGGTTTTCTGTTACTCTGTTGTTGCCTTGGTTTTGTGCATCTTATTTTGTAGTATTGTTCCCAGTGTGTCCTGTCTGCCTAGTTACTGTTACCTGCTTATAGTCAGGGGATATTAAAAAAATCTTGGAATAAATTCCTTACCAAAAAAAATCTTCACCAATGTGTTTGTAAAGGTGTCTAGTAACACATCTCACAAAGATTGAAATGCAGTTTCCCTAGGAGAATTTTTGACAGTTGGGGTACCCACCATAACCATAACCTTAGTTAAAAAAAATCTCCCCCAAAAAAATCAAAATTTAATTCTGTTTTAAGTAGCATGTGAGGTGTCAAACTAGGGTGATTTTATGATTCTGAATCCATTGCAAGCATTTGTTTTGCACCAAAACCACTCCTTGGGCTAAAAACGGCCCAATCTCAATGGGCTTTTTACACAAAAAGTATACCTGGAAAAGGATGGCTATGGCCGTTTTTAGCCCAAGGAGTGGTTTTGGTGCAAAACAAATGCTTGCAATGGATTCAGAATCATAAAAACACCCTAGTTTGACTCCTCACATGCTACTTAAAACAGAATTGAATTTTGTTTTTGTTTTTTTGGATTTTTTTTAAACCAAGGTTATGGTGGGTACCCTAGCCCCTTTCGGGACCCTGTTTACCTTTTTTGTATTTGGGAAGACGGTAACCAGGGTCCCTTGACGCTCAAAGCACTCTCTCTCATATTCGCGGGTACCACTGTCTCGTCTCGGGCTAATAGCTCGCCGCTTGGAAGTTGCAGAGATTTCTCAAAGGTACCAAAAAGAGCAATACTAAACCGCGGTTAATCTGCATTAATGCGCTCGGATCGGCGCTGCCGTTTAACATTTTTAATCATTTAGTAAAGCTAAATTTCCTCTCTCACACTCTGCTCCACTTCCCATGTCCCGCCTCCCCGCGTTGTGATTGTCATGCAAGCATGTAGGAGCTCGCCAATCAGAGGCAGTACCGTAGGACCATAGAGGTATGCGTAGGACGCGCAGCTTGTCAGTCACCGCGGGGAGGCGGGACAGTGGAGCAGAGTGTGAGAGAGGAAATTTAGCTTTACTAAATGATTAAAAATGTTAAACGGCAGCGCCGATCCGAGCGCATTAATGCAGATTAACCGCGGTTTAGTATTGCTCTTTTTGGTACCTTTGAGAAATCTCTGCAACTTCCAAGCGGCGAGCTATTAGCCCGAGACGAGACAGTGGTACCCGCGAATATGAGAGAGAGTGCTTTGAGCGTCAAGGGACCCTGGTTACCGTCTTCCCAAATACAAAAAAAGGTAAACAGGGTCCCGAAAGGGGCTAGTGGGTACCCCAACTTTAAGGAGCTGTCAAAAATTATCCTAGGGATACTGAATTTCAGTCTTTGTGAGATATGTTACTAGACACCTTTACAAACACATTGGTGAAGATTTTTTTTGGTAAGGACTTTATTCCAAGATTGGAAAATATTCTGCCAATATCCCCTGACTACTAGTCTTACCAGTCCTTTGATATTGTCAGTGTTTCCACCTGTGTCATCTTAATCCCCCAGCCTATCTCAGTGTTGATTGTCTGTTGAGTTCACCTGTGTCCTGTTAATCCCTGTCTATTTAAACCCTGTGTTTGCATGGTAAGTTAGATGGTTCTTAGACCTATGTCAAGCAAATTTGTGGTCAGTGCTAATTTGCCTCCACCCCACCTGTTCTCTTACCTTCTTTTGGAAAAGTTAAACTCAGTTTGCTTAATAAACTCTTAAATTGATCCTGCCTTGTTCGTCTGCTTTTCGGTCCTGCCCGTCACTCATTCCTGACAATTAGCTTATGACCAGAGCGTTTACATTGTAGCTGAATAATACATTATATTAATAAAAATGCAGAGACAAAGTTTGAACACCCCAAATAATAGTCATCATTCTAAATGGGTCATAGAGCTTTTGCAAATGGAAACCAATGTTTGGACAGTTAAGTCAAGACTTGTAAGCTATTGAAAAACACCATATCCCTCCATGTTTTGATAGAACTAGAAGTTCGGCCGGCCGTGCCATGTAGCGCCCACTTGGCAGCGATCATTGGTTCACCAATCTGTGCGCCCGCTCATCACTAGTGCTCAGAGTTTGGCTCACAGGCTGAGTTTCACTTTACTTTTGTTTTGGTGAGGAATTAGCAAAACAGTATAATAAGAAAGAAAGAAAAGTCCCAAAGAAAGAAGACCGATGAGAAAGAAAACATATCTTTAGCTGGGTGTGTATGTATGTATGTACTGTATGTACTGCATGTGATTATGTATGTGACTTTACTGCTCTGTTCACTGTCTTTGCCTCAATGATTTGTGTTTGCACCACTCGGTTAGAATAGATCAAGCAGGAATTCTTTGTTTCCTGAACTACTAAAGACCACCCATTGTATTGTTAGCCATTAAACCAATGCAGAACTGTCTTCTTCTGTTGCAAAACATATTTCACATTTTGTTACAGAAGTTAGCAGTAGTTTGCAATATAGTGTGAATGTCACCTAGTCTTGCCTGGTCTTTTTTTGATCACCTGATACAGTACATTGGTGAGACTCTTATACCGTACAAACTGATGAGGCATAGGTGTCAACAAGACATCCTAAATTGACTTGATGATCTACAACATGATTATATATTCTTCATTTTACAAAAATCATTAGACCTACAATTACTGTCATCATTCGTCAGTAAGTATCAGAAAATATTTTTTGCGTGCAGCCTTTGAAAGGCCTCTCCATCATAAAGTCCCGGGCCGAATGTCCCTGGGCCCTGTCCAACGGCCTTCTCAAGGAGCCCGGAGTCATGGAGGACTTACTTGGATAAAACCAACGGAGGAATTCTGGAAAATCTCCCTCTACAAAGACCACACATCTGAAACAAAAGATTCAGTTGAATCACGCACGCACACACTCTTTACATTTGTATATTCCTATTGATTCTGATTGGTCAGTCAGGGGACAGGGCATTCTGTTATTTCCTGATAAAAGACCAGTATTCTCAACACACTTGCCTTACATTGCTTTGGAAGCAATGCAAGGAACCTTGTAAAATTATGTTTGAAAACAAGGTTTTGATTTAATAATTTGGATTATGTATTATGGTCATTCATTTGTCTGTTTCTACCCAATGTGTAACAGGTTTGCTCCTGCATAGGTTTAAATTTGTTATTGTTGTGTAGAACATAACAGATATGGTGCGTGTCACGGATGTGACATTTTGATTTTGAAATGAACGTATTTGGTCTGCATTTCATCCATGTAACTTGATATTAATTGAATTGAATCGATTTTTTGTCCAATCCATACTGCCAGGATTATTTAGGTTGTTAAAAGGACCATTGTGCTAAAAATGAAACCAAAGATACAACCTTCCTTTTATGGACTTTTTGCTTTATTGTTTCATATTTAGTTTGTGCATGGGATCATCAGTTAACTATAATTGGACCTAGAATATAGCCAATTAAACCACTTAATCCCTATATTGCAACATAATGTGTCACAATGCAACACGAGCTTGTGGATCGGCTATTTTCACTATTCATCGTACAAGGAGGATATAGGGCTTAAGTGGTTATGAACAAATAGTTTGTGTGCGCGTGTGTGCGCGTGTGTGCGTGTGTGCGTGTGTGTGTGTGTGTGTGTGCCGGTACAGTGGGTGACAGGGATGGCCACGGACAAGCGTCTCATGGTGTCGATCACGTCACCAGATGGTTTCCTCGTAACAACATCCAATGATGCTATTGGTACAATCAACTTTGAGACCAAAGAGACAGGTACAGTAGTACTAACAACAGCCTCCTGTTTCATTGCCACTATGTTGTATGTCTTTCTGCTCAAGGTTATTACAGTTGTTATTTGTATTTCATTTTGACTACCATTTAATTTAAATTCTAAAGGGGGTTTTCTAGTTAATTTAGTTTTTCAAATAAATCTAATTTACAAATATTTTCAAAAACAGTGGCTATTTTAGCTGCTCGTTGTGAAACAATGCTAGGTTTAACACTTGCTTAACTTGCTAGGCTTAACACTTGAAGCCTAGCATCACTATTCTGGGCATGTAATATTTCATGTTCTGTGGAAATAGCCAATCTACAAGAGCGTGTAACTCGGCTATTTTCGGCAAAAACATCTAGTGTAGAAGAGAACAGGGAGCAATAAGAGTCTGCACACAGCAAACCTGTGTCCTTGAAAACCTGATGTATTACCTCAGTAATGCTTAACATTTTGGGCATTTTGAATGTCTCCTCCTTGTCTGACGGCATCTTCCACCTTCCAGGATTCTACCAGATGTGTCTTGGTAACTTCCACAACAAGTTCGGGGGTGTGAGGGTCTTTCTAAACTTCGGCGTCTACTACAAGGGCTTTGAGGAGACCAAGAGACAGATGGAGAAGGAAGGAGCAGAGCTCAACAACACGTTGTCTGGTATTGAGGTTAGTATGTGAATACAACATTTTGTCACTGTGAACTCTGTGAATACAATGGGCCTCATGCAGCAACCGTTCTTAAGAGGAAATTTCTTCTTAAACCCACTTAAGTTTTTAAGAAGATTTTGGTATACTCCAATGTTTTCTTAGCTGTGATCTGTTCTCAGGTAAGAACAGAATCTACACACACTGAAGAGCACTCTTAGGCCTTTGAGTTCTTAAGTGTGACATGTTTGTGCAAACGTTTCTTCAATTCTACAGTTGTATAATATAGGTCTTTAATTACAATCACATTTTTATCATATCTTTAGAGCAAGTTCCAGGGGGTCCACAGCAAACGAGGAACAGTTTAATCACTTTAACCCTATTTTATACTTTGTTTGAAAATAGCCGATCTACAAGCTCACAACGTGTCCCATTACTGGCCATTTTGAGCTTATAGATCGGCTGAAAGCCCCCCCTATACCCACCCGTCACACCCATCCCCATACCCCCCACACAGCCCCCTACACCCCTCCTTGCACCACCATATCACCCACCACACCCCTATTTCCACCACATTACATACCAAGCAGCTGCTACCTTAAAGACCCTCCATATCCACCCACCAGCTTTCAGTAATAAAATGTTTTATATCCACTACTAACACTACTCCTGAACATGAAATATGGATAACATGCTAATTTCAGCAAATTTACATTGATGTCTAGTGGTGATATGTGGATTAATGTGAGAGAAATAATAAAATACATTCATTAATTAAATTAAATAATTTGCTGTTCACTTCAGAAGTACCTCCACATAACTATTGATTTATTTATTTTTATGTTTGGAGTCTGGTGTTCAACCATCTTTAGACTTTAGTTGAGGTATTCTTTACTTCATTCTCTCAACTCTATTTCTGTGTGATTTCCTGTGATATCTGTGAGCAGCAATCACACACAGGTGTGACTGCAGGCAACCTTTGACACCATCTTGTTTTTCACCAACTCGTTTTTTGTTTTGTTAGACTAATTGGATGTCATCTTTGTTCAGTTGAGCACCCTGAAGTTGCAGAACCAGATCATCCACATGTGGCGATACTACAACTACGCTCGAATGAGGAGAGGGTCCGACCACTACCTCCTGCTGTCCAACAACAGCTATGTGATGTGGTGGTCCGCGGCCCAGAGCGTGGCCATCGTTCTGTCTGGATGCCTGCAGCTCTTCTGCCTCAAGAGGCTGTTCCACACTGACACCCAGAGACCTAAATGCTGAGACCAGACACTGGAGTGGACATGTCCAGGCCTTTCTGCCCTTCTGGCCTTCTTCTAGACCAGTGGTTCTCAACCTTTTCAGGCTGCAACCGCCCAAAATAATTATATTTGAACTGGGGACCCCCCAAAATAATTATATTTGAACTGGGGACCCCCCAAAATAATCATATTTGAGCTGGGGACCACCCTGATACGCATTTGGAATTGTAGGAGTCGAGGCATTCAATTTAGTTTGACTCGGTTCCACAGATAAATATTGTGAAAATTGCAGATCTACAAGCTCGAGCTTTTTTCAAAAAACATTCCTCTTATATTTATGTTACTTTCATAGTATAGTTTGTTGATTACTTTTGCTGCAGTAATGGACTTTTTTTGTGGAGGTATGAAAAATGTCTTAAAAGTCTTTAAATTGTCACTTAACTGTCATCTATGGGTCACCAGATGATTCGACCCAGGACAATTCGCCCAGCTGCGAATTTGAGTCAGCTCGACCCAAATCGACCGGGTCGAATTATCTGAAGTAGTATCTCTGTGTAACCCCTAGAGGGTTGTAGAGTACAAGGTACAAGGTGACGGCGAGGTCCTGAGTATATTTATAGTATGGCAGAGTTAAATTAAGAGTAAATATTGTAATTATGCTCCCCAAGTTGCATACTTTTTTTAAAGAAGTGTTTTTGTAAACTTCCATTAGCCTCCATTAGCTTTGTAACGAGTGCAACAAAAACACTAACACAGTCCCACCAATACAGTCTTGAAGCTAAAGCATTCATAGAAGCTTATTATAACATGGCAACTTTGCACTTTATGTAGTTGTATTCAACGCATGTTCAGGAGTGGAGACCTCCCTCTGCTCAACCTCTGCTCAACTTGGTAAGGCAATCACCTTACCAAGTTCAGCTGCGCTGATTATCTCTCAGCCAATCCACGCTGCAATCACCACAGTATAAGTACACCTGCGATTGTATCACCTACCTGTTTGATTTGGCTGCTCGCAAATCTAAACCGACCACAGCATTCTCCCATAGGTGAATATGAAGTTAAGTATGAGATTAATCTGTTTATATTTTAATTGCCGTAGCTTCTGTTGAGCTCCAGCCCATAACTTCTGTATCATGGTGGCCTCATAGGTCCTACATTAACACATGTTCATTTGACATGCCCTCTAAATTACTAAAGATCTTTCACTTAAGCGTTCAAGTGTTTCTAGCCATCGTCTATCACCTCAGTAGTTCTCTAAGCGTTCCATGCATTTAAGCGTTCCATGCATTCAATTTGTTACATGCATTTAATCGTTCCATGCATTTAATTGTTCCATGCATTCTCCCCCCCCCCCCCCTTCCCTTCCCCTCACGCCGGCCGGCGCACGCCTCGTGCGCTGGCCCACCTCCAACCCCCAACCCCCTCCCCCTCACGGCAGCCATTGTGGCACATTTTGCCTTCCGCCCACCGTCCAGTTTCCCCCGCTCCCTCACCAGCACGCTGGCAGGTGCTTCAACGCACCTCCCCCTCCTCCTCCCCCCCCCCGCTCTCCCCAGGGAGACGTTTGCTTTCCCCAGCCGCGCCAAGAAGAACAACAGGACCACCACCTCTCGCCAAGGAGCGTTGGCAACCGGCGGCCGTCCGCAGGGGCAAGCCCCGCCCCTGCAAGCAACATCAGACTAGACGGTCATCGGTTCACAGTGCGTCCTTACGGCCAGGGGCGTCCTTTTTTCAAAACAGGCCGGAAGGCCGACCCGTTCGCAGCCTACCTGGCCTACCTCAGCACGGAGTGCACCGTGCCCCCCTCCCCCGCAGCAGGATCGGCTCCGCCCACTCGGGCCTCTCACTCCAGATCCGCTGCCCGCCCGTCATCCTCAGCCACGCCTCCTGCTGCTCCCCACCCTTCCTCCCAACGTTAGGTGAGCGCTCGGCCCTCCTCCCTCCCCCCCTCCCTCACCTTCACGCCGGCCGACGCAAGCCTCATACGTTCCCCCAGCTCACAGGCAGGCACCGGCCACCGTGGCCAGTACCTCGCCATCTCCCCACCACCCTCCCCCCTCCCTTCCCCCGCCTCCCTCCCCCGCAAGGCTCACGCCTCGCAGGCAGGCGCTTCTCCGCACCTCGCCATTCTCCCCCCGCTCCCCCGCACGGCGGCCATTGCGGCGCATTTCGCCCTCACCTCCCTCCCTCCTATCCCTCACCAGCACGCCGGCGGGTAGAGCAGCAGCGCTCCCCGCCCAACTCCAACTGCCTCCCTCCCTCCCTTTCCCCCCCGCTCCCAGCCTCCCCCCCCCCCCCCGCTCCCAGCCTCCCCCCTCCCTCGCACGGCGGCCATCGCGGCACATTACGCCTCCTCCTCTCCCTCACCAGCACGCCGGCGGGTAGTGCAGCAGCGCTCCCCGCCCAACTCCAACCCCCCCCTCCCTCCCACCCCCGCTCCCCCGCAAGGCAGCAGCCGCACCCCCATGCTCCCCCTTCCCCCTCACCAGCACGCCGGCAGGTGCAGCAGCGCACCCCGCCACCCTCCCAGGCACAGCGGCACGTCTCCGTTCAACAAGTCTCAACTCTTCCCGCAGTGCTTCATCGGCGCCCGGCTCGCAGCCATACACCGGCCGCCTCCCCTGCTCCTCCCCGCGCTGCACGGCGTCCCGCACCCCATCCACCCCCGCTAGACGCCCCGGACAGCACTCCACCATGCTCAGCCAGCCCCCCCGCCCCCCCTGCTGCCCTAAGACCCCTTCGCTCAGGCGGCACCTCTCGCCCAGCGGCATTCCCCCGCCTCAAGCCCCGCCCCTCGCTCAGGCGGCACCTCTTGCCCAGGCGGCATTTCCCCGCCTCAAGCCCCGCCCCCGTTCAGGGCGCTCTGCCGCCCACTCACTTCTCCCACCTCCCCTGCCTCATGCATTGCGGCGCCTTCCACCCAGACCACGCCACTACCCGACCTAGCTCAGCTGTTCTCCAGCAACTCTCTTGCTCCTCGGCTTCAACCCCTTCCCCGCACCAGCCTCATCCCACACCCTAGCCACAGCTACCCCAGCCGCCCCACCTCAACAGGATGCAACCCGGCACTCTCCAGTCCCCGCCTCCCTCCCCTGCACAGCAGAGAAGCCCCAGGATTACCTGGACCCATCAGCAGCTCTTGCCGCACGCCCACCTGGACCCGTCACCCCCAGGTTATCCCTCAAGCAGCCCACGATGCTCGCCCGCCTGGACCCGCCACCCCAAGTTCCCCCCAAGTAACCCACGCCCACCCGGACCCGTGACTTCCAGGTTTCCCCCAAGCGGCCCACGATGCTCGCCCACCTGGACCATCACCTCCAGGCTTCCCTTAAGCAACCCACGCCGACTTCGACCAGCTACCTCCAGGTTTCCCCCAGCATCCCAGTATGCACGCCCATGCCTACCCAGACCCAACACCTCAAGGTCATCCCTCAAGCAGCTTTCGTTACATGATCACCTGGACCCAGCACCATCGGGTTTTCAAGCAGGCCATGCCACATGCTCATCCGGACCCGTCACGCCCAGGTTGTCCTTCAAGCAGCCACAGATGGCTTGGCAATCTATGGGGATCACGTCGCCCACGTTGACCTTCACCTTAACGACAACACGCTGGGACTCATCCACATCAAGGGGGTAGCGGCTTGCTTTCTCCAGGTCCCGGCCGAGGTACACCCCACTGCCTCGGACTGGCCGAAGCCCCGGGCCAGGATGGACTCGGCCCCTTGCCCGGAGGTTCCACAGTACATGACTAGCTTCCACCAGATTTCGGAGCCGACCCGTCATGGTGGCGTTCTACTCCAGGCGGGAGAGAGAAGCCATCGTCAGCCCATCTGAACCTGCTCACGTCGGCGCCAAGACAAATGCAGAGTAGTACAGACTCACTCACAAGGGATCTACAAACAACTTAGCATGCCATTTCTCAGTAAACAGAACCACAGTTCTCGCCCCACGTTCGCCTCGCACTGCACGTTCACCCAGACCCGTCACCTCCAAGTCATCCCCTGAGCAGTTCACGTCCCGCGGCACCTCGTCCATTCCCTCCCTTGGACCGGCGCCGTGCGCCACCTCTCCCCGTGCCGTGTGCCAAGAAGAAGAAAAGAAGGCACCCTTGACCCACAGGTTGACCTCAAGCTGTTCTCGCTCCACGATCACCTCAACCCAAAATCAGGGAGGTAGCCCAGGTCAACTCACAAGCAGCTCACGTTCCTCGCTCACCAGGACGCATCACTCCTCAGCCATGCTACGAGCAGCTCACGCACTCGTTCGGGCCGCCAGCCCCAGCACATCTCTCGAGCAGCTCACGCAGCCTCTCCACGGTCAAGTCGGTCTTCTCAGACCTCCGATTCCCTCCGGCACTACCTCCCCAACAAACGGAACAGCATCACCTTTGTCAAGGCTTTGATACTCTCCCTGACGACACCCAGCGCTACACCGACGCAGCTCCATTCACTAAGCTCGGCTACTGCCGTCAGTGCCACTGGCGCGCCTCCGCCTGGCCCCAACACCTTCGGCCCCTCCGTCCATCAACCGCACTCCGTGAGCTTCCCCAATAGCTTCCGCCGCGCCTTTTGGGGCCTACAGATCGTTGCAATAAGCGTCCTAACCCACAAGGTACCACAGCCCAGCCCCACGTTCGCCTCGCACTGCACGTTCACCCAGACCCGTCACCTCCAAGTCATCCCCTGAGCAGTTCACGTCCCGCGGCACCTCGTCCATTCCCTCCCTTGGACCGGCGCCGTGCGCCACCTCTCCCCGTGCCGTGTGCCAAGAAGAAGAAAAGAAGGCACCCTTGACCCACAGGTTGACCTCAAGCTGTTCTCGCTCCACGATCACCTCAACCCAAAATCAGGGAGGTAGCCCAGGTCAACTCACAAGCAGCTCACGTTCCTCGCTCACCAGGACGCATCACTCCTCAGCCATGCTACGAGCAGCTCACGCACTCGTTCGGGCCGCCAGCCCCAGCACATCTCTCGAGCAGCTCACGCAGCCTCTCCACGGTCAAGTCGGTCTTCTCAGACCTCCGATTCCCTCCGGCACTACCTCCCCAACAAACGGAACAGCATCACCTTTGTCAAGGCTTTGATACTCTCCCTGACGACACCCAGCGCTACACCGACGCAGCTCCATTCACTAAGCTCGGCTACTGCCGTCAGTGCCACTGGCGCGCCTCCGCCTGGCCCCAACACCTTCGGCCCCTCCGTCCATCAACCGCACTCCGTGAGCTTCCCCAATAGCTTCCGCCGCGCCTTTTGGGGCCTACAGATCGTTGCAATAAGCGTCCTAACCCACAAGGTACCACAGCCCAGCTGACACTATCGGCCATTCCTATTCTCCCGACATCTCGTCATTCCTCCGTCCTCCCACTCGGACCTTCGCCACCCAACATTCCAACCTTGGTGCAGCTCACCTCCCGCCACATAACCCATTACCGATTCCATTGCCAGTTCCTCAATTTCCTGCGACAGTCATCAACCAAACCTGCCGATCCAATACCTTACTGACCAGCCACGTCACTCCAGTTCACCACCGAGCCCGGTTCCATCGCCACCCGCTTCTGGTTTGACCATCACCTCCGCCAAATCCTCTCCTTTCCGGCCTTCCACCTCAGCTTTACTCCGCCCACTCCTTCCGGATCGGCGCCGCCTCCACCGTGTCCAGACACGGCCGTCAGACCGCGTCGTCCGCATCCTCGGTCGATGGTCCTCGGAAGCTTACCACTCTTGCATAAGAACAAACGTCCAAGACCTGCGCAACGACCATCTCCACCTGCGGCGACCGTAACTGGCGTGTCGTTTCCTAGCCTGTCCGCCCCGGAAGGGGGTCCCCTCCTTCGCGATCCTTCCCGAGGTTTCTTCCTCCTCCATCCTCCCCGGAGGGAGTTTTTCCTCGCCCGACCGAGGGTCCAAGGACAGGAGGAATCACTCGACAGTTGCCCGCCTAGAAGCCACCCATCTCCACCTACCGGCCATCGTCAAGAGACCAGCCGTCTCCACCTCCCGGCCATTCCCACCTTCAAGCCAGGAGGAATCACGCAACAGTCGCCCGCCTAGAGACCACCGTCTCCACCTCCCGGCCTTTCCCACCTTCAAGCTAGCCTTTTGGGGGCAGTGTCGGAGCGAAGGCGACAGACCGCTCCTGAGCAGATAGACCGCTCCTGAGCAGAGCAACTGCGGCGGTCGCCTGGCTCCCGAGACTATACTCCCACCCTGAGTCTCGCCCCGCCTTGGGCTCCCCAGCAACAAACATTCATTTCATTGTATTGTGTTCAATAAATAATGTTTACCTTGAGCAGAAGGTGTGGTCTCTTACTAGTGAAATGTAGTTGTATTCAACGCATGTTCAGGAGTGGAGACCTCCCTCTGCTCAACCTCTGCTCAACTTGGTAAGGCAATCACCTTACCAAGTTCAGCTGCGCTGATTATCTCTCAGCCAATCCACGCTGCAATCACCACAGTATAAGTACACCTGCGATTGTATCACCTACCTGTTTGATTTGGCTGCTCGCAAATCTAAATTCCCTCCTCCTCCCCAACCACCTCCTTTCTCACCAATTTTGCTCATCTAACTTCGTTTTTTCTCCATCCTCCAGGAGCCCCAGGGCGGGGCAGTGTCGGAGCGAAGGCGACAGACCGCTCCTGAGCAGATAGACCGCTCCTGAGCAGAGCAACTGCGGCGGTCGCCTGGCTCCCGAGACTATACCCCCACCCTGAGTCTCGCCCCGCCTTGGGCTCCCCAGCAACAAACATTCATTTCATTGTATTGTGTTCAATAAATAATGTTTACCTTGAGCAGAAGGTGTGGTCTCTTACTAGTGAAACCTGAAAAGGGGAGAATAAAGTGAGTGCAAGAATAATTGTCAGACAACACAGATTGAGGATCGCCAGGCTGAACCAATTGATAATAGACACACTGTAATCCATTACAAAAGGATTTAGAGCTGAGGTAAGGAGGTGTCTAATGGCTGTGCTCATTAATTATCACCTCAAGAAGACAATAGGGTTTGAGGTAAGGAGGTGCGCGAGGCGTTGTGAGCGTTGTGAGCACAACAACCAGTGGCCTGATGTTTTACCTAAGTAAAAGTATCAATACTCTGCGATGTAGACATACTCTGTTACAGGTAAAAGTGCAGAAATTCAGAATTTAATCAAAATGTACGTAAAGTACCAAAGTAGAAAGTACTCATTATGCAGAATGTCTCATTTCACAAGTTTTCAAATGTATAAAAATCGTTTGAAAATAGCAGCTCTACAAGCTCACAATGCGACCCATTGAGCTTGTAGATCTGATATGTTCAAATGGCCGAAATGTATATAGGACTGAAGTGGGTAATGTATCTTTTGTAATAATAATACAAATCTACAAAGTAACTAGTTACTAATGTTTTCAAATAATTTAAGTGGGGCAAAAGTATAATATTTTGCCTCTGAGATGTAGTGGAGTAGAAGCAAAAGTACAGCAAATTGGAAATACTCCAGTAAAGTAAAAAATACCTCAAAATTGTACTTAAGTACAGTACTTGAGTAAGTATGCTCAGTTACTTTACACCACCTAAAATGAACTGTTGCACCCCCCTAATCTGTGTTGGTTTCTCCACAGGGAGACGCTACAGCGCTTCAAGACTAGAACATGTTAGGCCGTGCCTGTTTGGAGGAGATCCCACATTTTAAACATGGTTGCACAAAATCATCAGTCATCGTTATATTGGCAAAACATTTCCCAAAATATTCAACATGGATTTTTTTAACAAACAATTCAAAAAGGTTTAAAAAATAGCAAAAATTGCCAATCTACAAGTAGTAGTTGTACATTGTCTATTTTTTGTCTATTCGTTAGGCAATAAGGCAGGATGAATCAGCAGTGTTAGGGGAGTAGAGTTAGGAGTAGGGAGTAGAGTTAGGCAGATATAAATCTCAATAAAGTTAGGCAGATATTCTCTCAGCCCACTGTTGTAGTATGTACAGAAACCAGTGATGTGTCAGTCATTCACCACTATTATGATTAGTATTTAACAAGACTGAAGGGTAAATTCTATGCTGTTGTAATTCTATTTCATACATAAATCAGGGGGAGTTCTTGACATGACAACATTTGGAAACCATGGTACCAGTCTGATTAATCCAACATGATTTGCATCATATCGTCGTTGTCGGGCAGAAACTAACATAAATGTTTAGTTTTTTTCATAAATGAATGTCATACTTGATCATTCTACACTACAGTCACAAAAGCACATCATGCTTGTAGATCTGCTACTTTTGAATTTGAATCCTGAAGAGTAACAGTTTTGGATATAATGAGGTTTCCACCCCACAGAGACGATACAGTATATTCCATAAAAGATGCATTTTTATCTCTGTGATTCTGGTGTCGTGAAGCAATTGGTGTTAATTAAAGTCCAGACCATTGTGGTTGTGTCCAACTTGTACATGTCGTTAGTGTATGCAAACAACTTGCCGCTGAATCCTCTTGGTAGTCAGTCTAGCTGGTTGGGTGTGTGTGTGTGTGTGTGTGTGTGTGTGTGTGTGTGTGTGTGTGTGTGTGTGTGTGTGTGTGTGTGTGTGTGTGTGTGTGTGTGTGTGTGTGTGTGTGTGTGTGTGTGTGTGTGTGTGTGTGTGTGTGAGATACTATGAGGGGTGGGACTCTAGGACCTGGGAGCCCAGCGCAGGCAGGAGCAGCCTATTTACCGTTACCACACACATATCACACCAGCTAGACTGACTACCAAGTGCTTATGCCATGTTGATGTCCAAATATGGAGTTCCACCTGACTCCTTATTTGGGAAGACTGGCATTGGCTCCTTTGATTGGCCTATCCAACATTTGCTGAATGGTAATTGTTTGTGTGATGTTTCCAATATAAGCAGTTCCATGTACGGTAAAGCTTCCATTCTTTCACAGAGACATACTAGTGAAGTTCACTTTAACACAATTAGCTGTTGTGTGTAATGTTTCACTGGACGGCATATCTGAAGAGACCACCGCGTACCAGAGATTATGACCCTGCTGTAGCAGTGGGGAGTATGGTGTACTTCTTTGGACATAAACACAGGCCGACAAATCAGATGGTAGTGTACACCTTCAACACAGTCTCTTTGAGATGGACCATGTTGCCCCCAGTGGAAACTGGAAATGGACAACTAGGTCCACCCTGCAGCTACGCCCACAAAGCTGTCTTGATAGGAGACATTGTCTACATCTGGGGAGGGATAAACTTGAGTGGGTACCGCAGTGGGCTTTATGCGTTTGACGTGGACACCCACAGATGGTTTAAGCCCAGTACTTCTGGGACCGCTCCAGAAGAGAGGATATACCACTCAGCCTGTGCGTTGGGGAAGGTCATGTATGTCCATGGAGGATTCAGCGGCAAGCTGTTTGCATACACTAACGACATGCACAAGTTGGACACAACCACAATGGTCTGGACTTTAATTAACACCAGAGGCACTCCGCCACCTGTTTCACGCTGTCACTCGGCCACCCTCATCGGGACAAAGATGTATGTATTCGGGGGCAGTCAGGTCCCCTGGTGGGTCTGCCACAATGACATCGGAGTGTTTGACACAGAGACCAACTGCTGGCTGAGCAGCGCGCCTTCTGAATCTGCACAGCTTCTTCCAGAAAGACGCTGTGGTCATTCAGCCTTTGCCTACAACGGAGAGCTGTATATAATTGGTGGCAGCACAAAGGTGGGCAAGAAAGCTTCTGACTTCTCGCACTTGAACGATATGTGGAAATTCACTCCAAAGACCTCCTCCTGGAAGAAGGTTCAGCTCAAGAAGGGAGTGCCGTGTAAAGGGCTGGAAAGGATGGGCTGTTGCTTGTTGGGAGATCTTGTCGTCCTCTTTGGAGGAGACCGCACACCCGAAAACCTGGCCCTCTTAGACTTACGTCCTACTTTGAAGACGTTATGTAAGCTAGCAGTTATTCAGTACTTTCTGGAGCAGTCTGAACTCCCACACAACATCAGGTGGGAACTGGAAGCCATGACAACCAACACAAGTAAGTCACGCAAACGCTGGAAGCGAACGCAGCTCAAAAATGTTTGCTAACTAACTCTCTCATGATGTCATTTATTTTATTTTTATTTTGAGTTCTATTTTGAAAACCTATATCTGGAGCTTTATTTTTTAAAACTATGTATGGTGCTTTTATTTGGAGATCAGAGCTTTGAGGGAGGAGTCCAGCACCAAGGCCAGGCCCGGCCCCTGGGCCAGCTCATTGAGGGGAGGTATGTACCTAGGTCTGTTCTTAATCAGTTTGATGTGATGACACCTGCCCTCCAACTAACAGGCTGGAGACAGCTGCACTGAGTTGGGTCTGATCAAGCTCTGGCTATAAAGGTGCTCACTCTCCCTCAGTTCTGTCTGGCTCTCCGAGTCATCAGCGAACAGGAACAATTTGCAGTTACAGGCAGCATTCATGTCGTTAATGTATAGAAGAAACAGTAACGGCCCTAGAATGCTGCCCTGAGGAACCCCACAGCTCACCGGGAGGGATGAGGACATGGTTCCGTTGATGTCAACCACTTGTTCTCTTCCCTCCAGGCAAGATCTCATCCAGTTTAGTGATGTGCAGTCAAAACCAATCGCCCTCAGCTTATCAAGTAAAATTGAATGGTTTACAGTGTCGAACGCTTTTTGGAGGTCCAACATGACCATGCCGCAGTATTTGCCCGCGTCTACCTCACGTTTGATGTAGTCGGTCAAATACAGTAGGCATGTGTCAGTGGAATGGGAGGTTCTGAAGCCCGATTGGAATTCATACAACAGTTAATGCTCGCTGAAGTAGCTTGTTGAGAAACCTGGCAGACAAGTTCCGCTTCTCTATCGCAGGTACACCAATCCCTACCATCTCTGAGAAGCCGATAAAGAGCTTGGGAAAGTTCTTCGACAGCAGCCTCAAGGATGCAGCCTCCATCAAGAACACCTGTGAGGAGCTGGAGGGATGGCTGAAGGATGTCGACAAGACGGGCCTCCCAGGAAAGTTCAAGGCGTGGGTGTATCAGCACAGGATTCTGCCAAGGATACTGTGGCCTTTGCTCCTCTATGAGTTCCCGATCACTACCATCTCAGATCTGGAAAGGAGAGTCAGTCGCTACTTGAGGCGATGGTTGGGGCTCCCAAGGAGCTTGACCAACATCGCCCTCTATGGAAACACCTGCAAACTGACACTCCCCTTGAAGTCCATTGAGGAGGAGTTCAAGGTCTTGCGTGCCAGGGAGGTGCTGCAAAACCGTGAGTCCACGGATCCAAAAGTATCCGGGGCAGGAGTAGCAGTCAAGACTGGCAGGAAATGGAGAGCAGAGGCTGCAGTGGAGCAGGCAGAGTCACGGCTACGCCACAGAGTCCTGGTGGCAACAGTGGCCAGAGGAAGGGCTGGTCTAGGAACCTTCGCATCCCCCCGTTTTGACAAGGCTCGGGGAAAAGATCGGAGGCAACTAGTCCAGAACGAGGTGAGAGCAGTGGTGGAGGAGGAAAGATCCAGCAGGGCAGTGGGAATGAGACAGCAAGGCGCCTGGACAAGATGGGAGCAAGTAGCGGAGAGGAAGATCTCGTGGACTGACCTCTGGCAGGCAGAGCCACACCGCATCAAGTTCCTGGTCCAGGCTGTCTATGATGTACTTCCCAGTCCATCCAACCTGCACTCCTGGGGTTTGGTCGATACACCAGATTGCCCCCTGTGCCAGAGAAAGGGGACCCTCGAGCACATAATGAGTTGCTGCCCTAAAGCTCTGGGGCAAGGCCGATACCGATGGCGTCATGACCAGGTGCTCAAGACCATCGCAGAGAGCATCTGTAGTGGCATCGCCAGCTGTCGGTCAAAACCCATGAAGAAAGCCATCAACTTCATCAGAGCAGGGGAGAAGCCAAGAACAACATCGAAAGCAACACCAGGGCTTCTCAACACTGCACAGGACTGGCAGCTGTCAGTGGACCTGGGCAGTCAACTCACGTTTCCCCAGCATGTTGTGAAGACCACCCTCAGACCTGACATCGTTTTGGTGTCAGAGGCAACAAAGAACGTTGTCATGCTGGAGCTCACTGTGCCGTGGGAAGAACGAATGGAGGAGGCCTTTGAGCGGAAAAGGGAGAAGTACGACAGCCTAGTCAGCGACTGCCACAGACAAGGCTGGAAGGCTAGGTGCTTGCCTGAGGAGGTAGGGTGCAGAGGCTTTGCCGGCCAGTCGCTGTGCAGGGCCTATACTGCACTTGGCATCACAGGAGAGAGAAGGAGAAGGGCCATCCGTAACAACACAGAGGCAGCAGAGAAAGCCTCTAGGTGGCTCTGGATTAAGAGGGCAGATCCGTGGTCGAACGCTGCTGGGGCACATACTGAGGCGTCATGAACCTCAGCTGGGCCGCCTGAGAGAGGGTGTCTGATGTTGCAAGGCCCGAAACACCCAATGACCTCAGGACCATCACTGATGATGTGTCCCAGCTATGCATCTGTAGATGTTTCATTTCAAAAGATGAAACCCTAACCCTAACCCAACATAATATTTTAAAAGGTTTACGTGGATATGAATGCAGTACAAGTCAGCTATGAGGTGGGAGGAAAAAAATATGTTTTTTTTTTTTTTTTTTGGTATGTTGGGCTGATTTAAATCACGGGTCAAATTTGACCTGCTAACACCAAGTGGAAGCAGTTTTCTAACACAATGCGAGGGTTAAATATACATATAAAATAGACATATATTTGAAAAAACGAAATTGAAAAATAAAATACTTAGAATAAAAATACAAAATAATTGTAATTATGTATATAAAACATTTGTTAAATTATAAAAAATACATATTACTTAGTGATGTGCTTTAATTTGAGATAAAGTGTGTTAATATGACTTATTTTTACAGTGTTACAATTGCCTCCAACCACTGTTACAATTGCACCCGTCACGTCACGTGCGTCACGGGCGCAATTACCGAGGACCTACCGAAGGGGGTGAGGCTGGGAGCACCGCCGACAGCCGGAGAGGGGGACGCTTGGACCGATATTGACGAGGCCTCGTCAACTGGAGCGAAGACCGTTTGTTGCGCCGTTTGCACCGAAGAGGGGGTGCTTGGAGTGCCTCTGGCACACCGACGACAGACGACCGGAGCAGGGGACGCTTAGATCGTCGTGATCAAGTCTGGACCCACGGCACCGCAGCAGGGGACGCCTAGAGTGCCGGGGAGACGCAGAGGACAACATGGTGAACGCTACCAGGCAGAAGGAGATTGACGACATAAAAGAATCTCTTGACGTTCAATCAGGGGAACTTTCTACCATCACTAAGGAGCTGAAAGTCCTCACGGGCCTGATGAAGGAAATACAAGAATTGAAAAAAATGAACCTGGAGAAGGACAAGAAGATAACCAACTTGGAAAAGAGACTTGATGACTGTGACCAATACTCTTTACTGACACAGTGAAAACACGGGGCATTTCTCCTCTGTCCTTCTCTCTCCCCACTAGCAAAACCCATTGGAAATGCATTGGGTGCTTAAAGTTAAATTAAACTACAAATTATTTCAAAAAGAAAAGAACAAGCACCCATGTCCACAGTAAGCTGGATTTTTTACAGTTTGAATGGAGTTTCTAAGTGAAAGTATGTAGGAGTAGTTAGGTGCCAAACTTTTGCAGAGAATAATAAAGAAATAGTGACAGTATCAATAGTGGGCTCGCTACTGCTGCAGCGAGCACACAACTAAATGGTAAAATAAATGGTAAATGGTGCATTTGTATAGCGCTTTATCCAAAGCGCTTTACATAGATTGTGCATTACATTCACCCATTCACACACACATTCATACACCGATGGCGGAGGAAACCATGCAAGGCACAAACCTGCTCATCGGAAGCAACTTGCTCAAGGACACTTAGACACTAACTCTGGGGGAGCCTCCCAGCCCGGGATCGAACTTCCTTGTATGGAATCATACAAGGAAGTAAAATGTATAGTGAGCAAGAAAGGAAACACGGCTGCAATAAATATAGATCCAGGGAGAAAGCGTGGCAAAATATTGCCGACAAATTAAAAGCGCAAGTTGTCCAAAAATATGCAATTAATTTATATACAAGTCCATAAATATATCATTTAGTTAGGCTTAAAGGGCAAGACCACTAGGGTAGAGGTTTGGGTTGTGTAGTTACCTTGCCATGATGTAACTCCAAAGGTGGGCAAGAAATTAAAAAAAAATGCTCCATTGATTAGAAATTGATAATTCAAAATATGCTCCTCATTGACTTACATTGTACGGTAAAACTGCTCTCAAAGTCACTCTTTTAGCACAAAAACGAACGCAAACAAAGTTGATTCAGACAATATAGAACATCACCAAACCCAGTACTGTTTTTTTTTAAATAAAAATGTCAACTTCCTGTTGATTTTTAATAAGTAGAAAACCCGGACTGGATCGGCGGATCCGGATCCAGATCTTCAAATAGTAAAATCAACAGGAAGTTGACATTTTTATTAATTATTTATTATTATTATTTATTGATTAATATTGGATAAACCGCGGTTGAAATAATGCAGGAATTAAATTAATGATATCAATCTATAGGCCTATAATAGCTTTTAAAAAGCACGAAATCTTGCCGTGCGTGCGTTTGTATTATTTTAATATTACGTCACTTTACATCAGGCAGAAGTTAGCCTCCTACTGCACGTTACTTTGGGGTCTTTGAACAGCTGGCAGCCAGCGTTGCCAGATTCT
This sequence comes from Gymnoscopelus microlampas, assembly GCF_963454915.1. Lineage (NCBI taxonomy): Eukaryota > Metazoa > Chordata > Actinopteri > Myctophiformes > Myctophidae > Gymnoscopelus > Gymnoscopelus microlampas. Next base: position 3,200,134 of record NC_139943.1, read on the forward strand.
GCGAGAGAAATAAGCAGCCAGGTCTATGAAAACCATTAGGCTGTATATGAAAACAAGCCCAAAAGAAGCACAAAATTAGCCCAAAACTCGCTTATAAAAAACAGACATTGCAACAACACTGTTGAAAGAGAAAGTAAAATGAATGAAACTCCGTCATGTTACGGATTGTATACAGTCACTACATCGCGACAGACAGTGGTGAGTGACATTGTTTATAAGATAACGTCAGGAAAATAATAATAATTTGATGCGGTTGGTGCGGATATTTAAATTGGATAAAATAATTATTGCGGTTGGATAACGGGCGGATAATTAATTTGTACATTCGGATTCGGATGACGTGAGAGGCCATCCGCGCATCTCTATCACAGACCATTCACACCCTGTACATCATCTCTTTCATCTCCTCCCCTCAGGGAGGAGATACCAGTCCATCAGTGCTAGCACTTCAAGATTCAAAAACAGCTTTTTTCCGTACGCAGTACGTCTGCTAAATGAACATTGACTGTCCCCCCTCATATGCATTTCAACTGGACTGTGATAATTTATTATTTCTGTTTCTCTATTCATTCATCATGCACTTTAGAATATCACCATGCACTTTATACTCTGTGTTGTATTGTTGTATGTTGTGTGTGTACTGCGGGTATATGGGAGCTCCCTAGTAATTTCGTTGTAACAATTGTGTATGCATTTGTGTGCAATGACAAATAAAAGCCTATTCTATTCTATTCTATTCTATTCCTATTCTATTCAGATCATATTGAGAGTACGCACTAAGGGTGCCCTGAATCTAACCTCCATACGAACATTACCCGATCTAATTAACGATACATGCTGACCACTCTAGTTTAGACCATCCAACCATCAATATATTTTTGCTTTAATAATAAGTTTTACATTCTTCTAAATATTTTTAATATAATTTAAACTAATAAGTAATACTGAACCCAGTCAGTATAGAATATTTCTCATTCCAAAATTAGTTTGTCGCTGCGCCCATCCAAAATGGGTCTCTAAAACTTCATTACCCATAATTCCTTACAGGAAGAGTTAGTTCTCGTGATCCTAGCTGCCACGTTGCTTAGCAACGTTGCCCCTACAGCCTCGATTGAATTCAATGTATAACCCATCTCAGTTAAATTAACCCTAATAAGATTCAATATGTTCTAATATCAATATTGGAAAAAATGTACTATAATATTACGAAGATCATAAACTAATTTTTCATTATTTTACAAGTTTTGGAAATATTTTATCATTTTAATTTAAAAAATAATTTTGAGCTTGTAGATCTGCTACTTTTTGAAAGCTTTAATTTCTAGCTATTTTTCGGTACTTTGTCTAATTTCAATTTACCACTTAGAAGAAAGATGTTTATTCCTTATTTTTCATTGTTATATTTTAATTTCAAATATTTAGATTTTTTTTTTCTTCTTGATGTTCAGTTTGATTTTTTTCTTTCTCACCAGCAAATTTATTCTCTGACACACACATGGGTGTCAAGAAGAGGGGAGTTGGTGAATATTTGATTTAAATGTGATTTGATTTAAATGTTAAATGCTTTGTCTTGTGTTTTTCATTGTAGACAGGTCCACAATACCTGCTAATTGTGATATACAGGGCTAAAACTTGTATCTTTTATATCTTGTTCCAAACTGTTTTAAACTCTGTTTCATACTACAGTCAACTGTAGGCCTACTGCCACCACGGATTTCCATTTATCTTACAGATTTCATGTCTTATGTCTTGGATAGACAGATGTTTGATGCCTTCATGCTTACATGCAATCAGGAAGTATTTCTTGAGTTTTAAGACGATATCACCTGAGTTTTTCCCAAAATAAAGTGTAACATGATGTAAAATTGATTTAGGGTTCAGAAGTGTACCGTTCCATTCTAAAATACTTGTTAAGAGATGCACATGGACCGCAGTTTCACACGAGGACGGTAACTTTTCTATTTCTGAACGTGTACAGAATCGTCTATGACCGGAGACGTAGGTTTCTGGTCATATTTCAATTTGAAAACTTGTCAGACTGGTCAGTTTTCTCTCACTCTAAGGCTAAGCTGCCAAGGTCATTAACTGTGCTGAAATGAATAATCCAAACATATTGAAAAGGTTTGCTTGGGACGACAGTACATTAGCTGATATTTTTTTTGAATTATAATAAAGTTATTTTGCAAGATGCAAGGGGAAAACTTGTGGTGTGTCTAAATTTCATGAAATATAACCATGTTTTGCTTCCTAATTTAATAAATAACCAATATATACAGTCCTTTTGAAGAAGTAAAATGTTGGATGTTCATCTGAATAAAAAACAATTTGACTTTGCCCTTATAGTCCTTTAATAAGATTTAAAAAGCAATTTATGTCTACATGTATGTGAACATGTCTCCTTATATTAATTAATGAATTACATTTTCTTTCGATGTAATCTACCAATCTAGTCCACAAAGAACTGGGGATTGATGGAGTTAAACTATATGTTTTGTGGACCAGATTGATATGATCTAGAAATATCGATCTAACCAATCAAATTAATATAGTGATGTCTTTTTGGGCCTGTACTTCAGTCTTTTAAACATACTTTTTTTGTAACTCTACTATACTTTCTCTACCAAGACCATGTAGCTGGCTCCATAGTGACTATCTGGTGCCGGCTCCATATGTTTCCAATCAGTAAAAACATGTCTTGGTCAACGCTTTGTGATTTAATGTCCTAATGACCTGTATCTCTGTACGATGACCTATATCTCTGTATGACCTGACATTGTCACTAATTTACTCTGTCAGCTGTCACCCTGTCACAGATAAACCTGCCACATGTCCTATGATATCGAAGGAATAACTTGTTTATGGAACCAAAAGTTGTACACAAGGACAGATGTGTACATGTGTGATGAAGATGAACAACAACTTATTATGATGACACCCTGATGCCTGACAGCTCATCAGATATGATCTGACGTCTGAGGGTCTCTTAACCAATCGTTAGGATCCACCTTATATCTGATGTCCGGACTCCAACTTGTGTATAAATACTATGGCCTGTATTTGTAATATTAGTGTGTGATTATTATTCTTGTCTGTAACTTGTACTGTCCTCGTGAGCACGGTCAGGCAAACAGAATTGTTTCATCCTTGGACTTTCATCAGTACTTGTTTGACTCTCATTTCTTTGTGTTGACTGGTCACATCTTCATCTTTCTTGGGCTCAGCCCTATTTATAGGGTTCATATATTTAACCCTATCAGTCGCATTACAAGGCATTGTGAGCTTGTAGATTGGCTATTTTCACATATGGTCGAAATGCAGGCCTACAGTATAGGGCTGAGGTGGTTGTAGTTTTGTAATAATAATCAAATCTACAAAGTAACAAGTAACAAGTTTTCAAATAGTAGTGGAGTAAAACGTACAATATTTACCTTTGAAATGTAGTGGGGTAGAAGTATAAAGTATCAAAACTATCTAAACAAAAAGAAAAACATCTCAAAATTGTACTTAATTACAGTACTTGAGTAAATGTACTCTCCACCACTCTGGCCTCCCAGCTCCTAGAGTCCCACCGCTCACATATATAATGCTTATGCCATGTTGATTTCCAAATATGGAGTTCCACCTGACTCCTTATTTGGGAAGACTGGCATAGGCTCCTTTTATTGGCCTATCCAACCTTTAAAGCTTCCATTCTTTCATTGCCTGGACGACAATAGGTTAGGGGAGGAGGACTAACAAACCGACTCCAAGCACTGCTGAGCTGATGAGGGAGTGGGGACAGGTGTGTAACTGCGACTGAAGTGTGGTGGAATAGAATGTGGGCGTGGCCAGGGCAGAGAGACAGAACAGAAAGAGAGAAATAGACAGGCAGAGAGCCAGACCGTGACAGTACCCCCCCCTTAAGGGACGGCTTCCAGACGTCCCACCACTTTGACCAGGTACCAACAGGGTGGGTGGAGGGGACCAGGAGGAGGGAGACTGTGTCAGGGGACCGGAGAAAAGGGGTCTGGGAACCTGAACCCCAGGCGGACTGCCTGGAGACCGGACAGGGACTGAGCAGGTGACTTCAGGTGGGCGGCCTGGACGCTGAGAAGAGGCAGTAGTGACTTCAGGTGGGCGGCCTGGATGCTGGGAAGAAGCAATGGGGACATCAGTTGGAACGCCTGGATGGACCGGGCCTGAGCTGGTGACATCAGGCAGAAGGCCAGGACGGAGCAGGGCTGAGCTGGTGACGTCAGGTGGACGGCCTGCAGGCTGAGGCGAGGCCGAAGAGGTGTCGTCTGGTGGACGACCTGGAGGCTGAGACGAGGTCAAAGAGGTGTCGTCTGGTTGACGACCAGGAGGCTGAGACGAGGTCGAAGAGGTGTCGTCTGGTGGACGACCTGGAGGCTGAGACGAGGTCAAAGAGGTGTCGTCTGGTTGACGACCAGGAGGCTGAGACGAGGTCGAAGAGGTGTCGTCTGGTGGACGACCAGGAGGCTGAGACGAGGTCGAAGAGGTGTCGTCTGGCGGACGACCAGGAGGCTGAGACGAGGTCGAAGAGGTGTCGTCTGGCGGACGACCAGGAGGCTGAGACGAGGTCGAAGAGGTGTCGTCTGGCGGACGAGCTGGATGCTGAGATGAGGCAGCAGAGATGTCGTCTGGCGGACGACCCGGATGCTCAGACGAGGCAGCAGAGATATCGTCTGGCGGACGACCTGGATGCTCAGACGAGGCAGCAGAGATGTCGTCTGGCGGACGACCCGGATGCTCAGACGAGGCAGCAGAGATGTCGTCTGGCGGACGACCTGGATGCTCAGACGAGGCAGCAGAGATGTCGTCTGGCGGACGACCTGGACGCTCAGACAAGGCAGCAGAGTTGTCGTCTGGCGGACGACCTGGAGGCTCAGACGAGGCAGCAGAGATGTCGTCTGGCGGACGACCTGGATGCTCAGACGGGGCAGCAGAGTTGTCGTCTGGCGGACGACCTGGAGGCTGGGATATGGCAGCATAGACGACATCATGTGGACGGCCTGGAGGCCACTCAGAACCCCATGGAGAGGGATCTGGAGGATAACCAGACGGAGCCACACAGGACACTGCAGACGGGACCCCAGGCGGCGCTGAAGACTCTGGCGACTGGACCCCAGACGGTGCTGCAGACTCTGGCGACTGGACCCCAGACGGTGCTGCAGACTCTGGCGACAGGACCCCAGACGGCGCTGCAGACTCTGGAGACGGGACACCAGGCGTCGCTGCAGGCTCTGGAGACGGGACCCCAGGCGTCACTACCGAATTTGGAGACGGAACCCCAGGCGTCGCTGCAGACTTTGGAGACGAGACCCCAGGGGATGCCGCAGACTTTGGAGACGAGACCCCAGGGGATGCCGCAGACGCTGGAGGCGATGCCACAGTGGATGCTGCACATGCTGGAGGTGATGCCACAGCGGATGCTGCAGACGGATGACACCCTGATGCCTGACAGCTCATCAGATATGATCTGACGTCTGAGGGTCTCTTAACCAATCGTTAGGATCCACCTTATATCTGATGTCCGGACTCCAACTTGTGTATAAATACTATGGCCTGTATTTGTAATATTAGTGTGTGATTATTATTCTTGTCTGTAACTTGTACTGTCCTCGTGAGCACGGTCAGGCAAACAGAATTGTTTCATCCTTGGACTTTCATCAGTACTTGTCTGACTCTCATTTCTTTGTGTTGACTGGTCACATCTTCATCTTTCTTGAGCTCAGCCCTATTTATAGGGTTCATATATTTAACCCTATCAGTCGCATTACAAGGCATTGTGAGCTTGTAGATTGGCTATTTTCACATATGGTCGAAATGCAGGCCTACAGTATAGGGCTGAGGTGGTTGTAGTTTTGTAATAATAATCAAATCTACAAAGTAACAAGTAACAAGTTTTCAAATAGTAGTGGAGTAAAACGTACAATATTTACCTTTGAAATGTAGTGGGGTAGAAGTATAAAGTATCAAAACTATCTAAACAAAAAGAAAAACATCTCAAAATTGTACTTAATTACAGTACTTGAGTAAATGTACTTAGTTACTCTCCACCACTCTGGCCTCCCAGGTCCTAGAGTCCCACCGCTCACATATATATTACACACACACACACACACACACACACACACACACACACACACACACACACACACACACACACATCTCACCAGCTAGACTGACTACCAAATGCTTATGCCATGTTGATTTCCAAATATGGAGTTCCACCTGACTCCTTATTTGGGAAGACTGGCATAGGCTCCTTTTATTGGCCTATCCAACCTTTAAAGCTTCCATTCTTTCATTGCCTGGACGACAATAGGTTAGGGGAGGAGGACTAACAAAAGCACTGCTGAGCTGATGAGGGAGTGGGGACAGGTGTGTAACTGCGACTGAAGTGTGGTGGAATAGAATGTGGGCGTGGCCAGGGCAGAGAGACAGAACAGAAAGAGAGAAATAGACAGGCAGAGAGCCAGACCGTGACAGTACCCCCCCCTTAAGGGACGGCTTCCAGACGTCCCACCACTTTGACCAGGTACCAACAGGGTACCAGGAGGAGGGAGACTGTGTCAGGGGACCGGAGAAAAGGGGTCTGGGAACCTGAACCCCAGGCGGACTGCCTGGAGACCGGACAGGGACTGAGCAGGTGACTTCAGGTGGGCGGCCTGGACGCTGAGAAGAGGCAGTAGTGACTTCAGGTGGGCGGCCTGGATGCTGGGAAGAAGCAATGGGGACATCAGGTGGAACGCCTGGATGGACCGGGCCTGAGCTGGTGACATCAGGCAGAAGGCCAGGACGGACCAGGGCTGAGCTGGTGACGTCAGGCGGAAGGCCAGGACGGAGCAGGGCTGAGCTGGTGACGTCAGGTGGACGGCCTGCAGGCTGAGGCGAGGCCGAAGAGGTGTCGTCTGGTGGACGACCTGGAGGCTGAGACGAGGTCAAAGAGGTGTCGTCTGGTTGACGACCAGGAGGCTGAGACGAGGTCGAAGAGGTGTCGTCTGGCGGACGACCAGGAGGCTGAGACGAGGTCGAAGAGGTGTTGTCTGGCGGACGACCAGGAGGCTGAGACGAGGTCGAAGAGGTGTCGTCTGGCGGACGACCAGGAGGCTGAGACGAGGTCGAAGAGGTGTCGTCTGGCGGACGAGCTGGATGCTGAGATGAGGCAGCATCTCAGCATCCAGCTCGTCCCGGATGCGGACGACCTGGATGCTCAGACGAGGCAGCAGAGATGTCGTCTGGCGGACGACCTGGATGCTCAGACAAGGTAGCAGAGTTGTCGTCTGGCGGACGACCTGGATGCTCAGACAAGGCAGCAGAGATGTCGTCTGGGGGGGTAATATGATTATTTTGGGGGGTCCCCAGTTCAAATATGATTATTTTGGAGGGTCCCCAGTTAAAATATGATTATTTTGGACGGTCCTCAGTTCAAATATGATTATTTTGGATGGTCCCCAGTTCAAATAAGATTATTTTGGGTGGTCGCGGCCTGAAAAGGTTGAGAACCACTGCTCTAGGGCTAGAGGACACAAGGTGAGATAACAATACCAGCATTACATGTTACTGTAACTATAACTAAATAATGATGATATTGGGTTGGCAGCTGTTACAGCTGGTCCCATTTGGAGAACGCACATACACAACTCCTGAATTCAGAAGAAGCAACACATGAAACCAATGAGAGTAAAACATGAATGAGCTTATCGTTGCTGTTGGGCAAAAACCACCGCAACGATATGTTAGATCAGAGTTAAAACTCTTACTATCTTAACAACCATGTAGGCCTACTGCATAATATTTCAAAAGCTTCTGCAGTGGAAATGTATTTCAGGGTCATTGCATCATTGATTTGTATGAAGTTGTGAAAGTGAGAGGAAGCCAAAGCAGCAAAGCCTAGCCTCAGGAAACAAACATTCAGCTGATTGAAAACAGCATGAGGCGTCCACATGCTGCATACACTGTCCATCATTAGACTACTCACTTTAATGACTATTGAATAGTTTGGATTGAAGGCATGTTAACCCAAACACTTGAAATAAACTAAACTGAAAATCCCAGCAATTGCTCTTATTTATGTTTTAGCAGGGGTTCCGGGACCACCTAGGGGGTTGTCAGAGTTACTACAAGGGGACAGCCAAATCTTTGTGTGGTAGGATTTTTATTATTATTTTTTCATTAACCACTTAAACCCTAGCATTCCTATTCTGGGGAGAACTTTAGCCAAAAATAGCAGATCTACAAGCTCACAACGCCTCGAGCTGCAAGGGGTTGTGTGAGCCCCATGGAGAGGGATCTGGAGGATAACCAGACGGAGCCACACAGGACACTGCAGACGGGACCCCAGGCGGCGCTGAAGACTCTGGCGACTGGACCCCAGACGGTGCTGCAGACTCTGGCGACTGGACCCCAGACGGTGCTGCAGACTCTGGCGACAGGACCCCAGACGGCGCTGCAGACTCTGGAGACGGGACACCAGGCGTCACTGCAGGCTCTGGAGACGGGACCCCAGGCGCCATTTTTTTTACATTACTCCTGCCATTTATTCTTAGGTCATTTTTTAAAAACTTTTTAACATAGTAGATTTTTCTATAATAGAATTTCCTGTGTTCTGGTGAATTTGGGGAGTTTGACACCAAATCCAAGAGAAAACCAGAGGAAAGGATGATCCAGGAGACGTGGTCAAAAACCAGGAGACTCCTGCGTTGGCAGCCCTGGGAGCCACAGTGCTCCCTCTTCTCATAAATCTTATGATGGCATATGTTCATATGCCATCATAACCCAATATGAACATCTGCACCATGGTCTTTATGAAAGGTGATGTCCTCATGATGTGGTACTTATGCATCTCTTTACCATGTACCTGCACCACAATCGTCACGAGAGATGCTTTCAACAGCTGGAGAACAATCTTTCCGAATGCTGGCGTCAAGGAATGTGTAACTTCATCCTCATGAATAGGTACATCTTCCTCTTCTTGCGTCTCTCCTCCTGGGGCCTCCAGAACACTTTGTTTTGATTTGAGTTTCCCAGAATCTACGGCTGTAGCTGGGGCCTCTTCTTTTTTGCCCTTCCCTCTACAGAAGCCTCCAAACACTGTGGCTGTTTTTTCATAAGCTAAGCTGAGAAAGACTTCTAATTCAGGCACACTTGACACTACTACAGCATTGTTATCTCTAGATAATCTATATGCTATCGAATAAAATTGTTTTTCACCCTTAGAGTTTTCATTTTTACTCTCACAGCATAAAGCGCTCCAGTAGACAATGGGCACTTTGACTCTCTTTTCACCTTGATCGTCCATCAGCCAATCTTCTCCTGGCAAATCTCCGTCTCCTGGCACAACTCCGGTCACAAAATAAGCAACTCCTTTGCATACATCATTTGCCAAGTCTCGCATGGGGTGCTCGGCCTTAACGGCCCAGAGTTGATTATAAGGTTCTATTTGTGGCGCACAATTGGTGAGCGTGAAAGAGCTCTCCATGGCTTCTCTCGGCTGTTCTGAAACTTTTGCGGAGGCCTTAGGGAAAAGATGCCCCCTGGTGTACTGTTGCCCTTTGGAATTGCGTTGGTCTTTGTAGTCGACCAGAAGAGCTTGTACAGAACTAAGATCCTTGGATGTCAGGATGCCCTTTTTAACCAGCTGACGCTCCTGCGCCATGTCATCCTGATTGAATTCACCCACAAGCTGAGGTTCAACCATCCAGTCTCTGCTGCATTTCACCTGTGTTGTCTCAGACAAAGTTACGTCATAGGCATAGGAAGAATAGGCAGGAATCCGGTTGACTTTATCATAAAGGCTCGCAAAACGGTTCTTCCCTTTGTAATGTTGGCATATGTGCTTATAGCGACTGCGACCATCTGATCCAAACTTCACAATGTCTGGGTAATGCGCCCCATGTTGATCTTGGATAAAGAAGTCATTGCATGGACCAAAATCCGCAACAACTTTACCCTCTGCCAGGCCGAAGAACAACGCCAAGAAACCTAATGACACAACAGAGTGTGTCAAATTCATGTTTTCAGTTTTTAGCGTCTGTGTGCGTGCATGTCCGTGTCCGCTCTATCCAAAGTGATTGGTCAAGCTTCGCGTGACACAATCTGTATTCCTATTGGCTGAGCTATAAACAGATATTGATGACAACACGGCACGGGGCTCATCAAAGGCTCCGCTTCCTTCACACAGGCTGTGATTTTTCTTCTTCTTCAGGAAAGCAGCACAAATCTAGTTGAAATGAGACACTCTGACTGACTCAAGACACAAGCTTCCTTTTAAATCAGTTGTGACCTCATGATGAGGTCACAATGACCCCACCCTACTGCGCATCTCCATATATGGCCATATCAGTTGGATCACCGGTGCAACGTAGCTGTGATGTAGCTGATCGGGCCTAGATGTGCCGGGGTAATGTTCACCACGATCTGGGACACCTCCAGGCTGCCACATCAGCCGTGAATCACGACAACCCAGAAACTGCACGGGCGTCTGGTGGATCCAGTCAGATGCAGCCCGCTAGCGGCCCTTCCCCTCCCTCCTACCCTCCCCCACCGCAGGCCTACAGAGATGGCGCCACGTCTCCAGAGGACAGCAACTGCTCTGACAACGGGGACAGCATGGACGAGGGAGAAGACGAGAGCGGACTCCCTTCCTGCCAGGAGGAACGAGGGGAGGCTCGCCCTTCCGACCCAGCGCCTAACGTCCTCCCCGAGGCCTCCGGAGGTCACCTCGAGCTCACGTGGCCCGCTAGGCAGGAGCTAGAGTCCGACCCAGCGAAACGAGACGACTCGGTGTCGGCGATTGTGGACAGGGCCCTGGTCAGGTGTGGCCTCGTGCGGCCGACGGAGGAGCGGGACGCTTCCTCCGCTCCCGTCGCCGAATACCAGGGGTTGGCTCCCCAGGATGCCCGCCCGCCCAGATCCAGAAAGCTACCAGCCGCCAAGGGCTTCCAAGGTATGCTACATTCCACCTGGGCTAGCCACGCTGAGTCCAGAAAGCTCAGCTTCTCCCTCGATGTAGCAGGCGCCACAGACCCAGGGGATCATGGACCAACACCACGACACGGTGACCCTGTCCCCTGAACCCCTCTTCACCAGCCCCAAAGAAAAGGCCCTTTCGGTGGCCGTTAAGAAGGCTTATAAATGGGCGCGCCATGAACATGGTGGCTATCCTCCACGGCTTGACAGCCAAGCGCCTGGAGGAACTGAAGGTGAAGGTGGAGTGGAAGGACGACGTGGAGGAGCTGGAGGCCCTGCAGCAGCTCACAATCCGGGTCTCAGCCCACGCCACCGCCTGGATCAGCAGGTCCATGGCGGACTGCGCAGCTATTGAACGAGCGAGGTGGCTTTACCTCGCTCGGTTTAAATCCGAGGTTGCCGACGCCAGAAAGAAAGTGATGGCGCTCCCCCTGGACCCAGGGAGCCTGTTCCTGGGGGCTTCAGAGTTTCTCCGCACCTCCACAGAATCAAGGAAGGCCCAGAGAGAAGCGGCCTCGGGCATGCTAGAGCCTCCCCCTCCCCCCGCAGAGGGGGGGACGCTCCTCCTCCCGCCGTGGATCGACCGGCGCCTCCCGCTCTTCCTCCTCGGCACATGCGACCTCAGCGGAGAGGCCTCGCAGCGCGGGGAACGGCCAGGGGGAAGCCTCTCCTCGCCAGAACTCCACCCCCAACACCAGAGCCCCACGCCGTGACTCAGGGCGATCTCGCCGTGGCACGCGGGATAAGTGACACTTTCCCTCCGGCGCAAGTGCCGGTTCCACCCCACCCCCATCCCCACGAGCGGAGTGGGTGGGAGTTAGCCCCCCAGTGGTTCTCACGGGGGAAGAGGACAGTGGCGTTTCGAGCCTGGTACTTTTACTTACAGTAAGTAAAGAATTTGAGTACTTTTTCCACCACTGGATACTAATCACCTAGCATAGGGGGGTCCCCCCATGCTAGGTGATTAACAGTTAGGAACCTAATTAGAACCCTTCCTTAACAGCTCTGCAACTCTTGAGTGTGTGTACAAATGGAACCAAATGTTCCATTAGTACACACACTGACTCACTAACATTAAACACTGCAGGATTGTAGATTAGGGGTCCCAGACATGAAAATCGTGTGATACAGGGGGGTCCCTGTGGCATTTCAAACTGAGGGTTCCTGGGCTAATGCATATCAAGCTTGGGGTCCCTGGGCTAGTGAAATGCATATCAAACTTGGGGTCTCTGGGCTAATGTATATCAAACTGGGGGTCCCTGTGCTAATGTATATCAAACTGGGGGTCCCTGGGCTAATGTATATCAAACTGGGGGTCCCTGGGCTAATGTATGTCAAACTGGGGGTCCCTGGGCTAATGTATATCACACGGTGGGTCCCTATACTAATGCAAATCAAACTGGGGGTCCCTGGGCTAATGTATATCAAACTGGGGGTCCCTGGGCTAATGTATATCCCTGGGCCAATGTATATGTAACTGGGGACGGGGTCCCTGAAAGTAAAAAAGGTAAGGCTCTGTTCCATTTAGTGTAGCAAAGTGGTTCTCAAACCTTTTGATTTCAAGGACCCCCATAACTCTGAGAGTGTTCAAAATGGAACCAAATGGACCCGTAACTCTCAGAGTTACACACCCATGGCATGAGGGGCCAATTCTGGATGAGGGTCCCTGGACCACACTTTGAGAGTGAGACCCACTTTCCAGTGAGCCAACATGCAACAATATCAGCACCCTGACTCTGTTTGACCAGAATGGAACAGAGCCTTCATTAGTATCATTGGTAACACCTGTGAAGGAAGTAAGAAAGAGGCCCAATGTTATTGTAGGATAGAGAAAATGACGTCGGCGTCTCTTCCTTATAAAACAGATTCCTTGTCAACAATACCCGGATGAGTGTCTCAAAGAAAGAATCACGCTCATATACATCTATGATCACGCTCCTCTTCCTGGCAGAGGTGGAAAGTAACTAAGTACATTTACTTAAGTACTATACTTAAGTAACATTTTGGGGTATTTGTACTTTACTTGAGTATTTCCAATTTCCAGTACTTTTACTTCTACTCCACTACATCTCAGAGGCAAATATTGTACTTTTACTCCACTACATTTACTTGTTTACTAGTTACTAGTTACTTTTCAGATGTAAATTAGTACATTATAAAACATACACTAACCACTTTAAACCTATTTTAAACCTAGGCTATTTGAAAATAGCAGATCTACAAGCGCACAACGCGTCGCATCGCGACGCGTTGTGAGCTTGTAGATCGGCTATTTTCAAATATTTAGTACTTTTACTTTTGGTACTTTAAGTACATTTTGATGCCAATACTTTTGTACTTTTACTCAAGTACATTTTTTATTCTGGACTTTTACTTGTAACTGAGTATTTTTTATATTGCAGTATTGGTACTTTTACTTAAGCAAAGAATTTGAGTACTTTTTCCACCACTGCTTCCCTGGTCGTGTCATATTCGCATCCACCCGGCAGAGGGCGCCGCAGCCACACCACCACCAGTCAAGGAACCGCCCCCCAATCCACCCATCCAACTGTTTACGGAAGTCCAAATGACGTGTCAAGTGTGTTTTACCCCAAAGCATTGTGGGAAAGCAGAACCCAAGAAGCGGAGGAGCAGCAGCAGCAGTAATGGTGACGGTATGATGGCGTGAAGAAAAGCCAAACACAACAGAGTCCTAAACAAAGTCACACAGATCTTTGGGGGATATTCCACAGAGAAACACGTTGACATCACGATGCCGTGTGACGCCTGGGTTCTTCTGTGTGTTTGAGGCCGAGAGGAGGAACAGAAGAGCCGCATGCCTGCTGTCAGCAGGGCCGTACAGACAGTACAGGGCCGGATCTAGCGACAAGAAGGGGACAAAAAAAGTGGAATATTATTGTGTGAATGCCGTTACAGGGCCGGATCTAGCAACAAGAAGGGGAAAGAAAGTGGAATATTATTCTGTGAATGGACGCTAGTGTGTAGTGTGTGTGTGTGTGTGGATCATGACCACAAACTGTGCCCTTTTTTCTTCCCCTCTTCTCCCTCCACCACAGCGAGCTGGACATTTAAAGTAGCACGAGTTTGAAGAGGTGTTTTTTTTAGTAACCTTTTACTGTCTTGGACGTTTGACGTTTTTTTTTCCTTCTCCAAGACGTTATAATTGGAAGGGAATCGTCAGTTTGAAACATGTCGACGAGCAGTCCCGAAGCGGTGAAGAAACTGCTGGAGAACATGCAGACGGACCTGCGCTCTCTGTCCATGGAATGCAAGAAGAAATTCCCTCCAGTCAAAGAGGTAAGAAGAGCTTCTCATCAGAGACCCTTTCATTGCTTTTTCCCCATGTGCTATAAAGTAAAATCTACTGGTTCTCACTGGTAGGGGGTCTGATGGGGACCCCCACCCCTCCAGCCAGCCAGCCAGCCAGGGGTCCTTGAGGAGGGAGGTTCTAGGGGTGTCCCCCCATGCTAGGAACCCAATTAGAACCCTTCCTTAACAGCTCTGCAACTCTGGAGTGTGTGTACAAATGGAACCAAATGTTCCATTAGTACACACACTGACTCACTAACATTAAACACTGCAGGATTGTAGATTAGCGGTCCCAGAGATGAAAATCGTGTGATACAGGGGGGTGCATGTGCTATATCAAACTGGGGGTCCCTGTGCTGATGTATATCAAACTGGGGGTCCCTGGGCTAATGTATATCAAACAGGGGGTCCCTGGGCTAATGTATATCAAACTGGGGGTCCCTGGGCTAATGTATATCACACTGGGGGTCCCTGGGCTAATGCACATCAAACTGGGGGCCCCTGGGCTAATGTATGTCAAACTGTGGGTCCCTGGGCTAATGCACATCAAACTGGGGGTCCCTGGGCTAATGTATATCAAACTGGGGGTCCCTGGGCTAATGTATATCAAACTGGGGGTCTCTGGGCTAATGTATGTCAAACTGTGGGTCCCTGGGCTAATGCATGTCAAACTGGGGGTCCCTGGGCTAATGTATATCAAACTGGGGGTCTCTGGGCTAATGCATATCACACTGGGGGTCCCTGGGCTAATGTATATCACACTGGGGGTCCCTGGGCTAATGCATATCAAACTGGGGGTCCCTAGGCTAATGTATATCACCCTGGGGGTCCCTAGGCTAATGTATATCACACTGGGGGTCCCTGAAAGTAAATAGGTTTGAGAGTCACTGTGCTAAGTTGTATAACGTGTATATTTTGTGTAGATGTAGAGGTTGTGAGGCATTGGGTCAGTGATGTATGTATGTACGCTATACGTATTGTTATGGTGTGTGGACACACCTACAGCTCCTCCTACTGACAAGTTGTATCAGCTGCAGGACTCACAGTTAAACGTAGTGTGAATTTACATACATGTTTTGTTTGTTTAAAAAGGTTAATGGCATAGTAACTGTTCTGTGTTTACATAACAACACAATAAATATACTGTATATATTTTTTTTTAACCAGTCATTTTCGTCTATACCAGCAGTTATCAGCCTCTGGAGTAGTGTGGTGGTGTTTACCTGCACACATCAACTTTATGGTCACATCACTGGTTAACAGGTGTAAAACAGAGGGTGAAATTAGTTTTAGTACAAGCTCCGTCGTTTTGTTATATCAATAAAAAGAGAGAGGGAAGTAGAAGAAGGGAGGGGGGGGCAAGGGGAAGATACAGTAAAGAGATCAATAGAAACAACAACAATTTATCTACGTACATATTTACACATAGTATATATATCTATCTGGTGCGGTAAGTACCTGAGGTAAGCCATAGGGTGCATGAGCATAGCAGCAGAATATATGTCTGTGCTGAGTCAGGGGTCTTCAACGTTTTCAGGCCACGGACCCCCTAGCTGAGAGAGAGAGATGAAGCAGGGACCCCGCTCTATATTGTTTAAAATTTTGTTTCAGATTTTTTTTACTTGCTCTTTTTTCCCCTCTACACCTATACCTCTTTGCCAAAAATAGCAGATCTACAAGCTCACAACGCCTCGCAGCGCGAGGCGTTGTGAGCTTGTAGATCTGCTATTTTCGGCTAATGTTCCCCTCAGAAAAGGAATTCTAGGGTTCAAGTGGTTAATGTAAAAAAAAACGAAATCCTATCACACAACGATTTGGCGGACCCCCTATAGTAGCTCTGAGGACCCCTCAGGGGTCCCGGACCCCCTGTTGAAGACCCCTGTACTAAGTCGAGGGTTTATTGAGGGTTTGTTCTGGTAGACAGGGGGGTGTTTCTGGGGCGAACGTCAACAGGGGTGTTTTTGGGTTAGCCCTAAAATATCACTGTCGACCAAAACAACAGTGAAAAACAGCACATTACAGCGAGAGAGCAATGTGTCTCTGCAGGTAAACACCACCACACTACTCTAGTGACCAATGACTGCCTGGTATAGAGGGAAATGAGGGATAAAAGACATTATACTGTATATTGTTTTGTTACAGTATGTGAACACAGGGCAAAGTTACTTACCATGAAAGGAAATGAAGTCCTCACACCGGTATTGGGAAAAAGCTCAGCTTATTTATTGCACGTTTTGATCAATGATGATCTTCATCAGGATCATTTTTAGTTACAAACTTACATAATATGCCTTTAATGCAGGGGTCTTCAACAGGGGGTCCAGGACCCCTAGAGCAGTGGTTCTCAAACTTTTTCATGTCAAGGACCCCCAAATTGACACTTATTAGCCCGCGGACCCCCATTTCAAAAGATATGCCAGGGAGCCCCATAAGAGAACATTTTTTACGGCTCTAGCAGTGATTCTCAACCATTTTAATTTCAAGGACCCCCAGTTTGACATGCATTAGGGCTACAGACCCCCATTTAATGGCATTTCTATCACTTGGACCGCAATTTACCTTGTAAAATCTATGTCAATTTAACTCTGAGAGTGTACAAATGGAACCAAATGGACCCGTTAGGGTCCATTTGGTCCCATTTGTACACTCTCAGAGTTACAGACCCATAAGGGTCCATTTGGTGCCTAATCTATCATTTAGCTGGGGACCCCCTGGAACTCCCTCAAGGACCCCTGGGGGTCCCCGGACCCCACTTTGAGAACCAATGCCCTAGGGGGTCTTCAGAGTTACTACAGGGGGGGAACCAAATCTTTGTGTGATATGTTTTTTACATTAACCACTAGCATCCCATTTCTGAGGAGAACTTTAGCCAAAAATAGCAGATCTACGAGCTCACAACGCCTCGCGCTGCGAGGCATTGTGAGCTTGTAGATCTGCTATTTTTTGACAAAGACGTATAGGTTTAAGGGAAAACAACAGCAGACCAAGTAAAAAAGAAAACAGTTTTATGGGGGTCCCTGCTTCATCTCTCTCAGCTAGGGGGTCCTTGGCCTGAAAACGACCCCTGCTTTAATGCTTAATATTGTGATACTTTAACATTGTTCTTGTGTGCAGTGAGATTAAGTACCTTGGACATTATGTCTCTGATGATCTCACAGATGACAAAGACATCCATAGAGACCAACGTTGCGAACTGTATGCCCAGGCCAACATATTAATGCGGACATTTTACAAGTGCTCTTCAGATGTCTAGGTTTCACTTTTTAACCCATTATTACCGGGAACGCATCTGTGTCACCACCTTGACCATTTGTTTTATACTTTGGCTATTCAAAAATAGCAGCCCTACAAGCTCATGGCGCGGCACCGAGTGCCGCGCCATGAGCTTGTAGAGCTGCTATTTCTTTTTTAAAGAAATCAGGAAAATGTGTGCACATCGTTGAATATATATATATTCGTTTTAAAGCGAATTTTTTTTACTTCGATCTGTGCTTCATGTTTGGGGTCCTTGACATGGAATAAGTAATCTTACAACAACATACGTTATTTCAAAAAGCTTTAGAAGACATTTGTAGAATCCCCCAGAAGCAAAGATTTGAGTAAAAAATGTTGCTTTAAAAAAAATACATATATATTCATTTGCA